>NW_010963495.1:462638-513632 GCF_000463585.1 Tarenaya hassleriana | reverse complement strand
CCCTCCTCGGCCCCGCCGACGCGCTGACGTCAGCATCCGACGTGGCGGCGTTGAAGGCCTTCAAAGCCGGCGTGAACCCTCGCTCGATCCCGCCGTGGTCGTGCCTCGCCACGTGGGACTTCGCCGCCGCCGACCCATGCGCCTCTCCACGTCGTACGCACTTCACGTGCGGCGTCACGTGCTCTCCCGACTCGACCCGAGTCACTCAACTCACCCTCGACCCGGCCGGGTACTCGGGGCGGGTCACTCCGCTCGTCTCCGGGCTCACTCACCTCCTCACCCTCGATCTCGCCGAGAACAGCTTCTTCGGCCAAATCCCACCGTCGATTTCCTCCCTCGTTAACCTCCAATTCCTCAACCTCCGCTCCAACTCGCTTTCCGGGTCATTACCCGAATCGATCACTCGGCTCAACTCGCTCGAGTCCATCGACATATCCCACAACTCGCTCACTGGGTCGTTGCCGAAATCCATGGGTTCCATGCCGAATCTCAGACGTCTCGATCTGAGTTACAACAAGCTCACAGGGTCGATCCCTAAGCTGCCGAAGAATCTCATCGAACTCGCTCTGAAGGCGAATTCGCTATCTGGGTCGGTCCCGAAAGACTCGTTCACCGACTCGACTCAGCTGGAAGTCGTCGAAATCGCCGAGAACTCGTTTACCGGCGTGCTCGGCGCCTGGTTCTTCCTCCTTCCGTCTATCCAACAAGCCGATCTGGCGAACAACAGCCTCACCGGCGTCGAAGTCTCTCCGCCATCTCCCGCAGGAAGCAGCGGCGACCTCGTGGCCGTGGAGCTAGGGTTCAACGCGATTGAGGGTCACGCGCCGGCGAACTTCGCGGCGTATCCGAGGTTGTCTTCGCTGTCGCTGAGGCACAACAGGCTACGAGGAGGGATCCCGGCGGAGTACGGACAGAGTAAGACGCTGAGGAGGTTGTACCTGGACGGGAACTTCCTCACCGGGAAACCGCCGGCGGGGTTTATCCGACCGGACTCGCCGGTGTACGGTAGTTTCGGGGATAATTGTCTGCAGGGATGTCCAGGGAATTCCAAGATGTGCGCTCCATCGCAGAAGCCATTTTCCATTTGCAAGCAAGCTTATGGTGGGAAACCAAGATCCTGAGTTTTGTCAGAGATTTTTCTTCGTCCTGAAGTGTGTCAGAGATTTGTAAAAAAATATTATTATTATCATTTTTATTTTTTTGTTTCAAAGAATTCAGTTATTTGGACTGCAAACTAGGATAAATTTTTAATAAATAAAATTTAAAAAATGTTTGCTTCATTTCAATGTGAAAATTATTTGTATAATGGAGCATTGTGTTTTGACAGGAAAAGTCTTTGTGTTTTGGTCCCATCGATTTATAAAAATAAAAAAGACGACAAAAAATGGGAACCGACGCTTCGCTCCTTCTCATGCTTTTGCATAGACCGACATCTAATAAATTTTTCATATTTTTTGGTCTTTAATAGAAATTTTCATATCAATTTAATATTTATGTTTTGGTTTTAATTTGATTTTTTTTTTTATTTTTTACATTTGACAACTAATTTTATTTTAAAAAATTTACCAAATAAAAATTTAAATTAAATTCGATGAAAAAATTATTTATCTATATTCATTTTTACAAGTCCAAATCAATAATCATAACTATTTTTTATGAAAAAAAATTTAAGGCTTTGAATGGGGATGAATTTTATTATGGGTTTTTAGTTTTTGAATTTTAATTTTTAGTTTTTGGTTTTTGGCTTTTGGATTCTATAATATTTGAAAACTAAAAAATAATAGTTTTTGATTTTTCTTTGATTTTTTCACTAAAATAACTTTTCAAGTTTTTAAGAAAAGTAATTTTGTGAAAACTTGAATGATATTTTTTTTGGTTTTTGGATTCTAAAAACTCTAAAAACTTCAACCATTCAAAGTCTAAGACAATTCGATATATAACATAAAGCATATTCACTATTATAATTTTTTAAAAAATAAATTTGGACATATGGTTTGAAATGATTATGCCTATGTCGACAACCATCGTGATCAATATCCACCTACAATTTGTTGGAATAGTATCCTGTTATCATATGTTTGATTTAGTACCCTTTTGAACCAAACTTATTTTTATTTTTTAATAAAATCTTTGGTCTAAATGTCATTACCAATATTGAATATTATTTATTTATTATTATTATTATTATTATTATTATTATTAGGATGTTTCATGGGCATTGGGCAACGCCAACATGTTCGGTTTATCACAATTACTAAGTGTTTTTTTGTGTGTGTAGATGTTCTGGATTGAATTTCTTTAATAATACAGAAATAATTTCGATCATTTTTTAGATATTTCTATAAATAATAAATATATGAATTGTGGATTTGTCTTATGTTACCTATTTTATAACATAAAAATATCATCTAATATCCAAATATTCCCTTGACCCTTGACTATCATGAGATTCTCTAGCCGTGTCATATTTTTTATACTCTTCTTCACTTATTTTAAGTAATTATGGACCACTGCCTCATATTTCAAATATATTTATAAAAATTTATAACAATAAAAGTTATATAACATAATAATATTTTCTTTCGCGTTCTAACTTGCTTCTAGGAAACTGAATTCTAGAGCTTTAAGTTTGGAAATTAAATCTGAATGAAATCATGTAAGCAATAATATCAATAATAGGTAAATATATTCTAAAGTAGGTTTTTTAATATATTGACGTACCTTTATATATTTTTCATACATAGAGACTACAAATTTATTTTTCCAGAATTAAATCATTTATCTTCATATTTAACGAAATTATTTCATTTATATATTGTTAAATCTTGGTTTCTTTTCCTCTATATAGAACCATTGGTCAAAATATAAAGAAAATAATCTTTTAGATTTGTATTTTTAGAAACGAATGTAAATGCAAACAGAAAATTATCTAAATAACACTTTGCAAAATCTATTAATCTAACAAAAAAATGCTAACATATATATATATATATATATATACAGAGAGAGAGAGAGAGAGATATTTCTTATAGAAATCATAAAATATATGTTTTTTTTTATAATTTAGTTTCAAATATAAAGATAAAACCGAATGGAAAGTGTAAATAATATAGACAACCGTCCACAAACACAAAACTGTTTCGTGGGATACTCTAATTAAGGATGCAAGCTGTCATATATATCAATTGTTGATACATACAAACAATAGTATTAAGATAGCATTATTCAAGAAGGTATACAATCTTTGGCTTTATTTAAATGGATATTTATTTCCCGTACCAACCAATTTTTTTTTTTGATAACCGGGTAATCCCAGGCCCAAAGGGCCCAGACTAATCCCGACCCACACGCACAACCGGCACCACACGTGGGGATGTGAAGCACCCGAAGGTGGCCGGAGGGGAAATCTCCATACCCTGGGTGTTGAACCCACGACCTCTTGTTCAGGAAGTGGCCTCTCAAACCAACAGAGCTGGGGGAGATCCCCGTACCAACCAATTTTGTCACTACATAGTGGTTTGGGTTCCCATGGAGACAGCTTGCTTTCGATTTTGTTTAGTAGTCCAATTTGATAATTGTTAATTTATTTTATAACTATGTTGCACTAACAAGGTTGGTACGAGCCTAATCCATTGTCCCCGAGTATAATTATATATAGTTTAAGTTGTATAAATGGATTGGTTTAAGTGTGTCTTTTTCAAATACAAAAAGACACCCATGAAAGTTTTTTTTATAAGAAACTATTTAGAAAGCAGAATTTCGACTCTTTACATGTCTTTAAAGAAACCTCACATACATTCATAATTATTGGAAGATTTTTTTATTGTTAAATATTGGAAGATTTTTTGTGTGTGTATAAATATGAATCCTCCTATTCTATTAGTTTTCTTTTTCTATTTGCTTTGAATGCCATAATTGCAGGATATTTATAGAAAAAAAACATTAGGATTAGAATGTGATAATTAAGTCCAACATTCTGTGTTTCATTTAGGATTTGTTTTTAAGATTTTTCATTTTTTATATCAGATTTCCTTATGTTCAATTTATATTTCCATAAAAAATATTTATTTTGTAAAAGTATTTTTTATTGTTTTTTAAATTTATTTAGTTGATTATAATTAAAAAATAAATATGATTACGTAAATTGACTCGCTACGAAATGAAATATCCATGCACTAAAAAATTGGATACTTTGTGAGGCAACTTGTATTTATTTAATTAGAAGATCCGACCCATGTGCATAATATGCATCTATATTCGATTTCACAATTCTCGAATGCGTGTAAATATCCAACGTAACTGCGAAATATGTTTTATATTTATTTAAAATTATAAAATATTCTTAATTTTTCTTATAAAACAATATTCTTAATTTTTACAATTATAAAATTACTCTTAGTTTTTCTCAAAAACTACAAAAATACCTATAATATTTGATAAAAAAAAAAATCACAAAATTACCTTTAAAATTTTACATAAGGTACCCGAGACATCACGGAACAAACAGTGTTTCCAATACTAAATACTGATACAGATACTCCATCTGTGCTGACAAAAGTAATGAGCCGAGACATATCAGCTCCGTGAGAAGAACAATAAACACGGATGATCCAAGATTGGATAGTTCAACCAGTAAAGAAGGGAACAAAACTTCTTCTCAACCCAGGTTCTGTTAGTGAAGAAGTTACGGTAGATTATTGGACAACTATAGCCTTGGACATGCATGGATGGTTGGAGACGTGCATAATACGCATGGAGTCAAACAAATATACATACGTGGACAACAATCATATATATGACCGTTGGTATATACAAGGAAAGTTATCAATGAAGACAAAATATGCTCCGTAGATCATGCACAAGATTATATGGACGTTGGACTCTCCAAATTATAGCAAGAAGCAATCATATGTCCAATATTGCCTTGTATACACGTAGCCATTTATGTGGTTCATATGTTTCCTTTATTTTACTTCATTTCCATATTTAATTATATCCTAATATCCTTATAAATATGTACACATTCATTTTGAATAATAAGGTGAATTATTCTCTCATTTTATGATACACTTACGGCAACATCACCATCTTCATGTCATTCTTCTTCTATTGTTTTACTCTTTAACCTTCTTATCATTCATTCTCTAATCTCCCAATCTAATTTCCTTCAGGTTCGAGTCCTCACCTGGAAATGGACGTTCATATGGGTTTATCGGATCCTCTGAGAGATGTAGTTGGGTCAAAAGTCCGGAGAATTTACAGATTATAGAAAAAAAAACAACTATAAACATGGATGATTCACATCCCACGTGTGTGTCGCGGGTTCATGTACGTGGGCGGGGTTTACCCAACAAGCACATGAAAAATATTTTGGAAGGTTACGAGAATCCAGCAAGTAGAAGCGAACAAAAGACAATACGCAATATGCAATGTTTGTTCTTGAAGATCTTCCTATATGTGACAAGAAAAGAGACCATGAATGTGATATGTAAAATGTGGAGTTGCATATTCTGATAAGGAGGAAGAATATATATATATATATATGGTTCAACTAAAGCTGAAAAGGATCGGGATACTCATGAACAAGAAATTCTTGACATTTTCGGACGATGAAGGAAAACATGTGGATACCATAAGGAAGGGTAGTTAGGATTTAGAACCAGATTGGAAGATGAACACAGCGGTTAGAACGCCGATGAACCCTGTGAGTGCCAAGGCCACTGTAGGCAATGGGGCCGCTACTCCGAAATTCTGAAAGGAGAGAAGGAAAAACAAAAACGCCATCATAGGCTTTCCTTTTTTCTTTGGTTCAGTTCTTGACAAAGTTTTGATTTGTGAAGATCAAGCAGCGTCTTGATGTATGTACCTGGAGGAGTCCCTTGCCAGTGGCTGTTTCGACAGTAATGGCGATGGCAAAGCCAACCATGGCACTGCGTCCGAGCCATACATCCAAACTGTTGCTTCCCTCGGGGCTTTGCTCACACCTTATCGAAACTGACGCCGCTCTGTTTCTACGTCTTCCTCCACCATGAATTCTCAAATTTTCCGGCACTGATACAATCAGGAAATTACAATAAAACAGGGGAAATTTCTACATACTCGTCCCAATCTGAAACGTGACTTTTCCGAAATTCAGAGATAAAAATCCAATCCATTTCAGTGAATCACAAAAAAAATCAATCTAGAACGAATCAGAAACCCATAATTCAGTCCATTGAGACATCCAGACGAAACCCTAATTCCGGATTGAGTTCAGAAACAACATCATATTTTCAGGAAATGAAGAGTCAGAATTCGGGTGCAAGGAAACGTACAGAGAGGAGAACCGGAAGCGAAGGTGGAGCGGCTTCCACCAAGGCCTGGAACACGAACCCAACATCTAGGGTTCGTCATTCTGGTTAAGCTCATCGCGCCATGATCTGCACACGACGGTCCCAAACAAGTTATACAAGCATACATACAGAAACAGTAGCCATACCGATACAAATCCACACATATATATATATAGAGAGAGAGAGTACTGTGAAGGGGGAAGGAGAGATACGCAGAGAATTGAGCTAAGGCCATTTCACGAGGTGTAGAGACCGAGTAATCACGAAGGCCGGAAGGCGCCACTCTGGTCAGAGGATGATTATCCGTTGGAGAAGGTGACACGTGCCTTCCATATATTCCGCTGAGAAAAGTCTGGGCCTCGATTCTCCGAAGCCCACACCTCTACGACGCCGTTTTTGTACGTTCAAACGTTTCTTTGGAGAAAATTTCATAAAAAATTCCCCGATTTATAAAAAATATCATACAAAATCCCTAATTCAAATTTTATCACGTATATTTTCCAATTTAAAAATTGTTTCCAAATTAATACCGAAATAGTTATTTTACCGTCAATGAATCCGACGCGATATTTTTAATTACGCCACATCACGTGACACGTAAAAAAATTTGACAAATCAACAAATCGAATTATAAAGAATCGGTTTACATATACCGAATTATATAGAATCGGTTTACATATACCGAATTATATAGAACCGTTTGGTCACCACGAAATATCCTTTAACACAGCCTTCAAAACCAATTACCAAAACAGTAACTTGGTAACATCTAAAGATTTAAAAAAAAAAGGACTTGAAATCGGAAATCAATGAAGAACAACCACAACCATTATTCCTAACCAAACTACAGCTTGAGGAAGACGAATTCCTCGACGGCCGGGATTTCTCCGATCTTCTTCAACGTCTCCTTGCTGGGCGGTTCGTCCACTCCGATCGCCATCACGGCCTGCTTCCTCGGCGCTATTCTCCCCACACTCATGAAGCTCACGTTCACGTTCTCCTCCCCGAGTATGCTCCCGACCGTCCCGATCATGCCCGGCTGGTCCACTTGCCTGCATAGTATGATACTCCCTTCTAGACTCACGTCCACTTCGAAAGATCCCACCTTTGTCAGGTGAGGCACTCCGTCCTTCACCCTTCCCTCCACCTTCACCTCCCCTGTTTCTGATAAAGCGCTCGCGAATCTTGAATTTACGTTCCCGAGCTGAACCGTTATGGCCCCGAGCGGGTTTTCAGGTGACCCGTCTAGGAGGACTCGCTCCTCCGAGATTCTTAGGCCTCTCTGCTTGGCCGTGTAGTCGGCGTTTACAAGGTTGATGAACACGTCGGAGATTGGCTCGATGATTCCCTTCGTGATCATTGCTCGAAGAAGTCTGGTGTCGAGATCGTCGGTGGCTCGTGCGGAAGCGTATGTGACTTTCACGCTCTTTATGCCGCTCCCTCCGGCTACAAGTTGTACGGCCAGTCTTCCTAGTTTCTCAGCCAGTATTACGTATGGTTTCAGCTCGGTGAGAACCTGCGGGCATGATTTGAAACATGATCAGAGTGTTTCAACCCATGTAGCAGGAACCATCGGTGCATTGACGGCAGTAGCAGCAAGCTCTCCTTTCAAAGCTCCGACAACAGCTTCGGCAATTTCAATAGCAACTCCTTCCTGTGAAACACCGAATTAAAACATGAGAAAAATCACGGGTATTGCGATAATGGATGCGGGTTTTAAGACACAAACCTGGGCCTCGACCGTACTGGCTCCAAGATGAGGCGTGACAGTGACCCTCTCATGAAGCACCAACTTGCTGTCCTGAGGGGGTGGCTCTTTGGTGAAAACATCGAGAGCAGCCTGAGCCACAATGCCAGAATCAAGAGCTCTCACGAGCGCATCTTCGTCGATCACACCTCCACGAGCAACATTTACGATATGAACCCCTTTCTTCATCTTGGCAAAGGTCTCATCATTGAGCATCTTGGACGTTGCAGGGGTAAGGGGCATGTGCAAGGAGATGAAATCGGCAGTGGATATTGCCTCGTCGAAGCTCACTAGCTCAACTCCGAGGGCACGTGCTCGGTCCGCAGGGGCGTAGGGATCATGAGCAATGACGTGCATGCCCAGTCCCTTTGCTCGCCGAGCAACTTCTGATCCAACCTTACCAAAGCCCAGCACTGCAAGTGTCTTGCCCACAAGAGAAACACCCACATACTTGTTCCTCTTCCACTCTCCTGCATTGTGAAATGAAACCATGATCTCAGAAAACAAATGTACAACCACATCTAGTTCGTTATCCCTGCAAAAGCATCATTAACATTTTCTTCATTGGTACACATTGTTGCCATCTACAAAACCTTAACCCCCAAATGTATGGTAAAAATCCTAACCTTTTCTGATCTCTTTCATAATTAGAACCCAAGACCTAATCACGGATCACTTTCATTCACATGAAAAACCTAATGGGAGATCCAACAAAAAGAAATGCTAAACCTCAGCTCCTTCAGTTGCTCAATGAGACAAAGAAGTGATCGAGCGAAAATCTGTCGTCTCATTGTCTGAAGAACAACAAGCAGAAAGAGCTCAAGTTAAATTCACTTTCTTTACATTCTGATTCTCTATTATTTAGAACCGAAATTCAATATCTTGAATATAATAATGCCGACACAAGAATATAAAGTACACGGAAAAGGAAATGTTCTTGTGATCTGAAGTTGAAAAATTCCAGATCCCATCATTCACAGATATCCAGCAGACAAAAAACTTTTTTGTCCAACGATTACGAAAGGCAATTTATGAGAATTAAGGATAATAAAAATTGAAGAAAAAGGGTTGAATTCAAAAATCTGACCAGCCTTGACGGAAGCATCAGCTTGAGCGACGTTCCTCGCCATGGCCGCCAATAGCGCGATCCCGTGCTCCGCGGCTGCGATCGTGTTTGCCGTCGGCGCATTGACGACCAAGCAACCGAACTCCGTGGCGGCGCTCAGATCCACGTTGTCGATCCCCACGCCAGCGCGTCCGACCACCTTGAGCCGCCCACGAGACGACTCGAACACCTTGCGACCGACCTTCGTCCCGCTCCGCACGATCAACGCGTCGCATAGCGAGATCTTCGTGTTGAGCTCCTCGGGAGTCATGTTATACGAGCAGTCGACGTTCGCGAATTCCTCCAGGAGCTTGACCCCGTCGCTCCTCCATCGCCGGAGGAGCAAGTCACTAGGACGAGCCTTCGCCGCAGGGGTATTTCGCACCCCTTGGTGGAAAATGCGACGGAGAATGCCGACGGGAGGGGCGATTTCGAGGAGAGAGACGAGATCCTGAGCGGCTTGGCGACAACGGCGGAGGATATGGCGGAGGAGGCCATATCTGCGGTTGTGTTGTCGGAGAATCGATGTAGAGGTCGGCTGGTTTTGGTGGACGAGTATACTGTACACAGATGAAGGTGGGGGGTTTTATAGTGGGTTTAGGGGTTTGGTGATGAGAAGGCGATAGAATCTCACGCGCGGATTGGGCGCGTGGGTTCATTTATTAGGGAGAAGTTTTTTTTTTTGTATTTCCAAATGTTTCGGCGAATAGAGTGACCTCTTTTTTGGGGAAAAATCTTGCAAAAAGTGCAAGTTGCTACATAAATGTATTGTTATTATTTATAAAAAAATAATTGTATTGTTAGTACACAAATCATTTTTTACTTCAATAATAATAAACCATCAGCTGTAATATCCATCATTATATTAATGTGCTAAAATGGACCAAAATGAAGAGTAGACTAACAAAAGAAAATTGTCTGAATCCAACACGCAAACAAATCTAGATAACAAATATTTCAAATAAATTTGATTTTAATAAATATAACTTCATCGGCGGCTTTTGACTTGGAACCGAATTTATTGATATTTTGTGTGTAAAAATAAACTGCGACTCCAAAAGCTTATAATATACTCACAAGGAGTCGTTAATATGGCGCGTGAAAGGTTTTGCAATTTCATTTGCAGCTGCTTAAAGATGCATCAATATAGTTTGGCGGGTCGAACCTCTGTACTTTTTTTTATTGCAATTAGTAATATTACATTAAGTTCGTGTGAGCAATGAACTCGACCGGGTTTAGGCCGAGACGGGTCGTGACTCGTGACTCAGGTGCAAGGAGGGCAAAAGGGAATAGAACTTGTTTTGAAAATGTGCATATTACAAGACATGCATTAGTTAGAGCTTTTCTTCTAACAAGCGATATCAATTCACTGCCATAGCAGAAACCCGGGATCCGTCGAACAAATACATAGCTTACGAAATCTTGACAGGCGAAAAATGAGGATCAAAGATTTAGTAAAGTAGTGAAATGGGAATAGGTCGATAGAAGAGGAAACTAGGTGAAGTTGGAGAGATAAGCTTCGGCCAACAAGAGGCCGAGCTTGGCTTGAGCCTCTGTGGTCAAATGAAGATTATCGGGCTTGAGAGGCAATCCCATTGCGTCGACTGTTACCACATTCGGCATTTTCAGCCCGAGCTGAGCTTCTCTCACCTTCTCTATGTGCCCTCCCCCCGATGCTATAGCTACCTGCATCACACCCGTCAGCACTTCCCTCCCATTTCGCCTCTCTATCTTTGTTTCGATATCTAAGAGACGGCTCCAAGTAATCCACAGGGAGCTAACCCTTTGTCTAATGTTCTCTACGCTAAGCATGACGAATTAGTCATCAAACCGAAACACTAAACCTTTGCTCAAACTTTTTACTATTATCCAGAAATGAGGATTTGTCTAAAAAGAAGACAGAACACTTCCACACTTCCTCCATAACTCCTAACATTTCAATGAAAACAACCAACGAAAAACTAAATCCTTTGACGTAGAAGCTTAAATGGACGAAGACAGGCCCGATCCTTTACACCAACAGCACCATACTCCTCGTTGGTGAAGCCGATTGGAAAAGCATACATGGAGGAAAGGAAATATCATGATTGAGGATCAGCTCACTACCTAATGAAACAATGTACCACCAGCTAGGAACGAATCGTGGCTAATCACACCGTCTTCACGAATTCTAATCCTGTTGGGATGCAATCAGGTACTAGAATTCACATTTGTGGGTGCATATTCACAAACCCACCTGACTGAATTTAGCCCTAAAAAGTTGCAGCGTATCCTTCCATGTATAACAATTTCCAGGCAATTATATACAGTTTCATGAACAGACAATCCACTCTACTATGACTACACATCAAACCCACTAAACTGAATTTGGGAAATACAGTCTTGAAACATGTTCTTCAAGGCATATAATCTAGATTCACTCTTCCTACGAATCGCATGAACCAGAGAATAGAAGTAAAGCAACAGATTCAGTACCTGAACAATGGGGAGATCAGGAAGTTCAAGATCACCACGAAGATCCTTGATCAGACGCTTCATGTTGCTCCCGTAACTCTCGGCGTCGTGGATGCTCGACACGTCACTCTCCCCTTGGTACCAAAGCAATGCCTTGACCTCGCCGCCGGATCTGCGACTCTCCTTCGTCCTCCTCACCATCCTCTCGTACAAATGGCTCCCACGCTCCCACTCCCTAATCGCCGTCCCCCCGGAGGCGCACGGCACCAGCCCTATCGTCTCCGCCGGCGCGTTAATCGTCACGCGCTCCCTCACTGCGTTAGAGAACGCCATCCCCGGGCCCACGCCGCAGACCTTGCCGGTGTCGATGTCCGCGTGGAGAGGCTCGCGCGCTTGCTCCCACCTGAGATCGGCGCTCAGGCGGAGGATCGCGGGATTCGAGGCACATTCCGGCGGAAGGCCACCGTCCCAGACCCAGCGGTTGTGGTGGTGGTCCTTGACGACGCCGCCGCGACCGGCCATGTTGCTTTGGCCGGAGAGGATGAAGATCTGGGAAGGGGTGTTTGGTTGCAGGGCTTCCTGCGTCCCTGCACCGTGACAAGGTGATCCTCCTCCCATTTTCGGTCGGTCTTCGGATTTTTTTTTTTTTGAAATTTGAAGCTTGAAGGAAAGAAGTCCTCAATTGGTGAATTTCTTTTACAAGCGACAACCTCTAATTTATTCAATTTTTTCAACGAACATTTATAACATCTGTCCTATCAATTGATTACATCGTACAAAAAAGATTGTACCATCTGCCACACAAGTGAAGTGTGGCCGTTTCGGTAGGTTCTCCATAACCGGACAGTATGGAACCGAAAAAATGCAGTACCGATTCCAAATCAAACCGTCTAAAAATATTTGAACGATAACTTTTTTTATAAAACCGAATTTTTCCGAATCAAATCAAATTTTAAAAAAAAACATGATAGGCCATTTTTTTTTAAAAAAACTAAAATTTTCTTTTAAAAATTTTCAGTATGTCAACCGCAAGCAGTGCATTTGATTTGAGCACGACCTTAAATATTTTGGGGCCCTATTTTTTTTTAAATTGTGGCCAGAGAAATGATGAAGATACAAAAATACAAGTGGCCAAAAGAAAAGCTATTCAATCCTATAATTTAATAGAATTTAATTAATTGTACAATCAGTCATGCTGTAAAATGCATTAATTGTGCTGTCGGATAGTATTTATTTTTCTAATTTTTTTTTCTAGTCAATGAAGAAAAGACAGTTTTAGTGAAACAAGATCTATAGATTAACCAAAACGAGAACATAGAGAGATACACAAGAGCTTATGTAACAAAGACAATAAGCTACATACAACTAGAAAAAGAAAAAAATATAAAAAAGACAACAAAAGCCTATGCTTTCACTGCAACAACTTATGCATCTTCTCCTTAATGACAGTAATTATAATTTATATAAAAAAACAAAAAAAAAACAGAAGGTAAATCCTAAAGGGTAGTTTTGTCTAGCACTTGACACACTTCCTTCATGGAAGGTCGCTTGTGAGGCAAGGAAGAGACACATCCAAACCCTAACCTAAACCATGCCAATGCTCTGTCCTCTTTTCGTGCCACGTCAGCCCTAATTGCTCCCTCGACTGACCTCAAGATCATCCCTCTTTCCTCGGCCCCCGACTCGAACATGTTCGACAACTGACCCAAATCTCGATCCATCGAAAACACTCTCCCCGTCATAAGCTCCAGCATCACCACACCGAACGAGTACACATCCCATTTAGGGTTTGGCTTCTGGCTCCTCCACGACTCCGGCGCCTTGTACGGATCGGCGGTGGGACCCGCAGATGGGCTCGAACTGGGCCCGGTATTGTGGCTCGATGGTTTATGGGCCTGGCGGGTAAGACGGTCTAGGCCCAAATCGGTTATAATGGGCTCATAGTCAGTGTCCAAGATGATGTTGTTGGGCTTGATGTTGCCGTGAGCGCGCTTCTTCTCGTGGACATAAGCGAGTCCTCGAGCTATGCCTCTTGCTATCTTGAGCCGTACCTCTAAAGACAATTGGCCTTGTGAAGAAGACGATGACGACCCTGCTTTTCCTATTTCTGTACGGAACGCAAAACATGTTTGAGATTATTAAAGAAAATCAAACAATTATGGTTATAATATAAGAACTCTTTGAATATAAAGGAGGTTTAAAGGGTCAATGCTAAAATGCGCCGAGTGAGTATGCGTATTTTAGTGAATAAGTAGTGGTTTAGCTAATTTGCGCTAACAGAGGAGGAGCTATGCAAAACTCACTGTTAATGGAGCAAGGCAAGCTGCCGTTGGGGACATAGTCGGAGATGAGAAGCTTCTCGTCGTCTCCCCAGCAAAACCCACGAACCCTAACGAGGTTTCGGTGTCGGAGCTTCGCGATTGTGCGAACCTCGCGCTCGAACTCCTTTAGCCTCGCCGTCGCGCAGCTCTCGGTCCCGATCCGCCGCACCGCGAACGCTGAGCCGTTCTCCAGCACCGCTTTGTAAAGGATTCCGCTCCCGATCGAGCCCAGTACGTAAGCCGATGCCTTCAGCAGAGCGTCTAGCTCCAATTTGGTCTCGCCGTCGACCGTCACGAGCTGAGTCTGAGTGGTGCTCTGTCTGAATCGCCCACCATCTGTTCGATTCAATGCCTGAATCGTTTGCTGGTCTTGAATCTGGTTCTCTACATCGCTCTCGGAGCTGTTAGCTTCCGACGCCGACGTCTCGTCGTCCCCTCTGTTCATGATTATGCACGACCCGCATGCAGTTTTAGCAGGTGGAGATTCTGTGACCTCTGTGGTGATGGGTGTTAGGTGGTGATTTGATTTTTTGGTGGACAAGGCGTCATTTTTCTCCAAGCATTCTTTCAGGACGCTGAATGTGCTGTACTGTTCGTAGCTCCTGCGTTTCCTGAGCTGGTATACGTAGAGGATGAACATGGCTAGAATGGCTAAGCCTGCTATGTCTGCAACTGTGATTCCGACAATGGTGCTTGGCTTTAGCTTGCTTTTGGCTGTCTGATTCGGTGACTCTGTTAAAGGGTTTGTCGTAGTTGTGGTTCTGGGCATGACTGCTATAGCTGGAGAAGTTGTTTCGGAGGTATTGTTCGGTGGGTTCGAGAGAGTGGAAGGGATTGAACAAAGGTTCTTCAATGGCTTCCCACATAAACTCGGATTTCCAGTAAAAGACTCTGTTTTTTGGTTAAGTAAAGGGACGGATTCAGGTATGGGTCCCGTTAAATTGTTAAAGGAGAGATCGATTATGGCGTTTGCAGGAACTTCCTCGGCGAAACCTGGAGAAATAGTGCCGGAGATGTTGTTGTGTGATAAACTGAGGTAACGCAAACTTTTTCCACCGAAATTCAGAGGAAGAGACCCGGTCAGAAGATTCGAGGAAAGATCCAGAACCTGTACTGCTTCAAACCCACTTGGAAGATCACCTGAAAGGGAGTTACTTGACAGGGAAATGACCGTTAGATTCTTCAGAAGCGTGAGGTTGCGCGGGATTTTTCCGGCGAATGTGTTAGCTGAGAGATTCAAGAGCCGGAGGCTTGCCATACTGCTGAGTTTCTCAGGCAATTCACCAGAGATGTCGTTGTTCCCAAGGGACAGAACCCTAAGCTCAGTGGCGTTGAACGCAGAATCCGGCAGTGACCCATTAAAGGAGTTGTTGGAAAGATCCAAGATTCTTAGGTGAGGGATCGAGAACAAGCTCGAAGAAAGTGAGCCCAGAAGCTGTTTGTTGGGTAGAACCAAGCTTGTAACTCTGAACATGTCTGGTGTGGTAGGGTTTCCGAGCTGTGTACAAGTGACACCAGACCAGGAACATGGTGTCGCATCGTCATAGTTCCAGTTTTCCAAAACGGAGAACGGGTCACTGAGAACGGAGTACTTGAAAGAAAGCAGAAGGACTCCATCTGCGGTAAGAGCTTGAAGCTGTCTAGGGACAACAAGAAGACAAAAGAGAAACGAAAAGAGGAAAAGGCTCATAAGGTTGCTTCCGTTAGAAGTCATGGACTGAGTTCTTGGACCTCTCTCTGTCTGGTAATGCCGACGGCTCTATGCTTCTTCTTATGTGTATATTCATAGAAGAGAGAGAGAGAGAGGGTGAACCACTGCAAGTTATTGTTGTTCTGTTCACCAAAACTGCGAGGTATTGGAGCAAACTGAGAGAGAGAGAGAGAGAGAGAGAATCTATGAAAGTGTTGGCAAGTGAAGTAGGAGTTGATGAAGAAAGAGCTTTTGACCAAAACATGGTTCAGAATCATTCACTGTTAAAAAAGAGGGAGAGAATGCATTTTCCCTAACATTTCGCGGAGTAAATTGTAAATAGGAGACAAGATCTTGGACTGCATGAAACTGATATATATATATATATATATATATATATCAATCAGTTCATCGATTTTTCCTATAATTTTCAACATTTTAAGGTCAGAAATCTAGCAGAGAAAGGAATCTACCGTCCGTTGCTAAAGGACAGCCATGTGGGTTCCCACGAGGAGCTTGTCCCAATTATTTTTATTTTTTTTTATTTTTGTATAAATTCGTGTTCCTCATCTGATCCACATTTGCGCCTCTCCTTCTCCTTTTTTGGGGACGATTTATTAGCGTTTACAGCTTTGTCTCTGAGAAAAAAATAAAATAAATATCTTGATTCTTTTTTTCTATCAAAACATGATATTTTTTTATGCGCCATTGAATTGTGTTGTCCATGAGCTTTATGAAAAATATTAGTATCACTTACACACAATAATCGTAGATATGTTGTATCATATAATCGAAAGCATGTGTTATTATATATCTGATATAGACATTAAAGATCTTTAACAACCAAACTTAGAACACATGTGCCATAAGAGTTTAAATTTGTATACTTACATACATATATATATATATATATATACATCCATTCGAAAATTTGCTCCAAGATTTCATTGCAGCCATTTTCTTATTATTATTATTATTATAAACAATTTAATTGAAAAAAAATTAAATGACTGCAAAAAGGAGGAAGAAGACGGCAAGGTGTCACGGGTTGTGACAATTTGGACAGTGGAATAAAGAAAGGATGGGTCCTCACTCCTCAGCTAATCCAACACACGATTACTTTAATTGATCTCCACCCTCAGAAAGTAATCACAGCCTTACAAAGGCACATTCCATGATTAGCTTTGCCCATCATTACTAGCTAATCCATCTTCTTTGTGATTTATTACCCAAACTTTGTGTCCGAATATCATATTTTATTTCCTTTTTTTTTTTTTAATTTCCTTATTTATATGCCTAAAATTTTGGCACATTCTGTGAAGTTTGTTTCTTGTTGAAGAAGAAGCTTTGGATTTTAGGGCGAAGAATAGGCTATGAATATAGTGATATTAATGATATTTTTGTATAAATTGATTATAAGCTAGCGGATAGCAAAGCTAAATCGAGGATAACCTAAAATTAGGCTGTTTAAATTTGCTTTAGTGTTGTGATTTTAGTTATAACTTTCACATTTTGATCTCTTTTTTTTTTAGAAATAAAAAATAAATATTATGATTTTCTTGTAATAAAATTATCAGAATATTAAGACCTTGATGATTGTCATGTTTTTTCATGTTTGTTTAAATATATCTCGCTATCTATATGATTATTTTATTTTTAAACGAAGTTTTTAGTTATAACCGACACTGCATTATTGTGTTTTTTTTTCTTTCATAATTTTAAAATCAAGTAAGAGATTATCAGATCGAATTACTATAGAAAAATGTATTTTGAGTATTATATTTTAGGTTATAAACTCTATTTTTTAATAGATTCATAGATTATTCTACTTCTGAATTGAAAAAAAAATCAATAAAAGCTAACTATTTAATTAGATTGAGAGACCTAAATTATATTTTAACCAAACTTTAGAATTAGATGCCATTTGAATTTGTTGTATTTTTTTTTAATCTGACAGTTTAATCGAATATTTCTAAAAATATCAATTAAATTAAGTGCATGAGTTCATTTGATCGAATATTAGTTTCAATGTAGGATCGCCTTGAATCCTCTTTCGAAGCGGTTTAAATGAGTGTACGCACACATGCATGTTTCGTACGTCCCAAGTAGGTAACTTTTATAAAATCATCATCATCATCATAATGATAATAACAATACTAACAACAACAACAACAACAACAACAACGCTATCTATATGATTATTTTATTTTTAAACGAAGTTTTTAGTTATAACCGACACTGCATTATTGTGTTTTTTTTTCTTTCATAATTTTAAAATCAAGTAAGAGATTATCAGATCGAATTACTATAGAAAAATGTATTTTGAGTATTATATTTTAGGTTATAAACTCTATTTTTTAATAGATTCATAGATTATTCTACTTCTGAATTGAAAAAAAAATCAATAAAAGCTAACTATTTAATTAGATTGAGAGACCTAAATTATATTTTAACCAAACTTTAGAATTAGATGCCATTTGAATTTGTTGTATTTTTTTTTAATCTGACAGTTTAATCGAATATTTCTAAAAATATCAATTAAATTAAGTGCATGAGTTCATTTGATCGAATATTAGTTTCAATGTAGGATCGCCTTGAATCCTCTTTCGAAGCGGTTTAAATGAGTGTACGCACACATGCATGTTTCGTACGTCCCAAGTAGGTAACTTTTATAAAATCATCATCATCATCATAATGATAATAACAATAATAACAACAACAACAACAACAACAACAATAATAACAACAACAACAACAACAACAACAATAATAATAATAATAATAATAATAATAATAATAATAATAATAATAATAATAATAATAATAATAATAATAATAAAAGGAGGACAGAAATGAGAAATGTATTGTTGAATGGGTTGACATGACGGTCACGAGTCGATGTCGTGTTCCTGATTATATTTGTCCCACCCTTAGCTTTTGTTTCCTTTTTGTAAATTATTTTTCTCTCTTTTTCGGTATTTGTATTTTGATATCCTAGTAACTCTAATTAAAAATAATAAATAAAATTTATTTACATCTAAAACATATCCCATGACCCCAAAAATCAAAATCGACGTGACTATATTCATCATAATTATTTTTCTAACGAAAAATTATTGTTAGATTACTTTTTTATATATAATTCCTTTTTGACATTATTCTTCTTCTTTGTTTTGCAAAAAGTGGTGTGGAGTCCAAGAACAAGGAGTTGATTTGACACATATATAGCACAAAGAGAAAAGCCAAGGATTTTGGTTTAGATATCACCAAAATATTCAAATTATATATTAAATTATTTAGTTGACAAACTTAAATTTGAATTTATTTGGATATTCAAGAGGCAGGATGAACACATTGTCTCAAAGTGATGTTTGTCCATATACATATATTGGAATGTTTTAGATTGTCACTACTCCAAGAAATTTGCATTTGAATCTATAGATATCGTTATAAATATCATTTTCCATTTTGTGTGTGTAGATATTTTCTTTATATATGTAGACATAAGCTTTATTATCATAAATTCTAAAAGATGTAATTGGTTGAATTTCTATATCATAAAAAAACTTTGTCATCATACATTTAGTATTTACTATCTAGATATATACTTCGTTCCCTAAACCATCATGATTATAAATAAAAAACAATTTTTTTTTATCATATCCAGATTATATTTTGTTGAAAAAATATTAATAGTTTAAAAATGGTGCACATGTTTTCTAATAATTAGTAAAAGCTCATACTTTGCTTGTTCCCTTATCTTTATGGGGCAGCAAGACGAATGGTGTGGAAAAATATATTATAGATTTTCAGATAATCCATAATTATATTTTTATATGATTTTAATATAACGTTGAATATACATTTATCATGGTCGTAAAAATAAAAAAGGGTAGAAAGTTGGCAGCCTCCTATTGATTGAGCCAACTCAATGCACATTCAAACACATGAACACGAGTTTTCGTTACTGTTATGTTCTATGTAAACTTCACACAAACAAAATGAAATCTTTAATTTCGCTTAATTTTCATTATGCCACCATTTAATCACACCATATTTTATCATTTATTATATTTTTCGGTGTCGGATTTTACACTACAAATATTTCAATTCAAATCCTATTACAATAGGATAAAAAAAAAACTCATATTCAACCATTGTATCCCCTTATTAAATCATTGATTTATTACCCGAATTAGTACACAGGTTTTTAGTAGTGGTGGACATGGGCGGGTACCCGAACATTTTAGAGTATCGATCTCGATCTCGGTGTCGCCGGATTTTTTTTTTTATCGAAATGTCTCGATCTTTATCTCACGAAATCCGGGTACTCGCGTCACGAGACCGGGTATCCGTGAGACCCGAACCCGAGTGTAGTTAAAAAAATCAATCAATCCAATCATAGGCTATATATTTAACAGATTAACTCAATGATTAAGAATGGAATAACATCTATCTATATATTTAACAGAGAGAAAAATATAAATAAGATTATGATTGAGGGCTGACGTCTGAATAGGCTACAGTTGGGGCCCAAATATAAAGTTTCATGGACGCAATTTTGCAGAACTTGGGCCAGTGATTGATGAGAGTGTAAATACATAAATAAATAAATAAATAAAATAGTAGAAGAACGACCACAAAAAAAAAAACCTTGGATGTAAATGATAAAGGAATCAAACACATGGAGAAATCAAATTGAACCGAAAGGAACTCCAGATTCTGCTGAATGGTAACACTCTAAATTACTTCCAGCTACAGGGTCTGATGCAGCTTGGGCTTTGACCATAAACATCTGTTTCGAGTTCTGCATCAAAGCACAAAGAGATTGAAACCTTTCTGTCTGGAAAAAAAGAAGAAGATAACGGTGGAAATCTAAAACCTGAGAGGGTGCTGCCTGCAGTTCCACTCGTAGGCTCTGGTCTGCAAAGAACAAAGCGGAAGTCTTGAGTAACTTAGAGTCTCAGTTCATCAAAAAAGGAAAAAAACAGGAACCGATGATTTATCGACTAAACCTTCAGGCTAAATAATGCAAGAGAAAAAGGCTGAAGCTCACGAGGTGCCACAGATGGAGCAGAAACCTGAGGCGTAGCCAAAGAAACCCAATAGTTTGATTAGGAAAACTGACACTGGGATCACTAGGCGCAACATACGGATAAACACTTCCTATCTCAGATTATTGTGCAAATTAAAAAGCTCTGATCTGGTAAACCTTAGCAGAGCATATTACTGATGTCCTAACCTTGATTAGCACTAGCAGGTGGTGGGGATGCAGTTGAAGAAACCTTGCTCTATAGTTTGTCCCAAAAGAAATAAGCAGATAAAAATTTAGATCACAGTTTAGAACCCCATTGAGCCTTGGCACATCGGTTAAGTTGTTGCCATTGTGACCTTAGATTAGAGGTCACGCGTTCGAGTCTTGGAAGCACCCTCTTACAGAAAATTCCACAAGCTAAGATTTGCCTACAATACACCTTTGTGACGGGACCCTTCTCTACATGCTTTGTGCACTGACTGCCCTTTTTGGAATCCCATTATCAATACTATGCTGACTGAAAAATAGATTCTGAAGAGAATCAACAAGTAGAGAACTTTCCCATGCTAAGTCCAACCTAAGAAAACATGATGACAATAAAACCGTTTCTCAGCAAATTTGTTTCTCTTCCAATGCAGTTTCATCATTGAGAACCTTCCCTTGGTGAATTAGCATCTGCCGAGAACCGTTTCTGTAGTCTTCTTAATATCAGTAACCTAAGGCCAACAAAGATTAGTAAGCCTTCAACAATTTACATACTCGTATTAACAGTAACTGTCTTTATATATACTGCCTAAAAAGCTTTCTATATGTTTTCCTCAAAATTTACCATATGGAAACATTCTTAGTCTACCAAGAATCGATGAGGTTAGAGCAAATGCGCGTATACACGAAGCAACAACAAGTATTTTCAAACTTTTTCAGGTGATGGGAATCAGGATTATCTATCTATAAGTTCCTACAAGTGTAGTTACTCTCCAAGTGAAAATGAAAGTATAGACCGACACTCATCGAACCCTAATCAAATTCCAATCGATCACAGTCGCAAAGCAGTCCCCAGAAAAATTCAGCCCCACAAAATCAGGAGAATAAAAGCAAAAGCCATAATTTCAAATCAAAGACTCTAACGAGAAAACCCTAATTCCGGAAAAATTCAATCCTCCAAGACCAAATAGACCACAAATCAAAGGAATCGCAAACCCACCACCGAACAGGAAGGATCAGATCTAAAACAGATTTCTTTGCAGAACACCAAAAGGACTAAAGTTCGGGAATCAAAGCACCTTATCCTCCGGTTTTTCTTCGATATCGAAGCTCGTCCCCTTGAGAGTCTTCACGGAAATCTTCATCTCGGAGGAGGAAACTTGCAGAGAGAGAAGAAGAACGGGGGGTTTCTGTATGGTTTATATACAATTACACATCGCAGTGTTGAAGCGTTTCAGTGTATCCATCGTTCCTTTCACAGAGATTAAACGTAATATGACCGTTGGATTGAATTGAAAAGGTGCATCACATTAATTAGGCTTATATTATTATTTTATGGATTTAGGTTTAATTCTGTATTATTGGGTGGAATTTTATAATATTTTAAATGTTTTATTATTTGGGTTTTTGCAACGTATATATATGTTAGATTGAATTAGGGGACTGGGGTTTCTCTTTCGACTCCTCTCCTACTTATTAGCGCCGCTCTCTTCGCCGCCTCGAATTTCCGGCGATTTTCCTTCGTTTTACTTTCGTCGAGCTTCTCCGTCCCTGTCTCCGTTCCTGTCTCCGTCGAACGAGGTAAGGATCTCTGTCTCTTTGTCGGTCTTTCGATTTAGGGTTTCTTCGCCGGCAAGATTCCGTCTTTTCCGGCGATTTAGGGTTTTGGTCTTCCTTGGTCTCCTCTGTTGGGGTTTCCGGTTCTTCCGTCGGTCTCTCTCTGTTGGGTTTGTTTGGGTATGTTTCAATGTTTGCAAAGAGGAAAGAGATCGATTCTCACTGGGCTTCGTTGGTATTCTCGGTGCTTGTATTTTACTTTTAGAGCGGCCAGCCAAACCCAAGATAATCGTAGAGAAGAGATTGTGACATTGAACTCGAAAAATTGTGCATAAAACTCTGCCAAGGATTCTAAACCAAACTTTTCAAACATTGAAACCGAAGCTTTTTCAGGAAGTACAGGTCTTGTGTCTGCCAATGATAGTGGGTAACGGGTTTGATTGCAGACAAATTATACGTTGTTCGACACCACAGTTATGAACTCCAGAACTTAGGAATGAATTTTCTGTCTTATGTGTATGAGCGTTGTGTTGCTATCTAGCCTTTTCTTGAAGCTGTTGTAGATGAATTTCATGCCCTTTTAAGTATGGATTGCCATTGGTTGTGTATGTGAACTTTATGATTGAAGTTGGTTAGCTAAGGGATACTTAGAAGAACAAGTACTTGTAACGTGAGGACTTGTGTTTTTCATTTTATGTAAGGATTTAGATTTGTGTGACTTTGGATTAAAATTGTTGATTTTGTAAGATTTCATATGAAAGTATGTATGGAATTTTTATGGAATTTGCTATTTGGCTTGGAAATATTGAATAGGTTGCTGGAAATTGGATACAAGACACGGGTTGGGTTCCCACGTGTATCTGACCCTATATTGGGATAATTGGCCCATGGCCCCATGGATCTCGTCAGTGCCGAGATCTATCCTAAAAATGGCAGATACGCGCTTGGGCCCACCCCTACTTCTTCATCTTCTCTATTTGGGTTTTTGGAATTAGATCTGTGGTCGGTGAAGGAGTTTCAGGTTTAGGGTAGAAAAGTCTATTCTTCTTCGTCTTCTTTGATCTTATATATATGTAGGCCAAAAGCCTTAACCTAGTTGCTCTCAACAGATATGTCTTTTCTCTCTCTTCGTGTCCAACGCGAAGCCTCTGCCCAGACGATTCCTCTGGAGAATCTCCCTCTTAAATTGGGGATGTTTTTTGACCGTTTCCCCAATTTGGCAGCTTCTCCAATTTTCAGTTCAATTGTCAAGAAGGTAGTCTCTGGATAAAAACATGTATATTTTTTACTTAGGAGATCGAAAGATGGGTTCAAAACTTTTCTAGGTGTTCAAATTTTTAAATTTTGGGGTGTTGTATTGTCAGGGTGAAGAAATTGAAGAGGAAGAGATGGTGACAGCTCTGTCAATGGTGTTTCTTCATCCAAAATATACAGCTCCCATGACCTATTACTTCTCTGCCGTAATCAGACTTGTTTTAGATAAAGTTGTGAGCCTTCTCCAGCTAGTGGGTGATCTGAGATCAAATCCTGACCATTCCGATGATGAATCGCTTCTTGATCATTTCGTGAATAGTGGTGTTGGGATAATTGATTACTATGTTCGACATGGACGAGGTTTGGAACTTCATGAGTGTGCTTGCTTGGCCTTCAGCCGTGCCCTTCATTTAAATATGTCTTTGTTAGGGTGAGGAAATTCTTTAAGTTGTAATCTCTTTTCACTTATTAAAAACTAGATTATACACGATGATGACATTGTCATTGTAAAAAATTCGGTACAAAGACAAAATGCTGTTATTAAAAATTTGTTTATGTTCCCTAAAAGGTGTTTACTTTGTTGCAGTTCTGTCCTAAATTATTTCAAGTTTGCTCCAGCACCTCATGAACGTCTTGTCAACGAAATGAACTCAGGGATATATAGAGAGGTAGATTTTCAGTATGTTTGACAGTTGTATCCTTTTGAAAGGAAGAAAACATCATGATTCTTCTTGAGGGAGGATTAGTTTCTTTCCTGCTAAGGTTTGTTATACATTTTAACTCACTGGGCTGTTTGTCCTTTCATAATCAGGTTGCATCTGTATACTTGCCTGGTGTGCAAGTAACATATCGTTTTCTCTGTATTAGTCGTGAAGTTTTCTCTGAGTTATGGGATTGGTCTTGTTTCTACGACTCCATGAGGAAGCTTTCAGAATGTTCTAAACAACAAAGAGATTTATCGGAAAAGCATAGGGATGCTATATGGGTTGGTGAACAAATTCTTTCCTGTGTCTTGATATGGAATGACAGAGCCACAGAAGAAGTAACAGAACGTTTTGGTCTTGGAAAAGAAGAAGCATTTTCAAGCTTATTGCGGTAGTCCCTCATCTAGCTACGTTGAGAATTGTTTTACTAATCTGTTAGCGATTCGTCTCTAAAGAATTATTTTCTTTGATATTTTCAGTTGGCAGGAATTTTGCCAGGATGTAGAAATTGAGAAGGCTGGATTGTACATTGAGTTTCCTACCCATACGGGGCTGGGGTCATTGAAACGGTGCACAGATTTCTACCATCCTAGTAATCTGGAATATTTGGCTAACTGCCCGCAATCATCACAGCTAGACAATCTTGAGCCCTTGCGAAAGATTCGGAGGCTTGACGATCGGTTGGTTCTCATCGTGTTAACCTTTTTTTTTGGCTCATGCAAAGTCCTTGCATTTAGTTTTCCTTTTTATCTTTACTTGAGAATTTTTAATTACTCCTAGCTCTTTAATTCAGGGGTGATAGATCATTTTCTGAACCATTTGCCATCAACTCTAGAGCGAAGAAAAGTTATGAAATGGCCTCTCTAGCTGTTAGTCAAAAGCGACCTGTTCTTCTATATGGTCCTTCGGGTTCTGGTAAGACACATCTCATTCGAAAGTTGGCTGAAGACAGCGGGAGCCATGGTATGATCTATTCTTATTGCATATTATTGAATATTGGATTCGAATGTTTTAGGTAATTGGCTAACGATTGAACAGATACTTTGTGGTTTGTTCGAGTAACAATATCTTTCTATAATCAGTATTTGTTGTACGTATTCATTCTTTACCCGATGCCAGATGGCATACAACCATGTTGAGGTGTAGCTGTACATTCTATAACAATGCTGCTTTGCGACTCGTTGTTTTATGATAGTTCTTGCACACGAATGCCTTCTAATTATATTGATTGCTTCCCTTCCTTTCTTTTCATTGTTATAGTTATATTTATCCACATGGATGACCAACTTGATGGGAAAACCTTGGTTGGCACTTATGTATGTGCCGACCAACCTGGAGAATTCAAATGGCAGCCTGGTTCATTAACTCAGGTGTGTTGCCTTTTGGAATAACTATTATCTATTTGCCTCTTTCTGCATTTTTACTATTTGTATTTTCCCTCCTTGTAGGCTGTCATGAATGGCTTCTGGGTTGTTCTCGAGGACATTGACAAAGCACCATCAGATGTCCCTCTTGTATTATCACCTTTGCTTGGAGGTTCAAGTTCATTTGTGACCAGTCATGGAGGGGTGACCATTTTCTCTTTACTGCTCTTTGAATTGTTCTGTTATGGAAGAGCTGTTTATAGTCATTTTTGGCCTTCATGCTTCCATTCTATTATTGTTTTTTTTTCCTTTTCTGATATGTATCAGGTTTTCTTCGCTGTTTAGATTTTGTTCAAAATTTCAGAGTCTCAAATAGTTTGTCTTTTTCAGAAAATACAGATAGCAGATAATTTCAGACTGTTTTCAACCATATCTACCTCTGAGGGCAGCATATCAAACATTAGAGAAGGTATATTTTGTGGTCATAAGTTTCTGTGGCACCTTACAAGGTTCATTCTTTAGTTCTATTGTTCTGCACTAGATCTGCTCATATGTGTTCAGTGAATGTTTTTGTATAGTTTCACCAGTGCCTTGTAGTGACAGCAGTGAGTGTTTTTCTACTTTTGTGAGTTAGGTTTGATATATACAGGTCTAATTCAGCAAGAGGTATATAGATTTTTTGGTAACCTGGTAATCCTGGTACTTTTTTGTTGGAGCTTTGCTTCAACCATAAGTCTGGAATGTTGGCCCTTGTTAGAGAAGTGGATAATCAATCAATTGAGAATATAATGTCCTTTCAAGTAACACACCTAGCGGGATATATGTAATATATTCTATATGTTTTGACCAAGAATAGTTGAAGTGGGAACATTTTTTGATAGCTACAGTCCTTAGGCATTCATAAAGTTTTTACTGTGTTGTTTTTCTGTCATCACCAGAATCAAAACTGTTACTTCATTATGTGAACGATATTTCAAAGTAGTATATTTGTTATGCTTGTTTTGTTGGAATGTAGGTGGAAGTGCTCTTAGTCCTCTTTGGAGGAGAATTCTGGTCCGTCCGCCGGATACAGAAAGCTTGCAAAGTTTGCTTGCTAGATATCCAAGCTTGGAGCCTGTTTCCAAGAAATTCATTGGTAGGTCCTTGCACATATTTGCATTAATTGTGTGAGGGTTTTATTCCTATGGTTTAATTTATTCCACCTTTTGCAGAAACATTTGAAAATGTTAATTCTGCACTTTGTTTGCAATTTACAAGTTCGCGGACTGAAAACCCTACTTCCTTCAGATCTCCAAATAGATTTTCACTGAGGTGAGATCCATGAGGTTTCCTTTTACTAATACTTTGGCCATTTTAGCATTTCTGATCGTGCCTGCGTTTCTGTCATTTCCAGAGATTTAATCAAGTGGTGCGAACGAATTAATGGTTTGTCTTCGTATGACAACAATATGATTTATCAAGAGGTCTCGTTCTTGAAGTTATGCTTTTCTGATTTGCTTAGTTTAATCTTTATCTTCATATTTGACATTTTGGCGCTTTGTCTCAGGCAGCTGATATATTCTCTGCTTCTTATATGTCCTCTCAAAACCGGATGACTGTTAGTCGAATTATTGCTAGCATTTGGAATGTTCCTGTTTCTGAGGTTCAGTATAAGCCTACAATTCAGGTACCTAGTCTTCTGGATTGTCTTGACTTGCATCTTGCCAGATTCTTTTCCTAATTGTGTGATAAACTGCAGGATTTTTCTGGAATTCTGAAAATTGGAAGAGTTTCTCTTGAACGTGGTGAAACTGCGGTGGGTTTAAGCATGTGTTTCTTTATAACACCAAAATTCATCAATGGAATCTTCTCATGGTCTGTTCTTTTTGTTGCAGTCACATGATAGGTCGAGATTTGTTGAAACACGCATCTCTATGCACTTGCTCGAGAAAATAGCTCGATCTGTTGAGTGTAATGAGCCAGTTCTCTTAGTTGGGGAAACTGGTACAGGGAAAACAACATTGGTGCAAAATCTGGCTTCGTGGTTGGGGCAGAAACTCACTGTTCTGGTGTGTTGCGGAGGATATTAATTTTTTGTGACTTGTTAATCCTTGTAGTTTCCATGATGGTTATCTAATATTTTGTACTGTCCTTATAATCTTCCCGCAGAACTTGAGCCAGCAAAGTGATATAGTGGATCTGTTAGGTGGTTTTAAGCCTATCAATGCAAAACTCATGTGCACATCTCTGTACAATGAATTCAATAAATTGGCAAGACTATCAAGGATGAAGGTAGCTTCAAACCTAGGTTTAAAATCTTTTACTTTGCCTTTTGTACTTCTAATAAATCATTTTCCTTGTTGGTATCCAGGATGATTCAGGAATCATGAAATGGCTGCAAAAACGTTTTAGGGCCAGGAACTGGGAAACATTTCTGAGTGGATTGAAGAAAACTATTGATTACCACACTGGAGACAATAATGAAAAAAAAAGGTTTGGATCTTGTAGGAAAAGGAAGAAACAAGATGGGATTAAAGATTGGGTTGCTCTTTCAGGCAAAGTAGAAAAAATTCGTCAGCAGATTTGCTCAGGTGGAATGGTATTTACCTTTGTGGAAGGTGCTTTTATAACAGCTCTCAGAGAAGGACATTGGATTTTACTGGATGAGGTCAACTTAGCCCCGCGTGAGATATTGGGCAGACTTGCTGGTGTTCTTGAAGGGGCAAGAGGTTCGCTTTGTCTTGCTGAAAGAGGGGATGTCAAGGGCATTATGAGACATTTGAATTTCCGTATATTTGCTTGTATGAATCCAGCCACAGATGCTGGTAAACGAGAGTTGCCGTTCTCCTTCCGCAACAGATTTACAGAGTATGTTGTTGATGATGAATTGTGTGATGATGACCTGGGTATTTTTGTGAGGCGGTTTTTAGCTGGACGCGGATCTGATAGCAAGTTAGTCAGTAACATTGTTTGCTTTTACAAGGAAGCTAAAAGGTTATCTGAAGAAAACTTGCAAGATGGTGCAAATCAGAAACCACAGTATAGCTTGAGATCTCTTTACCGTGCACTTGAGTATGCCAGAAAAGCAGAAAGCATTGCTGGATTTGAAAAGGCATTATTTGATGGATTTTCCATGTTTTTCCTCTCTCTCTTGGACGCTTCTAGTGCTAAGATCATGAACCACATGATTATAAAACACATCTTACGGAAACATAGTTCTCCAGTTTCATCCTTTTGTCCCAGCACCTACTTGGGAGAACTATGTCATGAATCCAGCTCTGATGAATTTGTGAAGAACTATGTCATGACAAAGACTGTAAAGAAGCATCTTGACCATCTGATGCATGCCATTTTTATTAAAAAGTATCCTGTTCTTTTACAAGGACCAACATCCAGTGGGAAAACAAGCCTTGTCAGATATCTAGCAGCATTAAGCGGGCACACGTTTGTCCGAATCAATAATCATGAGCACACAGATATCCAAGAATATTTGGGCTCCTATATGACCGATTCCTCTGGGAAGCTCATATTTCATGAAGGTGCATTAGTGAAGGCTGTTAGGAACGGGCACTGGATAGTCTTAGATGAACTCAATTTGGCCCCGTCTGATGTTCTGGAGGCACTTAACAGATTGCTTGACGATAATAGAGAACTTTTTGTGCCTGAACTGGGCGAGGCGATTTCAGCACATCCTCATTTCATGCTTTTTGCTACCCAGAATCCACCTACACTATATGGTGGACGCAAAATGCTTTCGCGTGCTTTTCGTAACCGGTTTGTGGAGATCCATGTTGATGAAATTCCAGAAGATGAACTCAGTATAATTCTTAAAGAGAGGTGCCACATTGCTGAAACCCATGCTTTGAAAATGGTTGAAGTGATGAAGGACTTGCAACTACATAGGCAAAATAGCAAAGCTTTTGCTGGAAAACATGGATACATAACGCCTAGAGATTTATTCCGATGGGCTGATCGTTTTAGGATTTTTGGAAAAGGTAATGAAGATATAGCCAGAGAAGGGTATTACCTTCTTGCAGAGAGGCTGCGGGATGACGCAGAGAAGCAAGTTGTTCAAGAGGTTTTGGAGAGACATCTTCGTGTTGCTCTTGCTGAAGACGTCTTATACAAAAGAGTGAGTTTTGTTTTCTCTTTTAAAGATACGGGTTGGATTAGTATTAAAAGCTTTTTGAGATCATTTGTCTAATAGTATGTCGTGCAATTAATTTTGCATACCAATTGAAAAATGCTGCTTAAATTGTTTTTGCTTCTTAGTGATGTGTTGTCTTCTGGCGCTGCAAGTGACTTTTATTTTTTTAATTTTTTTATTTTCATGTCTGGTCTTCTAAATGTATTTATATTATTTAAAGGAGCTGTCACTGTGAGTTTGATTTTATGAAAATTTTTGCTTTTTGTACTTTCAAGTCCACTAACATTCTTTCCAATAGGTGGTATTTTAATTGCTCAGTTGATCTACTGCATCGTTACCGCATTTGCAAGTCGTACTTTTTATCCTGTTGTAGTTCGCAATTTTCTGTTCTTATATGCCTCTTTTCTTTTTCACAGGATATGTTTGGTTTGGATAAATCACTTCGTTTGAGAGATATCATGTAAATACTCATTCCCTCCTGAACCGTTCGTTTACTGAGTATTTTTGTTTTCCAGTTTTTTAATTTGATCTTCACTGGCTCTGACTGAATTTCTTATGCTACTTGTCCTATTTTGTTATACAGGCAGAGTAGAGCTGTCACCTGGACTAAAAATATGTGGAGATTGTTTTTTCTTATTAGGCGTTGCTATGAACTGCGTGAGCCTGTTCTTCTTGTTGGTGAAACTGGAGGAGGCAAAACAACCATCTGCCAATTGCTTAGCCATGCTCTGGGGCTAAGATTGCACATTCTTAATTGTCATCAATTCACGGAAACTTCTGATTTCCTTGGTGTAAGCTTTTTCTTTTTAATCTAACGCTTATGAAAATCTTTACTTTTTTTCTTGTTTGATGCTCATGCATTTTTTTTTTAACTCAGTGATTAATGACCATCTTTGTTAGGGGTTCTTTCCTGTCCGGGATAGATCTAAATTAGCTGCTGAATACGAAAACCTTGTCAAGAAGTTGAAGCTCTCCAAAGCATTGACTCAGCTTGACCAAGAAATTGTAAGTATTCTGGCATTTATTTTTGTATACTGGTGTTTCACTATGTTTTCTTCTCTAATTGGAGAGCGTATCATCTTTAACATTTTATGTACAGGACATTTCCGCTGATATTAATGATGCAGAGTTGTCAATTAAAGCATTGGATGCAGTTCTCGAAAAGTACAGAAATGATTTGACGATGGATACAGGTATCCGGCAGCCAGATTTTGATGCTTTTGTGAAAATGAAGAACGATCTGGTTGTGTTGTATCAGAAGTGGCGTGCAGTCTTTGTTTGGCAAGATGGGCCCCTTGTGCAAGCTATGCGAGCTGGTGATCTCTTATTAGTGGATGAGATATCTTTGGCTGATGATAGTGTGCTAGAGAGACTGAATAGTGTGTTGGAGCCTGAGAGGAAATTGGTAAGTAGTTTCTTATAATGAGTGTTGATGCTACCACCTTTGCCCTCCTGCATATAGTATTGTTGGCTTGCACAATGTTACTGAATAAGATCTGCACCGGTTTCTTACCCTTGTGATCATATGTTGTTATATTAACCGGTATTCATATTTTCATCGTAAAGCCAATCCTCAACATTATTATCGTTTCCACTCCTTCCCATTTTTTGTTTTTAGATTTCTTCATATTTCTGTATGTTTGGTTTTCCATTCACATGTTATGGTATTCTTTTTATCAATGCAGTCTTTAGCTGAGAAAGGTGGCCCTGAATTGGAGGAAGTCGCTGCCCATGAAAGCTTTTTGGTTCTTGCTACTATGAATCCTGGTGGTGATTATGGAAAGAAAGAATTGTCTCCGGCACTTCGCAACCGATTTACTGAGATATGGGTTCCCCCTATTAGTGATATCGATGAACTTACAAGTATTGCACTTTCTAGGTATGTCATTTTCCTCATATGCTAATGGTATTGTCTTTTTATATATAATCTGTTTGCTATATTAGGAAAATTCTCTTCTTTGCAGCCTTTCAGAACCAAAGGATCCTAAAATTGTAGGTCCCATTGTGAACTTTTGGGAGGTATGTAGCACTCTTCTTTTCTTTCAAATTCCCCTTCCTACATTAGAGCTGTAATACAAGCCTGATACTTGATCTTGGAGGTTTATAATAAATATAATCTTACAATCCATTAAATGGGTTAGTGTTGACAATGCGCTTTACGTGTTTGATTTATCAGCATCGTAATCATTAGTTTCTTTTCTCTTGGCGTCTTAATGCTGTTTTTGTTTAAAGATTATTTGATTGCTTACTTTAGCATCTTAAAACTATTTAACATTTTTTTAACCCTATTGGAGGTTTTTTTATTGGAGTAGCAATAAGTTCCATTGACATCTGAATGATCTGTTCCTGCTGCAATTATAGGTCTTTGTGTGTCGTTCTTTTTCTCTTCTCCCTATTCTTTTATCACTAAGCGCAATATCCTTTTTCTGTTTCCTGGTAGCAGTATTTTGTCAAGATAGGTTTCTATGTTACAGATTATGTACTTATGATTTTTTTCAGTCTATTAATTTTTGAACTTTTTCTGCTGCAGTGGTTCAATCGATTGCAGATTGGGAGAATGCTCACAGTCAGAGATCTCCTCTCTTGGATTTCTTTTGTCAATGTCACTAGAGAAAACTTAGGACCTGTATATGCTATTTCTCATGGGGCATTTCTCGTGGTACTTGATGGTTTAAGTTTAGGTTTGTCCCCGCCACAATTCGGAATATCGTAAATTATCTTTTTGAATTTGCTTTTTCAAGTCTTATCCTTCTCTTCAGGAAAATAGTTGATATGCACCTGATGTGCATGGCTTACATAAGACCTCTTTAATCTTCTGCATACATGCTCATAAGCCTAATGTGTCTATAGCTTGTGTTGTATATGTTAACTGAATCTTATGGATCTCTATGTCGAAACTTAAAAAATGGCAGACGTAATGTGTTTGGTTCATTCTGTCTTACAACTTTCGTGTTTTGGTTTTCCAAGGAACTGGTTTTTCTAAGAGAGATGGGGAAGAGCTGAGGGAAAAATGTTTCTTGTTTCTTTCTGAACAGTTAAAGGTATGTTTTGTCTTGGTACCTAAATACTTCTGTTTTCGTTTTCCATTTTCCCATCTCATGTTATTATAGGAGCTAGGATATTTATTTCCCAATATATGGGCACAAAATGAAAAATCTTAAGCGGCGTTGGATAATGTACAGTGATGCACACATGTTCATAGGGTGTCCATGTGTAAAATTTCTGTGATGCTCCTGGTTTGATTTTATATATCTCACGTTCCTGCTACTCCTGTATACTGTCCTTACACAGGTTTTTGCTAGTGATACATTACCTTCAGAACTTTCCAAACTGGAGCAATATGGCTGGGGTGATTGTGAAACAGTTTATCAGGGAAATAAGAGTGTTTTACGTGGGGATATGTTTGGTATTGATCCTTTTTACATCAGAAAAGGTGAGCTAGCTTCTGGTCATAGTATCCCTGCAAAAAATCTGCATATTTTATATGGCATGCTTGATTGAAACATTCCATTCAAGTCATGAGATCTGTCTTCCTAGTCTATTTCACTCTGTCTGGTTTAGTTCTTGACATTGCAAAAGATCTTATTTTCTTGTTATATTTTTTGCAACTTGTGCATTGTCTGCTCAGGTGATGAGAATACCGAGACTGGAGGATTTGAATTTTTAGCTCCAACAACTCGTAAAAATGCCTTGAGGGTATTGCGTGCAATGCAGCTTTCTAAACCTAGTATGTCAGTTTTTATTGTCTTTCTTCTTCTTGCATTTTGAAAATTGTTAGATTTTAAATTGGATTATTTTGTTTTTGTAGTTTTGTTAGAAGGCAGCCCAGGCGTAGGAAAAACAAGTTTAATTATGGCGGTGGGTAAATATTCTGGCCACAAGGTGGTGCGCATAAATCTATCAGAGCAGGTTTGCTTACCTCTGCCAAAAATCAGTTATCTGTGCTATTCTGTTAACCGGGTAATATAGCTTCAGTTGCTTTGGTGCAGACTGATATGATGGATTTGCTGGGTTCAGATTTGCCAGCCGAAAGTGATAAAGAGATGAAGTTTGCATGGTCTGATGGAATCCTCTTGCAGGTGAAAGAATACTTGACATTGATGTACTGTTTATGAATATTGCATATTCTCAACTATCTTATTTTCATAGGCGTTAAAGCAAGGCTCCTGGGTTTTGTTAGATGAACTTAACCTTGCCCCACAATCTGTTCTGGAGGTGAGCCTTTAGTCTGCCAGTTTTTTTTTCATTACATTGTTCCCATAGTACAGCATGTTTGAATCTTTAGTTTATATGTGGAGACTACCTAGTAAAGGTTGCTAAGCACAAGACATCTCTTCAGGGTTTGAATGCGATTTTGGATCATCGCGCTCAGGTCTTCATTCCAGAACTTGGTCGTACTTTTGAATGTCCTCCTACTTTTAGAGTTTTTGCATGCCAGAATCCTTCTTCTCAAGGCGGTGGCAGAAAAGGTCTTCCAAAATCTTTCCTTAACCGATTTGCCAAGGTACAGTTTCCCTATGTTCGTGGATGACATGTGCGTGCCTTGATATGTTTCATATTATTCAATTGAAAATACCTACTGTCCCTCTTTTTATTGGATTCAGGTTTATGTGGACGAGCTGGTGGAAGATGATTACTTTTTCATCTGTAGCTCACTTTACCCATCTATTCCCCGGCCTTTGCTTTCTAAGCTTATTACTTTTAATAGACGGTTGCATGACGATACAATGCTAAGTCGTAAGTTCGGTCAGAATGGTTCACCTTGGGAATTCAATCTGCGTGATGTGATTAGATCCTGCCAAGTTGTGCAAGGTAGATGCATGTGTTGCTCATTTTTTTTCCAATTTAATTGTTTTGGTCGGTCCCCAGATCACGGTTTGGTTATAGACTAAATGCAGTTTTCTTTGTCGTCTTCAGGGGCAGTGAACGACATTGAAATTGACAACTTTCTGAATGTTGTTTATGTTCAAAGAATGCGTACTGCAAATGATCGCAAAGAAGTTCTTAGTATCTATGAGGGGATTTTTGATCGAAAACCTTCGATAAACAGTTATCCTCGAGTTCAGCTGAATTCTTCCTACTTAATTGTTGGAAGTGCTTCTATTAAAAGGAACTTCACTCAGTCAAACATTTCGAGTGAGCAACTGAAGATTTTGCCTGAAATCCGTCAGAACTTGGAGGCTGTTGCACATTGTGTGCGGAATCAATGGCTGTGCATTCTAGTAGGACCATCATCATCTGGGAAAACTTCACTGATCAGAATATTAGCTCAGCTAACAGGATATGCTCTTAATGAGCTAAATCTCTCATCTGCCACTGACATTTCTGATTTACTTGGGTGCTTTGAGCAATATAATGCCTTCCGAACTTTCAGGTTGATTGTTGCTCGAGTTGAGCACCTTCTTAATGAGTATAGCAGCTGGTTATTGGAATCTTCCTCAGAGACCTTCTTAAGTGAAAGGAACAACTTAGTTTCCAGCTGGCTTTCTTTTTTATCTACTCTAAACTCCTGCCTCCTGGAAGGTTCTCCATCCTTCCTGAAGGACTCTTATAGCCTTTCTGACTCACTCTCTAAGTTAATGGAGATTATAGCTCTTCTAAAGCAGGCAGTGGATGAAGGCGCTTTGCATGCTAGTTGCTCAAAGAAGAATCTGGACCAAATCGTGAAGACAATATTGAAGCTGCAAACTTACGAGAAAAAGCCGACAACAAGATTTGAATGGGTGACTGGTATGCTGATAAAGGCTATAGAAAATGGAGAATGGATTATCCTAGAGAATGCAAATCTGTGTAATCCCACGGTAAGATAGTTTTGGTGGTTCTTTTCAGCTTCTTATATCCTACTATAATTTCACTTTTTGTTGCTTTATACATGCATGCCATTTTACACTTTCCTGCTTGCTATACATAATTGGTTCAATTTTAGCTTCACATGGTGGATAACTGTTGTGGTTAACTTGTTTGTCAGGTACTTGATAGAATCAACTCTTTGGTTGAACCGTGTGGATCAATCACCATAAATGAGTGTGGAATTATTGACGGTGAACCCCTTACTGTCACCCCGCATCCAAATTTCAGGTTGTTCCTTACTGTTAACCCAAATTTTGGTGAAGTATCAAGAGCAATGCGGAATAGAGGTGTTGAAATATTTATGATGGAGCCAGATTGGCAACTGGATGATGAGGTTGTTGACAGCGAAGAACTTTTAGTGAGAGGTGTTGAGAGGTTTCTTGCTTTATCAGGCATACCAGGTTACAAGTTGGTGGCTTCAATGGCCAAAGCACATGTTTATGCATGGTGTAAAGGTCAATGCTTTAATGCACGGATTACATATCTTGAACTTGAACAATGGGTTAACTTATTTCAACAGCTGCTCATGAATGGCAATCAACCTCTACGGAGCCTACGACTAAGTTGGGAGCATATCTATCTTTCATCCCTTGGTGAAGATGATGGAAAAGAAGTAGTTGATGATGCTCGTGATGCTTATTTGTCAGAGATAGAGCTGTCTGATTTTATTTCATCTATGGGCCAGGGTCTTTGCTTGCCTGGGGGATGGCCAAAGCCTCTTAACTTGAGAGATTTCACAAGGTATTCAAGAGAAGTTACTGTCAGGCAGAATTGCATGTACCTGGAGTTCTTAGGGGCTCAGCATGCATCTCATGAATCTGATATAACCTGCAACCGGAGATTCATAGACAGAGAGTTTGCTGCTGGTGAATTGAGAACAATTTATACAATTGATTCTTCGAGATTAAGAAAGCTCATGTTTCCTAAAGCTGCCAGTGGATCTACTTGTGTGGAAAATGCACCTAAAACTAAGCTGGATTCAGTTTTAAAAATGCTGTTATACGCTGCCAACTGGGCAATTGAGCAGGCAACTGAAATGGATATTCAACTCTATCTTCGCTGGTTTACATGGTTTGATTCCAAGTTGCAGCCATACTGTCCGTTTTTCCAGTTCTTTGTCAGTATGCTCAAGGAGGAGTTGGAGCATCCAATCTGGTGTCATATACTTAGATGCCGACAGGACCTAATGTCCCTCTGCCAGATGGATTGTGATGCTAGTCCTAACCCCATGCTGTCCTTAAAGCTGATTGATGTAGCTGCATCGTATGGCCAGCCCAATGAATCTAGTAAATGTCTCTTTGATTGTCTCAACTCCACTGGGGTTCTTCGGCTTTCCTATCAGCAGTGGTTTGCGGAAAGAAACTATAATCACACCGATGTATCTCTGTCATTTGTAACATTTCTGAAATCCCTTCAAAGACTGGAGAAGAAACTGCTAAACATGCTTGTTGGATCTCATGATTTTAGCGTGTTGATTCAACTCTACACCCAACTTATTGAAAAGCATGCACTCTTTTGGTCTGCTTTGGTCTCCTCACAAAATGAGAATTTAGTGTATTCCTTCCGGTCTGTGATAAAAGCTGTTAAAAATTTACTGGGCTCTTTTCCTGAAGAAGTTCAGGTGGTCCTGGTAAGCTCATCTTCAGTTTTGCCCTATACCTTTTTCTTTAGATTATTATTATGGCGTAGCTTTTAAAATCATTTTGTTCTTTTGTAGGATGAAAGCAAAAATATGAACAAGATATATTTGCATGGTCACACTGAAAAATCATTGCTATGGGCACATGGTGGTCATCCTTCCATGCCAGGTTCTGCAGAACTGTACAATAAGCAGCAGGAACTTCTGAAATTGTGTGACACCGTTTGGCGAGTGAGATTAGAATCAGATTATCGAGGTTGAATTTCTCGACTTTCTGGTATTAACTTTTTTATTGTTGTTTTTTCTTAGAAACTTTCTGCTAACGGTTGATGCTTGATGGCAGGGAATGATTATTTTACCCGAGTTATGGCGTTCTGTTGTCCTGAAATTTGTTCTCTTGCCTTGCAAGGTACATTTTCTGTAATGCTTTGCTTCATATTTTGGTTTCTTAGTTTTGCATTGTGCTACTCATGTAGTGTAACAGTCAGATAGAATTTTCAGCTACAATTGTCCATAGTCATGTTTTCAAAAACATATGAGTGACTCATGTGATTTAAATTGTAATTTTTTGAAACCAAGATGATAAGCAATCGAGGCATGATCCTTTGGTGCTTCAAAAACAGTACAAGATGTCATAGTTTGCTAACATGGACATTCGTCATATGCATTAGACACAGAAAATTGGATAAGCGTATATTTTTGGGAGCTTTGATTCTCTTGTTGTATCTGTAATGTGTAACATGCCTGGAGCAGATGCAAATATCAAAATTTTCTTGTATGGGGATATATTATTGCCGTGTTTGTTTTGTCATTTTCTTGAAGATCCTTGTTTATTTAACAGAAATGAAAGAATATGAATTTTAAATCCTAATCCATGAAGAAATATGCTGCATGGGAAAAAAATTTGTAATATGTAATTGTCTCGCTTGGTAATATGTAACCTCATCGTTTTCTTTGTTTTCCCCCCTTCCAAAATGTATAGGCCTTTGCATGTCATCATATATCACTGACAAAGATGATGAAGACAATATGGCTGCTGTTCAGTTGGATGAGATATACCAGGTTTGTATTCTCGTATGCCTGTAGCCTTAATTGTGGAATATTCGTATCTGTTACTCACCAGGTTGACCTTCGTCACCCAGATGCTTTTGAGAAGGCTGAAATTTGAAAGAGAAAGGCTGGACGCTGGGAATGATAGCCTTGAAAAATCTTCTGCTGCTTGCTGTGTTTTACTCCCAGAGATTTTGGCTACTGGATCTGGTTATGGCAGTTGGTTACAAACGAATCTTCTTGCGTGCAGTGAAAGTTTTTATTTAGATGTGGAGTTACTTAATGTACTTCAAAACCTTCTGCTGGTCCATTCCACCATGCCCTCAGGGTTACAGCAGGTCCGTGTATGAATGGAATTTCCTCCTTTTGTTCATGTGCTCAAGTTGTTTCTAAGACTCCACGGTATAAAGTTGGGGATAGTTATTGTGCACATGTTATTCCAGACTTGTTGAGAAAATTCAGACATACTTCTATCAGTCAATTTGTACTACCAGCCTCTGTCTTGGGCTTTGGACGAACTGGACTTTCACTAGGGTTTTTATATACATCTATCTGCCACAGTTATCTATTTCTTTAAATATCCAGGTGCTATTCCTCATTACTTACTATTTAATTACGTACAGGATCTTGAGAACATTTCAAGGCTGCTTGAGTGTGCTCTAAGTTATTCATTATCCTCTTCAAGGCCTCCACAAACTCTTGTGGCTCATCAAAAAATCCTATGGACAATTGATGCACACAGCTCTACAGTAGGAGGTAATAGAGTTTTATAGACTATTATTTTCTTTGCTCCAAAGCGAACTGGCTCATCATCTTTGGTTGTGTTGCAGTGGACACCAAAATTGCTGGTTCTGTTCTTGAAATGTGGTATTGGTGGCATTCAGTTCTGTGGAATCATAATCAATTCCCTCTCATGGTATTGAATAAACCAATTAAGTGTTTTTTTTTATTTTTCAGTTAGACTGTGAACTATGTGTTATCTTTCTATCATCCTCTGTTTATGGGCCTGCAGAATATCTCAGAGATCGATGGTTATTGCATTCCACTGCCTTCTATGCTGATTCAGCCAGCGAAAACAGTTACTGTTTCTCAGATGCTGTAAGAAACTTGTTTCCATTGTGGTGTTTGAGACCTTTTTTGTTTAGCCGTTTCTAAGTCTGACAAGTGACAAATAGTGGCGTGTTTCCAGTCAGGTGTTCTTCTTGACTGATGTGTAGATAAACCTAATATTGGTTCTCGATTTCGAGTTGTCTTTATGATTACTGCCTTGTTCTGCTGCTATCATTGCTTAATCTCCAGGATAACACATGATAGCACCTTATTAGTGCTCTATCTCTTAAATGGTGGAAATTTGTGGTCATGGATGTTGAAGTTTCTTTCAAAATTATTTAATTGCAGGCAAAGTGTATATGCCATCAAGGATTACCATGTTCAATCAACCAAGTTTAGATTTGCTTCCCGAACTCTATGGAAAAGCTCACAGCCCAAGCAAGAGATGCCTGCGTTTCTGTTATCAATTGCACGGTCTCTCTTCCAACAGGTATTAGAAATGTGAGCTTTGAATAATTCTTTTTTGATTTCTCTGCCCTCTGTGATATTTATCTTATTTCTGGCCCTGTAGGTTATATGCACACACAAAAAGTCATTTGAGCCGGGCAAATTTGCGGCAATTAGCTCCACTCTTCAGGCCGTTGAGAATAACCCAGACAAGGTTTGCTTCCATGAAGTTACATGCTTTTTCCACCAGGATAATTCCATTTTGCAATAGGCTATTTAATAGTTTAGATTCTTTAACATGTCTGTCTGAGTAATTAAGTTTTTTCCACTTTTTGACTAGTTGGATAGACAGCTCCTGATCTCATTGATTGAGTCAACAAGTCATCAGAGGTTGAAGTCTCTAACTCACTCATTTGTTGATACATTGATTCAGCATCTCTATCTTGATTGCTCATCAAATGGTAATTTATTCAATTTATATATATTAAAATAGTTTGAGCTTTCATATGGACATCTCTCTCTTCTTTGGTCAGATTTTTTTTAATGTTAATGCATCTTTGTAGATTTCTACTTCAATCTTGGCTTAACCTGGTTAAATCTTGGAGGACTTCGTTTCCATCTTTTGCATAGCTTTGATGCTATAGATCCAGCCACAAAGATCACATGCAAACTATCCGAACTAGAAGAGAAAATTTCATCCCTTGAGCTAAACATGAAGGTGGATGCTCTGTTTTCATCTTGTTGATTGAATAGCTATTCCGCATTTTGTGTCACTGTATTATTGAAGATATTAAATATTATTGCAGGTTCGGGAAGAATGTGAGTATCTCGCAGGATCACTTTATCCTGGAGAAAGTTACAAAAGAATCAAACAAACATTAGAAGGCCTCGTTACTGAGCATAAAAGGCTGCAAAGGAAGGTCAATATGAGCTACTGTACTTTTTTCTTTCTCTTTCAGAAATTATCATGCCGTTTGTGTGATTCTAATTATTCACAATTGATCTGTCCATGTTTTCATGGTCACATTTTTCCTTTTTAATCAGATTGTTTTTCGCCCTGATCCTAAAAAGTACAAGGAGTTAAGTCGAGAGCTCAACGAGTTTGCAAGATTTGTTAACCCTGTACATCTTGTCGATAATATTAAAAAACGGGTCTGGAATCAGGTCATTGGCCAGGTTTGCACCTGGCAGGTATGTCTGGTCTATATATATGATTGTCATTCATATTTTGTATTCACCTCTCATTATCCATTTTCAAAATCTTAAATGTTTGGATTCTGTAGGATACAGCAGCTTCGTTTATCGATCGACTATCCAATGAGTATTCTGAATATATGGATATAACTCAGCCGGTTCAAGTTGCAGTGTATGAGATGAAATTGGGTTTAGCTCTCATTGTCTCTGGAGCTTTTTTGGAAAATATTCTCAATAAAGTTGGGATAGAGAAGGTTGATTCAGTCATGGTAATTTCTCTCTTGATCTCGGCAAATTTTTTATGGTTTATTTTGTGTGGATAAAAGTATTAACTTCCTGAGTCTGGCAGGGAGCAATTTATGCTCTAATGAGATTTCCAAGAGGTTGCTCCTCAGCTCCATTTATCAATCACAAGAGTTCGCCGTTTCTGCACCTTTCTCATGGTGCAGATTCTCGTGCAATATCCTTAGGTTTGGATGTCAGTTTACTGCAGAAATTGATCTCTGTTTCAAATTCAGAAGATGCTGGAAAAGTAATGTTTCATCTGATATTTTCCAAAGTTATTATTTTAGTTCTATATCTGGCTTTCACATAACCATTACGTTTTTAAATGAAGATTGCCATTGTTAAATTCTTTTGAAGAGTTGAATTCTTGTGTCTTTCCATTGTGCTTCGACCTGTTCTTAGGTGTCTCAGTTGCAACTCAAGGTTGTTCTCTACAAAGACCTTCACTTTCGTATTTCACAATTTGTAGCAAATGCAAAGATAATGGATAAAGATTCATTTGAGGTAATTGTTCTACTCTTACTTGTACATATATGGAAGTGTTAAGGAGACTGATGTTGCAAGGCTCTCTTCTGTAGTTACTACATAAGATATATCTTGAACTGGCAAGCATTTGGATGGAAATGAAGTTTCAAGCAGAATCCAAAGCAGATTCTATTTCTCAGCTGTACAAGTTCCGTGTTCGTGACTTTAAAATCGAAAGTGTGATGGAAGTGGATATATCTGGTCTGAGCAAGCATTTAGCAAATGATAGTTTCTCGGAATGGCAAGAGTTTTTGGCTGATGGAGATTCAAATTACACAGTAATCCTTTATACTGATGCTCTAACGATACCTTGTAAATTCTCTTCTTTAGTCATTTAATTTTCATTTTCATTTTCATTTCCACAGACTCAAACGGATCAGGAGGAGGAAAACCTAGAGGATGAGTGGAATCTGATGCAGGAGCATCTGGATGATATATTTAGCTCCCACAATGAATTATTTGGTTCTCTCAACCTCTGTGGAAAGGTAAGTTGGGAGCAATTGGATATATCCTTTTTTATAGTATACATCATTCTTAGGCCGATTTGGAATTTTCCTACTTTTAACTTACGAATAAATCTTCTATACAGCCTGAAAGGTTCTGTATGACAGACAACAGAAGACTGGGTTCCTTCAAGGATTCCTATGAACTTGGAATCAGTGTGATCAAAGGTGACCTTTCAACATTGTCTTGTTGTCAGCCATGCTCTATTATTATTCCTAGACTAAGCTTTCAATCTGTTTATTCCGTTTTAGACTATATATTACTGGATATTTCTGGTTCCCAGGTCTAAGGGGCTTATTTACTTCAAGTGTGGACGCGAGACTCGTACCAGAACACCTTCTTCGTCTCTGCTTAGAGTATAAGCGAAATTTCACTTCACCCCATCAATTTGCCAGTAAATTTAACTTTTACAAGGTTTGTTAAGCTTTTACTTACTGAGGAGCGTACACCTATTCTTACTTTTACAATTTGCTCGCATTTATGTTCTAGTTGCATCTTATATAGGATTCAAATCCTCTGGAACTGGGAAAGATGGTCCAGTTGCTCACTGGACTTCAGATGAGAATCTGTTCTCTCTTGCAAGAACAGGAGGATCATACTGGACTTCACAAACTCTCTGATGTTCTTCAAATGCTCTTGGATATCCCTTCAAGTACTCCTCTAGCTAAGGTATTTTTATCTATACTAATTGATCTGGCTATAGCTAGAGGGTATTCTGTCGATCAGCCAGGAAGCAACTGGCTGACAATTATGTTTTTAGAGTTTGCGGAAATTAAATGTAGTTGGCCTATCTGGTTCACAAAATTACTTGGAGACAAGAAGGACAAGGTAATGTTCCTTCTGCAAGAATATGGAACAAACTCTCTGAAATTGTGGCAGAAATTAGCTATAGGGGATTTAACTATCTTGTTGATTCATCTTAATTAATTGACTATCTTGTTGATTGCAACTGTTTGTGAAGGCTCTTTCGGGATTGCAGTTCCTGCTGTGTAGGGTCCGCATGCTGCAGGAAGAAGGCTGTAAATTCTCCATTTCTGGTAGGGGATTTAACCTTCTACACCATATAAATTATGAAATCTGTCGTTAAATTGGTCGTTGTTTTTCTTGTAGGTCTGTTGGAACCAGTAACTGCTCTTGCAAGCTCATGGCAGAAAATGGAATTTGAGTGTTGGCCTACATTACTCGATGAGGTTCAAGATCAATATGAAATAAATTCTGGGAAGGTACGTATAGTTAGGAAATTTCTATGGTGAAAAAAAGAAAGTATGTCCAAGGAAAACTGAAGGATGGTTTTCTTGTTGCAGTTGTGGCTTCCTCTGTTTACAGTTCTGTTTCAGAAGGACTCCGGTAGTATTTCAGAGAATGAAACCGAGTTTATTACACAGAGGTCTGTCCCAAACCTTTTAGGTTACTTATTCACAAATTTTTCTTTCAAGAATTCGACCATCTAAAAGAGATTGGTGTTGCAGTTTGGTCGAGTTCATCGAAACGTCCAACATTTGCGAATTTAGGAAACGCCTTCAGCTTCTTTTTGGTTTCCTTGTTCATTTAAGTATGGGTTGCTCGCTGGGGATATATTCAAGGTCAGTTGCAGATGAGCTATGATTTGATGTTTATTGTTCCTATCTTAAATATTGAAGGAGCCTCGGCATCAATTGCCTGAGATACTTGGGATACTTGCAGTTTATTATACTTCCACATTTGATATTTGATAACCTAATTGTGATTGCTTTCTGCATTGAAAATCCGTCGTGCTTAATTATAACTTTCTAATTTGGCAGTGATTTTCATAAGAGGAACCTGGAAATTTGCTACAACCTTTTTGGATTTTACATCCAGTTCCTCCCGGTGTAAGTTCTTTTAGTATTCTGTCTTGTGTATCTTCTGTTCATGGTTGTCTCGCATCATTTAGAATTCTCACTGTAAATTTCTTTTCCAGTGTAATGAATCAGATTGAATCAAATAGAAGAAATGTTGAGACCGAGTTAAATGAGCTTCTGAAACTGTGTAAATGGGAAAAGCTAGAAAGTTATCTGTCTATTGAGACCATTAAAAAAGCCATCACAAATCAAATGGTAAAGCTATTACTGAAGAACTTTGATACACTTAAGGAGTTGGAGGAGCAATATTCCAGTTTCCATAGAGAAGGCATGGGCAAAAGTTGTGTCAGAGATGTTCTTCTAAGTCATTTTGATCCAGTGTTTGAAGAGGTACAACTTTCTGTTTTTCAAGTTCTATAGATTTAGTTTATTGAAATTTATTCTGTACTCCAGAAAACTAGTGTGTTCATGCAAATATATCCAATGCTAGGAATTGGTCACTTTTTGGCTTCAGGACTGTGAGATTAACAGAAATGGTATTTTTGCAGGGGAAATTGCTGGCGAAGCAGCTAAATTGTATACTTGAGGTGGAAGAGCAATCTACTGGAATTGAGTTTAAGGAACAAACTGCTTTTGATGGAGTTCTTGCCAGTACATTTGGAAGTATCAAGTGTGTTCTCCGAAAGCTTTGTTCGTACAAGGACAAAAGTGGTTCTCAAGAACAAGGGAATATTACTGCATGGAATTGTGTAGTCAAGAAAGCAGAAAATGACCTGGACCTTGATAACCTATGTTGTCTGCTTTCACAAACACTTTCCCTGGTAGTTACTGAAGCATATAAGTTCTATTTACTTTGGTATTTTGGTGGAGATCAAAACTTGACTGAATTCTAGCTGTTGCGTTCATTCTCAAAGCTTTCTGAACGGCATTGTTGTTCTCGAACAGGACATGTTAAGGCAGACTGTAATGCTTGTTAAGCAAGAGTTTCCGCAGCAAGGAGTTCAACTTCTGCCTCAATTGTGTCCCGAGCTTATGAATGGGGCATCCAACACGAGCACCGAGGTTCTGGCCATTGCGTTAGGAGCTCGACAAATGAATAAAGGGGACAGGTACTCTTCTCCTCCTTCTGCCTTACTGGTGTTATATGAAAGCTGAACCCTCTAAGTTCTGTTTCAAACTTATATGATGTAGTTTGTCATGGTATTCCGTCTGGAGGAATAAATTAAATGAAGCTGTGGGGGTCTCTCGCGATCAATTGCAGCTTGAAACAAGATCTCTGATGGCTGAAGGTTTTTCCTTATGTTTTTCATTCTTCCTTGGTTCTATCTGAAAAGTTTATTAGTTATGCTGTGAGTTTAGCATGTTCTCAAGTTTGCATAATGTGTTTGCAGATGTTGCGAGTGTCATAAGTCAGTTATTAGAGCACCAATCTTCTTACTCCATCTATCAGGATGATTGGAAAAATGTGTGGAGTACAATTGCTAGGGTTGGTGGCAGGATAATTGGTTGCGCAGATCTATGGAGAGACGATGACAGACGTGTTGGGAAAAAGAGGGCGCTGTCTGAACTTCTTAAGTTATTAGAAATTAGTGGTCTGCAGAAACACAAGTTTGAAAATGTGGAGGTAAATGTGTTGTGTTTGTTGTTTGGATTTTGTTTCTGGTTTTCAGAAACACAAGTTTGAAAATATGGAGGTAATGGTTTTGCAGATATCAAACCACTTAAAAGGAATGCTTGCACAGCCATCATATGATCCCCAACATCTGCTGTCGACAGACTCCGAAACTAGCACACATCATCCTAGGGAAGTTGAAGATCAAAACCAGAAAACTTCAGATTCTGACTGGAGAGGCGCAAATCAATTTTATTTTAAGAGCTTGGCTTCAGTGCAGCTATTGCTAGAGATTGGCCGTAAACACACAGATATTACATATGAGCAGGTAGGCTTTGCTACTGCACACCAACTTTTCTCTAGGCTTCTCTGCTTCTCAACTAAATTAGTTGTTTGTATCTTCAAACTTTTTTTTAAGGGTTCTTACAATAAATTTCTCTACATTAACAGTTTAACCGGTCAATCTCTTTCCTCAACCATCTTGTGGAAATACAAAGGGAGCAAAGAAAAGCTGCTTATTGCTTTGATGAACTTCTCAAGCGATATCGCCAACATATTTCATCTTTTGAGAAGATATTGAAAGATTCATTTGATTCTAAGTCAAGGGATAGTTCTGTGCTCAGTTTTCCTCGAAATCAACATGCTATCTTCAACTGCATGTTGCAACAGAAGGTATTTCGGCCTTATAACTTGAAAATGATGTTTGCTGAACCTCTATTGGAGCTATACTGACTTGAGCTGCTATGCCTTTTGTGATATTGCAGCAACTGTTCGATAAGCTTATTGCAATTTTGTACGATGAATCTGCATTGCTGAGAACAGTTAGAAGTGCCCACTTGAACTCTTGTCAAGATGTGAAAGCTTCATCAAGTGGTGTCCTTGACTTCACTGAAAGTTTAATTCCCATTGTTGAAAAATCTAAGGTACAGAACTTTCGGCATTGCTCTTTCAATCCTACTTAACATTTACATCCTGCAAGTATCTGAATATGTATGTCGTTAGGCATCACTGGATAGGTGCCTTGGTTGTGACGGAGCTATTACCGCACCAAGTGACTGTCCAGATCAAAAGCTTGTCACAAATCAAATGGTAAAGCTATTACTGAAGAACTTTGATACACTTAAGGAGTTGGAGGAGCAATATTCCAGTTTCCATAGAGAAGGCATGGGCAAAAGTTGTGTCAGAGATGTTCTTCTAAGTCATTTTGATCCAGTGTTTGAAGAGGTACAACTTTCTGTTTTTCAAGTTCTATAGATTTAGTTTATTGAAATTTATTCTGTACTCCAGAAAACTAGTGTGTTCATGCAAATATATCCAATGCTAGGAATTGGTCACTTTTTGGCTTCAGGACTGTGAGATTAACAGAAATGGTATTTTTGCAGGGGAAATTGCTGGCGAAGCAGCTAAATTGTATACTTGAGGTGGAAGAGCAATCTACTGGAATTGAGTTTAAGGAACAAACTGCTTTTGATGGAGTTCTTGCCAGTACATTTGGAAGTATCAAGTGTGTTCTCCGAAAGCTTTGTTCGTACAAGGACAAAAGTGGTTCTCAAGAACAAGGGAATATTACTGCATGGAATTGTGTAGTCAAGAAAGCAGAAAATGACCTGGACCTTGATAACCTATGTTGTCTGCTTTCACAAACACTTAGTTCCATTGTAAGTTGGGTTTTGTCTACTTCATGCGTTCATGTTCCAAAGATGCTTTTCCTCCTATTTTTCTTTCAAGCCCTATCTAAATAAAGTTGACTGTCTTTGCAGGAAAAAGTAGTGAACTCTTCTGGTAGCCTTCCAGCTTCTGTAGGAGAACATTTGAAGCACCTGCATGTGTTCCTTGATCTAATATTGTACTTTGGCGACTGTTTCCTTAAAGATTTTCTGGGGATGAGCAAAACGGTAAGCACTTTCTCTTGCTGCTATTTCTAACGCATCTTTGTTAAAACTGAGTGATGGGACAAGCTAGTATCTTTTTGCATACGGCTAAAAAGTCATCACGTTTACAATGAAGCGTTAGCAGATTGAAAATATTCCACGTTTACGAATGGTTTTACTTTTGAATGAAGTAACGGTGTTAATATCGCTTGAAATGAATGTTTAGCAAATATCTCATATTTGGTCGTTTGGTTGTTACTTGCTTGTAGGTGTCAATGATAACCCTTGAGCTTGCTAGTGTCTTGGCGGATCTGTTCACAAAGGGGTTCGGAGTGTCCACAAAAGATGAAGACTCTAGTGTTGACAAATCGCAAGCGGCAGCAGGTACTGGAATGGGAGAAGGTGTGGGAGGAAAAGATGTGAGCGACCAAATAGAAGATGAAGATCAACTGATTGGTACATCTGAAAAGGTATTCATCTTACTTTCTCTCTCACTATTTACATCTCTTCACAAACTATTCCACCATATGAGCGATTTGCACCCTCTGTGCTTTAACAGGGTGATGAAAAGCAGGATGCTCCAGATGAGGTGCTGGGTAATGATAAAGGCATAGAGATGAGCAATGAGTTTGATGGAAAAGAACATAGCATCAGCGAAGATTCCGGAGAAGACAAGGAAGATGGGGAAAGCGAGGATGAACAATTGGACTCTGCGATGGGAGAGGCAGGATCTGATGCTGAAGTAGCTGATGAAAAACTTTGGGACAAGGATGAAGACGTGGAGCCAGAAAACAAGAGTGAGAAGTATGAATTTGGACCAACTGTTGTGGACAAAGACACTAGCTCTAGAGAGTTGAGAGCCAAGGAGGATGATGCTGTCACTACCGATGAGCCTGAGGAATTTAACACTTCTGGCATACATGAAGAAGGAAATGCTGAGAATGACGATCAGGATAATCTTGGTGACACGGAAAACCTGGAAGATAATTGTCAGAGCAAGGAAGAAGCGTTTGCAGACCCAACTGAACTGAACCCTGAGGTGGGCAATGAACAAACTGATGATGCCATGGAGGTTGATGAAAAGGAAGAGGATGCAAAAGAAGATGCAGATCATAATGAAGAAACTTGTCCAGAAGATCAAAATGAACCTGAAGAGGTTGAGAATGGTCACGAAATTCCAGAGACTGCTGATGAATCTATGGAGGCAGGGGGTGAGGATGTGCCTGGATCTCCTCAAAAAGATTGTTGTGGTGATGATCTTGAGCAGAATGCAGGAATGGAGCCGACAGAAGAGAAGGAAGATGTAATCGAACATAAGAATCCAAATTCGGGTGGCGATAACATGCCTGATGTGGAATCTGGATCACAAACTCTTCTTGGAGACCATTCATCAGGGGCAGGAAGTACAGCACCCCAGGAAAACTGGTCTAATAATAATGCAACCGATAATCTTGCAGCTTCATTAGATTTGCCTTCTGGTACTAACCTTGAGGGGAACCTCATGGTGTCCAACACATTGAATGGTGAAACATTGACAGATAATGCCCTAAAGATGGAATTGCCTCAGAACCAAACATATTCTTCTCAACAAACCAAACTGAACCCTTACAGGCATGTTGGTGATGCATTAAAGGAGTGGAAAGAAAGAATTAGAGTTTCCACAGACCTTAATGGAGAAAGACAAGAGGGTGAGGGTGAGATTGAGGATTCAGGTTCTGGTGAGTATGGATATACTTCTCAGTTTGATGAAGGAACTTCACAAGCTCTGGGACCTGCAATGTCTGAGCAGGTGAACACACACATAAGAGACATGGAACCTGAGGGAGAAAGAGTTGAAGGGCATCAGAATGAAGTGGTCAAGATGGATATAGATGCAGTGAACCCCCCAAACCAACCCGCCGCCGTCCACTCTAACTCAGTGATGAGGAATAATAACAACCCTGAACAAATCCAGGCACCAGATACTGACATGAAAAATCAAGAGGACTTCCCTGTTAATGACGTCAATGATGGCCATGGCGGAATGGACTCTATGGTTTCTATTGACAGATCCTTTGTTGGGGAAGATGTGTACAACCCACTCAGAGCTCTGGTGACTGATCAGGATACGGGAAAAGTCCACGATACTGAAGAAGATCCTGATGCCAAAAGTAATGCAATGATTAGATGGAGCAGATGTGAGTTGCTTACTGCGAAATCATCTCAGGAGCTGGCTGAGCAGCTGCGTCTTATCTTGGAACCCACGCTTGCAAGCAAGCTCCATGGTGATTACAGAACTGGCAAAAGAATAAACATGAAAAAGGTTATTCCATACATAGCAAGTCAGTATCGGAAAGACAAAATCTGGTTGAGGAGGACAAAACCTAGCAAGCGTGAGTACCAGGTTGTCATTGCTGTTGATGATTCACAAAGCATGTCGGAAAATGGTTGTGGTGAATTTGCGATTAGAGCCCTCATGACCGTTTGTCGTGCAATGTCTCAACTCGAAATGGGAAGTCTGGCAGTTGCAAGCTTTGGGAAGGAAGGAAACATGAGGACATTACATGATTTTGGTCAGTCTTTCAGCCGAGAGGCTGGGATTAAGGTCAGTGCTCTCAATTCTGCATCTTTTAGTGTACATATGTATAAACATATGGTATTCAATGTGTCCGGACTGTAGCTTTCTTGTTTCTTTCTCTGCTCCTTTGTTCTTACAATGAAATTTACGCCGAGACTTCCTGTTTCTGCTTTCTGTGGTGCAGATGATCTCGGGTTTGACGTTTAAACAAGAGAATCTCATCAAAGATGAACCCGTGGTCAACCTGTTGTCTCATTTGAATGAAATGCTCGATTCTTCAGCAACCAAGACACGATTTTCCTCGGGTAGCAACCTGCTGCAACAACTTGTACTGATCATTGGTGACGGAAAATTCCACGAGAAAGAGAAACTGAAACGCAGTGTAAGGAATTTCCTTAGCAAGAAACGGATGGTAGTATTTCTGCTTCTCGACAACGCGGAAGAATCAGTTATTGATTTAAAGGTTTGTCTTTGAGCGCTCACAAGGCACATCTCTTAGATTTTTCTCCTCCATATGGGTTGTAGCTAGAGATAAGAACATCAAACACTTTAATGCTGGTTTTTGTTTTTTTGGCAGGAGTGTGTTGTGCAGAAAGATGGGAGTATAAAATTCTTTAGATACTTAGATTCATTCCCATTCCCTTACTACATTGTACTGAGAGACATTGAAGCATTGCCCACCACACTTGCTGATCTG
>NW_010963495.1:450138-457638 GCF_000463585.1 Tarenaya hassleriana | reverse complement strand
CCACAGTCGGATTCCTAGTTGCAAAGGCGCTAACGACATCGGCAAACCCTTTCTACCAGGGAGTCTCTCCTGGTTACAGCCCTGTTCTCGCCCTTGACATCTTCTTGGTCCAGGTACTTACCCCAGCCATCTCAACTCTTCGGGCTCGACACATACACTGTCTTTGGAATACATGAGTCCAAAAAATTCACCTGTTGTGATGGATTCGATTTGTGCAGGCATCGGCAAACACCATACTTTCTCATTTCCTTGGCCTCGTCTGCTCGCTGGAGCTATTGCGCTCGGTAACACTGTCCTCTTCGGAACCTGTATTTGTTACCTAGATTGCTTAAAGTTTTGTCCCTCCTTTGTTGTCTGCTCGGAGGAGTGCTAGGGATGTTTCTTACTTCCCGGCGCAGCCAGTTGTGGATTGATCTTGTTTGTGTTGTGAACTTTGTCCGAGAATTAATCATGAAAAGGTTGAGAATTTGGATTCTAAAGAAATCTCTTTACCATACGCTGGAACAAACACAAAAACTCAAATCATATAAAGTTCCCTGAAGCTACTGTAGTCATTGGTGACGACAATGCCTTAGAGATGGATTTCCATGCCGGTTTACGATCAAATGCATGGTTCATTCACAGATAATGGAGCTTTCTGAGGCATCAGATACTCTGCTACTTTTCTGTATCACTTTTCCTACTGTTGCCCTGCTCAGCTCAGTCTCGATTCTGTCACAGTACAGACTAGCAAAATGTGAGAAACTATGTATTTGTGGATGAAGTGATGAACCGATGCTGAACTAGGGTAAGATTTGGATGAACAAAGCGCTAAAGAATGTTGCGAAAAAAATGGAAGGTATGCAGAGATTGTACATTCCAGGACACAAACACAACTCGGTCGTAGTAGTTCCGTGTACTTGTTATCAGACAGTGTACTTGTTATTAGACAGATGGAACCTAAATATCAAAGAAGGCATAACAACGAGCATGTTTGATATGCCACAAGTCTGCACTATAGACTCCTAATCCTTTGTAAAAAATAAAACCACCTTTGTCCAGCCACTTATTATAGCAATGCAAATGTCACTTACAAGGCACATCGCTAAAAAACGGGAGAAAAGGGATCGAAATTTACTTGCCTACCACATCTTCTTCTCCTTAGTCATTGGCCTTGCAATCTTCTGTAGTATACTTTCGTCAATCCTTCTACACTGTGTTTGAAGAACACGTTGTGTGACAGACAGCTTATCATCGATGTTGTCCTGGTATTTCTCGTACAATACAGGGATCGACAGACTAAGTATAACACCTGCTAATTGAAAACAAAATGAAAACAAGTAAAGAACTGCAAAAGAGAGACCCATGTTGTTTAGAGAATTTTTTAAGGAATAATGATCAATACTAGGGGCAGCAGCTGGAGAAGTGCTCACCCAGATAGAGTAGCGTGAGGAAGTTGAAGAAATTGCCAAGCAAGGACAGTGACCACAAGACAAAGCTGACCTGAAGTAGTACCCCATGTTTCATGACAGCTCCCAGTGAGATAGCTAATCTATTAGCTTTCTTAGAATCAGCTCAAAACCACCATGACAATTTCTAACCTGAAAGAGACGCTTCACATTTCTGCCTACTGCAATATCACGAGCAACTGATAACACACGATTTAGCCAGACCCGTAGAGCATCAGCAACTTTGAGAGCAGATGCCTCAGAGATTTCCAGGTTAGGAAGTGGAGGCATAGGTCTGAATGTAGGTAAAGGAGATAAAAGAATCAGATCACGTAGTAATACTACAAGTACTTTTATTTGCATGGAACGACTGTTGGGTTCATATTTTGCATAATTCGCTCACTATGTCACCAATCTCTACAACAAACTGGAATCAAAACGTGATGTTCTTCACCTCGAAAGAACGGACTTTACATCACTCCTCTACCCTTCTCCTTTATATTAGTTCCTATCCAAACTCATGAATTTACACAAGTACCCCACTATATATAGGCAGATTTTTCAAATGCAGGGATTAACAGATAACGAGAAACATTTGAAGTTATATATCCATGAACAACTGCAAGCGAACAACAGAGTTTACCTATCGAGAAGAGAAGCAGATTTCGCCCAGAGGAAGAGTATTACGACGAAGAGAAGCTGAACATTAGCCACAAAGGACAAGAAACTATATCCTGCTTTCTCGAAGAGGAACCACAACAGCGTCGACGATCCGAGCAGAAGCACAGGTCCGCGTCGTTTCCTCCACAGCAACAAATCCGCAACTGGCGATACTAACAAAACGACAATCAGAATCATTCCGACAAAGTTGACAAGTGATCGGCGCGATTCAAGCAAGGATTTATTCGCTTCTGAAGCCGAGAACATGTGAACCGATTCAAACAAACAATACACCGCAGACGGATGTGTAAACACAAGGACGAGATTCCAAGTAAATGTGCGTGTATACATGTAAGGTGAGGAGAAGGACCTGAGCCACCACCAAGGGATTGATGAACAGAAATGCGAGAAGAAGGATGAGCTTCTGATTCTCCCATGGCGGCAGACGGAGAAGAGCTGCAGCGATCCCTCTCCAATGCCGGAACGTTTTTTTTTTTTAAATCTCTTTTTCAAAAACGATTTAGCCCATCGTATCAGTTTCTTTTCAAAGAAAAAGTTACTTCTTTTATTTCGCTAAAATTAAATAAAGTTGTAATATTGTCAAATAGAAGGTTATTAAAGGTGGGTGTCTTTTTCGCTGCCTATTTTTTGCATTTTCCACTTGTGTAGCATTTTCCACTTGTGTATTAAGAAAAAAAAATAATAATAATAATGACTGTTTTAGCTTACAAGGTATTCCTGCTCGCTTTGAAAATTCTCTCTTTCGAAGCAAAGGTGAAGAGAAAACACCCTAAATGCATACAGGACTTATGCAATGCATAAGGTAAGACCTCTGTGTCAAAATAGAACTCGATCTCGTAACATTTTTAAATTTCATACCATTAATCTCATTTACACCACGACAATTCTTAAAGCAAGACAAAGGTTCAAAGCATTGTTACAGGCTTTGTAAGAAAAGAAAGAAGAAACAATGGCACCTTACTCTAAGGGGCCTCTCTCTCCATTTCCTTCACCAGTTTCCTCCATTGCGAAAACAAACGCATCTCCGATCCCGTGATTGCCAAGTGCATTTAACGAGCTCGGGAAAGGAAGAACTGATATATGAATAAGTTTTTTTTTTTTTGCTCATTCAGCGGTTCCATCCTCGTTTCCTGAGCCTCCTTCGTCATCATCAGAGGAAATATCTTCTTTGTGCTGTTGTTGCTGTTCTCCTCCCTCGCAGTTTGGTTTACTCTTCTTCTTCTCCTTCTTCCTCTGCTTCTTCTTTTGGCGTTTCAACCGCTTCTTCGCTGTCTTTTCCTCTGCAGTTTTCAGTTTCTCTTCCCTTCTCATACTGAATTCTGCAAGTTGTTTTCGCTTCTGGTAGTCAACCTCCATCCTCGCAAGCCGATCTTGTTCTCTTCGTCTCATTTGCCGATACTGCCACAGAAAAGCATTGCTAAATAAGAGATGTTGATATATAGAGCAATACAAGGAGAATCACTATCCTAGTCCAAGCTCTACCAAATATTCACAAATCACAACTCACAAGGCATTACAGCATTGTGTAAGCAGATAACATAAGGAGCCACATATCCACCGACCAAAGAAATCCAGAGGATCAAAGGTTTAGGGTTGTAGTTTAGGTTTGGGCTCCATAAAAACTACACACAAGATAACAAAAGGGTTTTTTTTAATTGATATTGTCATAGCTCGGGAACCACCTTAGTTGCACCATATAATTCCAGAAGAAAAACATAGTTACCAAAATCGTGGTGCAAATTTCAGGACACAGAGAACAAACTACACCTTCTACAGCTATATGATCCTCCCGCTAAACTTGTTGTCCACATCAAATTCAAATCTTTACATGTGTCTTTTGTCTTGTGCGTTTTGTTCCCATCCCAACGAGATGCCACTGAAATTCTGTGCAAATCTAGACTTTGGTGAATAAAAACTCAACATTTCCTCCAAAAACAAAATCAAATCAAATCTTTCTTGCAAATTTCGGTTCCGCAATTCAAAATGAATCCTTTTAAGCACCACTAAAAAAACTATAGAAACTCTAATCAGGCAAAACAGATATTATAAGATAACAAACACAATCATCCGCTCATCACAGTGTTATGGTCAACTACACAAAAACCATAGCGAAACTACAAGCTGAAGAATGGATCAATACGATTCCACGAACTGATTTACCTGGTGGAAATCTCCGGAGCCAGAACCAGCCGAACTACCGGAGGTGTTGCTAACGCGGATAGGAACGTTCTCGAGGATTCGCCGGAGCTTCACCTCCAGATCCTCCTCCTCCTCCTGCAACACCGGCGGAGTATACTCCACGATCGCCGTCGATCCTCCATTGGACACCGCAACCGCCTTTTGCGTCTCCCTCCCAGCCACTACCAATCGGGTTTCGCTTTGCATCGGCTTCCCCATCGACATCGCGATCTGAACCAAAAACCCTAATCGAGTCGCAATTTGGGGATTTCTCTGGCACAACATTAATTTAGAAATTTAAGTTCATATGTTACAAAAGCTTCTCAATGTTTCCTAAATTACAAATATGTCCCCAAATGTTTTTCTTTGCTCAACGTTCCCCAAGTGTTGCAAAAAAAAATTGATATGTGAAAGAGAGATAAGGATAGGGTAAAATTGGTGAAATATATAGTATTGGGGTAGAATGAAAATATTCATAAACATATAGAGGCTTGAAGTTTAGGATTTGTATTTTCAGGAACTGGAGAAAAGGTGGTTTCATCCGACGTCGTTTCGCAGCTACTCTCTTTTCATCGTCTCTCGGGAAAATAACATAGGACTCTTCCTCCCGTAGAAACCACGAGGGAAGAAGACGAACAACAACGACAACAAAGTCAGCGACAGAGAAAAAGAAGAAGAAGAAGAAAGAAGCGATTGGATTGGGAATAAGGGAGGAGAAGATGTTACCGACGACCTCCAGATCTCGCTCTCAATCTTCTTCGTCCCGAGCTAATCCGATGTTCCTTCAGTACTTTCGTCGCATCGTCAAGGTTCTGTTTTTCTCTCTCTCTCTGAAATCATCTAATCTATTTTCATGGATATGATCTAAGATTTTGTTTCCCTCTCTCACGTGTAGCTGTAAATTTCCGGAGTTTATCTACTGTAGTAAAATGTACGGATTCTTCATTTCTTAGAGCGGGTTTTGGAGATGGAGAATCGAAAATCTAGGTTTATCTATAGATTAGATTCCGATTTCGTAGGATTTTCTCGGAAATTTGGGTCAAATGTTGCCGGCTCTAACTAGGCGGGGGAATTATTTTTTTCACTAGGTCTAGAAGTTTCTGATAATAGAAGTTGTGCGACAAGTTGATCACTTGCTGCAAGTGCTTTTGATGCCTGGTGATTCGGAAATTCATTATGGTCATTTTTCTCTTGGAACTGTGGATTACGTAAAATATCGATGAATGCTTGTTTCGAGACAGGAAGTGTCTTTGGTGTATTTTATCTGCAGTTATGTAGTATGGTTCATGAACCTTGCATAATTTTAATGTGTGCTGCTGTAAAGGTTGCATCATTCTCATCTTTATGTCTTTTGGTCATTGCAGTGGCAGCAAATGGATATTGAATATACTTTTTGGCAAATGTTTCACTTATGCACATCACCGAAAGTTGTGTAAGTCTGTTACTGATTTTATTGGCGTCTTTTGTTTTGTTATTTTCATGTTGAAAGTTCCTTTTGCTCAGTTACTTCAGTGGCTGCCTCCTACTATAAGTTGATTTTGATTTAAGGCAGTAAGTCTTCCGTATTAATAATGAAATAATAATACTACTAATATTACAGTCAAAGTGATTGTACAACTGATGCATTTGACGTATGGAGAAAGGGTCTTAATTTGTGAGTAATGCTTTTTTCAAAGACTAAGTGGAAAATAAACTCGACATATCTTTATGGAGGTTGTTACAGAGTGAGTTATTACTGTTGAGTTGTTCAAATATCTCGTTGAATTGGTCTAGAAGACATTCAACATTTGCTCTTACCTTATTTGGTTAAATTATGTCTTTACCCTTGATCCGTATGAAGGTTTCTGTTTTGATCTGTATGAAGGTCACTTCTCTAGTCTCTGATGCTCTGGCTTTTGTGTTTTTGCATGTGGGCACGGCACATCAGCTACCAGCACACTAAATATCATAAACGTAAGCTCATTTTTCATTACCAAGTAGTTCTCCTTTTGCAACCAGCTTCTGTTTTGTTTGTATGTGATTTCCCCTTGTCTGCTGCAACGTGACTATCCCTTCGTGTTGTATTATTCACATGTTATCTGCTCAGGAGTTTATATAGTCATTTCAACTAAGTAGCTTAAGGAGAGAACGGAAACCTCCCCTTTTGCAACCTTTTCTAGTTGATCAGCTCTATTTATGTGGTGCTTCCAGTTCTAGTTTCAATGCTGGTTTATGTTGAGAATAGATGAAATTTCCATGGTGTACTGGTGAGTGAATTATGCTTTGAAATTTATAAGATAAGTGTGTCTTGTTTGAAATTTGCTCTCTTTCTCTGTATCAGAAACTAAGAACCAATGGGCACGTGATGACCCTGCTTTTGTTGTGATCTGTAGCATGCTTCTTGCTGTTGCAACCATAGCCTATTGTGCCGCGTAAGTATTTTTGCAACTTGTCTTGTATATGTACATACTTAAAACGATCTGTGTAATTACTATATATTGCCTTAAAAGACATTTAATTCTGATTTCAGTGCTCTTTCTCTGTTATCTTTGCTCCAGGTATGACCACAGCTTCTCACATGCTCTCTTCGTAGTTTTTTCAGTTTTGCTTTTCCATTTCTTAATCACGGGAGCAATTATAGCTACATGCTGTTGGTAAGAGTCACCCTCCATTAGTGTCTGTATATACACGCTTCATTATATGCAATTTTCTCATATACTCTATACCTGTATAATTTATCCTTGCATCTATATATGTGGACATTGATCGTACTTAGCTATCTACTGATGATGGTGGTTCGTCTGATCTTGTTCACTGTACACGACCTACACTCATGCTTTATTAGTGAATGTCCTTTCTACGCATTGCCATCCTTACAGGGAACACTTTTGCATGAATTAAAGCTCATTTCTATTTTTTGAAATTTTTTCTACTGAACTTCAAATATCCTCCAAGGGGTTCTCATAGCAAAATTTCAATTTCCTTTCTGAATAGAGGCATTATGTATGATCCAGGTTTCTCACAAACTCTTACCTTCGGGAGGAGGCTCCGAACAGTCATGTGGTGGAACAACGTGTTGAATGGCAAGTATATAGGATGAATTCTATCTTTTTCTCTTCAATTTTGATCGACTTTTCTGCATTTAAAAAAGTTAGATGATGCGGAAGTTTGAAACAAAAAAGAAAGCTACACATGAAAAATTGTCAAAAATGTAGTTTTGCCATCTACACTCTTT
>NW_010963495.1:440180-450068 GCF_000463585.1 Tarenaya hassleriana | reverse complement strand
CCTCTTTCAAAGTATCTCTTTTGCATCTCCGTCTATCTAACTTGGTTTAGCGACATGGTTTTTCTGTAGGCTGTATGCGTTCGATGTTCACTGCAACTCATTCTTCCCAATGTTTGTTCTGCTCTATGGTAATTCTATCGTGTAAAGCATAAGCTGCATGTAACCAGAACTACTACAGAAGGAATTTATTTATAACTTGTGGCTTTTCATTGCAGTCGTGCACTATTTCTTGTCACCCCTTCTGATAACACATGGGTTCATCTCCGTATTGCTGTCGAATCTGCTTTTCATGGTCGGGGCTTCTTATTACCATTACCTGAACTTTTTAGGATATGACGGTAAGGCCATATATGTATATTTGTCTTTCCCTCATTTCTTCTTCCAAAATGTTATTTCGGCATACCAGGCAACTAGGCTGAACTTCTTTGCAATTTCTTTGAACTAACATCGCATGTCATTCATACAGTGCTTCCCTTTCTGGAGAGAACAACGTTCTTCCTCTACCCAATCGGGATAGTAATCGTCCTCTCGCCTATTCGTAAGTTTTTTGATCCTCCGCAAGTATTATGGTTCCAGCGTTTCCTTGAAACAAGAAATGCCATTCTTCATTCCCTGTTTCCCTGTTGCAGTGATCTTAAGCAGCTTCAATCCTTCAAGATATTTTATGAACATCTACTTCAGCCAGATTTTGTAATGAGTTGCTGAGCTTAACAATGGTACAATACCCCCCGATATGCCATACTATCAGAGTAACAGTGATCCCATGGGCTCTGCACATAAGGCCGAAGGAATACAGCGGGTAAGATTTTTCTGAAGATTTTTCTGAATCAAAGCAGATCGTGTTACGGGATGGCATATGGGTATGGTGGTACTACAAAGATCAAAACTAGAACAGAGTAGTGAACGTGAAAATTTGTTTTTTGTGGTGTCTGACACAATACTTGATCAGTGATTGTGGAGTGACACAATACTTGGTCTCATATTTTGCCAATCTTCTCTGTTGTATTGTTTTCATGTGGTGTGGGTTTAAATCATTTCATTCATGTTTCTATAATCAATTTTTCTTTGATACATGTAGTTTTTATCTCAATAATTGCTTGAATCTTGTACCTGCTCGATTGCACATGTGATGTATTCCCACGTCACAATGTTTACTGTGAAGTCCCTCAACGTTGGGATCTGAAAATATTGCAGGACATGATAATTTGCTTCTCATCTACTTTTAGCTGATTTCTTTTATTAGGCAAAACTGCTAGGCATGATGTGCAACTGCAATAATGTCTCTATCCTTTTAGAGTTCATGGTTTTATAAAGTAGAAGAAATATTCGTAAAAAGAAATTAAAAACAAATATAGAATAATATGGTTCCCTTTTATTATCAAGTGCGGTGTGTACGGCTGTGCATGCGTGTGTTGAGAAGAAATGAGCACGCTACACAAAGCAAGCATGTCTTAAAGAATTTGTTGTTAGTGCGTGATTGTCCTCTGACAATTTACTTTAGGGAAAATCCCATATTTGTTACAATATCCTGCACCGGAATTCCATTAACCAAAACACAAATCATTTAAAGTCACATAAATCCAAATTCAGACCGAAATCCCAAAACTCCATGTAAAATCCGTTTACACGTAATATGGGTAACATATAAAAATATTTAAACCAAAAAATAAGATTTTGAAATCTCAATTTTATATATAAAGTTTTAGTCAACACTCAACAGACATTCTAGACAAGAAAAACACTTGCATAAAACTTTCGACTTGTCGCAATTTCTTGAAGGCAAACCACCATCACTTTGTATATAGAATTAAGAGTGAAGCTTGCTTCCGGCAACATCGACGACGAATCTGTACCGTACATCGTTCTTCTCGAGCCTCTCGAACGCAGTGTTTATATAATCCATCTTCACAACTTCGATCATCGAAGTCAAACCCTTCTCTCTGCAGAACTCCAGCATCTCCTCTGTTTCCTTCATGCTCCCTATGAAGCTTCCCGTTATCGTCTTCCTCCCTACAAACCCCCATCGTTAAATCCACAGTTAACGTGTGATTAATCTGGTTTAGTCATCGCTAATCAAAGATTAATTAAAAAGGCGCCGCCACTAACCGAGCATGACCATGGGAGTGAGAAACTGTAGAGGAGTGCTGATCACGCCCATCAGGATGAGCTTCCCGTCAAGCCTCAGCAGCGACAGGTACGGCTCGAGGGCGTGATGAGCTGGCACCGTGTCGATGATATAATCCAACGAATCGGCCAGCTCGCTCATCTTCGAGGTGTCCGATCCGAAGAAACCAGAGTTTCCATCGGAAGATCGAAAAGGTGAGCTGCCACTAGGGTTCTTAGAAGAAACCAAAGATCAAGGAATAGTAGTGTCATGGAGTCCACAAACAAAGGTTTTAGCCCATCCATCCACAAGAGCTGATGACGGTGACATGGTGACCCATTGCTTTGGCTATCTTCACGCCCATGTGGCCGACGCCTCCTAACCCTAGGATCCCTCCCCTTAGGCCGGACCCTTTCAATCCGAAATGGCGAAGCGGGCTATAGACCGTCACGCCTGCGCATAGCAGCGGGGCCGCCTGCTCGGGCGCCATTCCCTCCGGGATCTTCACCACAAACCTGAAACAGTTACAGAAATCTTTGCGGCTGTTGCTTGGTTTTATGTAATGAAAAGAGTGTGGATGGGAGGGGCAAAGACGTACTTTTGGTGGACGACGGTGGAGGAGGCGAAGCCGCCATGGGTGGGGCGGCCGTCGGAGTAGAGGTCGTTGTAGCTCCAAATCTTCTTGGGACAGTACTGTTCCATGTCCTTATTGCAGGGACCGCAGCTCCCGCAGCATCCCACCAGACAGCCAACTCCCACCATGTCACCTACCCTGAACCTGTCCACACCTGATCCCACCTCCTCCACCTCCCCCACCACCTCATGCCTTCAAGTTCAATTCAACCCACCAATACAAAAAATGTAATAAATAAATAACAAAATTATATGAATAAAAAGATGGCTTCTCGCCGATTGAAAACAATCCAATGTTAATTCTATCATCAAAGTGGAAAATTTGTGTGCGCGTTTATGTATATGTACCTAACCACATATACACATAGATGCACACACATATATGTATGTATACACTCACGCACATATATGGATCTTGGATTAAAAATGGGAAGAAGAAAAGAAAGGAGAACATACCCAGGAACCATGGGGTAGTTAGACATGCCAAGATCATTCTTGATTTGATGAATATCAGTGTGGCATATTCCACAGCACATGATTCTTATGTACACATCCTCAGGCCCCATCTCCCTGCATACGCACATACATATATATAGATTAGATGATGATAAATCAGAGCAAAATTACAAAGAAATGTATACCTAAGAGTGTATGAGTAAGGGGAGAGAAACCCAGATGGATCCCTTGCAGCCCATCCTGTTGTTTTCCTCTCTCCTTCAACCCTTCCCATTCTCTCTCTCTTTCTCTCTCTAGAAGTTTTGTTTTGATCCTTGAGGAAGCACTATGTATTTATATAAGCATACCCCTTGGCCCTTGTTTAAACAATCAACGATTTTTTTTTATAAAAAAAAGAAGTTAATTTTTTTTGTGCATTAGTTTGAAAACATATTATCATTTTCTTGGTTAGCTTAGTTTATACATTTTCTTGCAACAAACGCAAATAAATTTCATCAGTCAAAAAGCTTGATTTGTATTAACCTCCTAATGAAAAGGACTTATAGAAAAAAGGTCAAATTAACACATTTTAATTCTAACTCGGCATATTAATAACTTTTGATAAAGAAAACCATCCTCAAATTCTTTATTTTTAGTTAATAAAACCATCCACTAATGAATTGTTTTTTCGCTAATCTAAAAAAATGGGAGCCATGTCATGCCGTACACGTGGCATGGTGGGGTCGGAGAGGGGTTGGTGAACGAACTTTTGGGTTGTGGGTTCCGACCCAATCTGGCGTTTTCTTTACACGTTTTTTTAGATGCGCCACGTGTAAATTTTAATCTTTATTGGCTAACGGCAGAAAAAATATGATAAATTATCAAATTAATATAATTGCACTTCGTAAAATTGTAATTTAATTGTTAAATTATGTGTAACTTGGCCTGAAAACCTGTCCTGCATGAGAGTCTCTGCCTCGTCTCGAAGGTTCGTTCGATAGTGGAGGCGGTTTACTTCATTATGTATTTAATAGATTCTACCATTATTTTTGTTTATTTAGATATCACAAAATTATATAATAAGCAGGAATTTAGCTTTCAATAGAATGTTTACGACCTTACAATACAAAATGATTGATGCACCAATAAATAACCATCAATGACGACTTTTGGTATATTTATTGTTTACGTAAACATTACCCTATTTGTAATTATGTGTAATTATGTGTAATTTTGGTAAATAATCTAATTATTATCATTTAAAATTAAATACCCTATTTGTTTTTTTAGTTTTTATTTGCACCTGAAATGACCATTTTGATTAGAAACGGATTAACCGCACAATTAATCAATTTAAGAAACGAATTAATCAGCGATTAACCGAAAGACATAATGTTTTGCCTATTGATTGTTGTAACAGTATACAATTTATAATATCTATTTTTTAAAAAAATATAGTAACAATATATAATATTAATTCGAGACGATTTAAATATTTCGCGACAAAAAAAAAAAGAAGATAACCCCCCTCGACGCTGATGAAGTGATTTAAATATTTACAAAATATTTGTGATTTATAATATTTTATTCAATGTCGACATTATAAAAGGAATCTAGTGTCTGCTTTGACATCGTTACGCCAAAAAAATTGTTTTTTTTTTTCAAAAGCCGATTTGACGGCAGACCCAAGGCGGCCATCCTTTCTTCTAGAACATGCATTAATTTATTTTTATTTGACGTTTTAGTTTTAAATAGAAAAAAAAATATTTTTTATCTAAAATAACCCTTTTTAATTATCACTGTCAATTTTTTCTTTCATACAATATTGTAACTATCTATTATTAAAAAGGTAATTTTGGAAAAAGTATAAAAAAGTACATAGAAAATATCAAAACATCATTTATTTTAAAACAAAAAATTAACTCTAAAATTAAAGTGAGGGAGTAATAAACAAATATAAGCTCTGTATATTTTTCTAATTTCCTCCTTACCCCACGTTAATAAAACCAAAAAAAAAACAATAGATATTTATAATAGCAACCATAAAATTTAAGAACAATCATTCTCAATTAAAATATCACATCAAATATTTTTTTACATTTAATTCATTTTTTTTGTTTTATAAAATAGCACAGATATCCAACCAATTCGCCTCGTGGATTATTCCAAAATCGGTAATAAATGCGGGATCGGGTTTTGCGGCGAAATACTCGTCAGCACAGATCACATCTGAACAAATTACATAATTACCCTTATATTTGGTGAAAATAATAAAACTAACACTCTGCACATGAACTAGGATGTTAAGCTTTACCGACATACCGGCCCTTTTAGATCTCTCTCGTCCTTGACTCCCATCGTGACATCACCCTCACCGGCTTATCTATAAATATTCGAATATTTGGAATATATTCGAAATTTGAAAATTCTATCGATAGATTAAAATTTTAATTCTAAATACTAAAATCTAATTCACTCGGGTTTGAAAATTGCATGCCCTCTAGATCGGGGTGTCAATCGGGGCGGCTCGGTCCGACTCGGTCCAAATCCGCAGTCGGTCCGAAGATTTCGGGTTTGAACTCGGATCGCTCTGATTTTTTTCGGGTCTATATAACTAAATTTGAAGCCCGTCTCTATATATTCCGGATTCCGATCGAATCGGACTAATTCACATAATTTTCTTTGTAAATATCATTTTTTTTCTTTCTTTTTTAATTTTTTTTAGAATCTCAGATTTTCGGAACGAACCAAAATTCGATTCGAAGAAAACATATTTTTTTAGACCGAAAAACTTAGACATGAAGCCTGCTAACTTTTGGGCTGGGCCGAGCTGGACTTCGGGCTTCGGTCCTGAATTGACACCCAACTCGAGATCTCGGATACTCCCAAAACTCTGTATCAAGCACAAATTAGTCATTTACCAAAATAACGTTGTAGTTTGTAGTGTTGAATTTTCCATTAGCGTGGAAACGAAGAAGCTAGCGTGGGAACGTAGAAGAATAAGACGTGGAAATTTACCAAAAAAAAAAAGGAATAAGACGTGAAAGATGCGCCAATCACATAATGCCGTTTTTCGGTGGTCAGAAATGTCTTGAAAAGCCACGCTGGACTTTTTTTTTTTGCTTCTAACAGATTTCCAAAATCTTCCACATAAATCCACTGTTGTTTTTTTACAGTTTCCAAGTTATTAACTCTATAACAAATCCATATATATATATATATATATATATATATATATATATATTAGTGAAATGCTGATTTTACTCTCTTTTTTCTACCTAACTTTACCGTTTACGAATTAATTTTAGTTTTTTTAAGGGATTGAACTGAATTTGGGTAATGGGCCGGAATGGGTTGGCCCATATTAATCAATAAATCCAAATAGGGATTTCTAATCCATTAAAAGAAAAAGACATCCACTTACAGGAAACATACGTCATCGCTGACGAAATCTTCTTCCCTTCCATATTTTTTTCACCAAACACTTCACGAGCACGCCCATATAGATCTCGCCCTGCCTTTTTTCTTCTTCTTCTTGAATAATCAACAACAAATATTATATATAATCAAGATTCTGATTTTAGATTCACATACGTACCTCCAGAACACAAATCATGGCTTTGAACTCCAAGACAAGTGATGTTCAGATTCATGTCCTAATGGTGGCTTTTGCAGCGCAAGGACACATCAACCCTTTGCTAAGATTCGCCAGAAGGTTACTTCCAAAGGGCATCCACGTGGCGTTGGCCACAACCGAGACAGCCAAACGCCGCATGCTCGCGTCGGAAACCGCAATCGCAAACGCCGATAACACCGCTGTTATTGCTGGTTTCGATGTTTTCTTCTTCTCCGATGGATTTGGCTCAGACTTCGACAGGAAGGCCAATATGGATCATTACGTGGAGAATTTCGGGTCGTTTGCATCGGTTAGTCTCTCTAATATCATCGAAGAACACTACCTTAGCAAGAACAAGAAGCTTTCTTGCATCGTCAGCAACCCTTTTGTTTCTTTTGCTGTCGATGTTGCTGACAAGTACGATATCCCCAGTGCCTTGCTCTGGATCCAACCTTGTGCTCTCTTCTCGACTTATTACCATTACTTCAACGATCTCAACGAGTTTCCCGCTGATTCTGACGTGGTGATACCGGGTTTGCCACGGCTGAGAAGACAGGACTTGCCTTCGTTTGTGGTCAACTCGTCTGGAGGATTGTCCAAGTTGTTCCGCTGCGTGTTTCAGAACATGAAGAAATACAAATGGGTATTCGCCAATTCCTTCGTGGAGCTCGAGAAGGAAGCCATTGATGCTATGAACAACGTCTTCCCGGTTCAACCCGTCGGTCCATTGATCTCTCCTTCACTGCGGAACCAGGAACAAACAACCCTAGATTCCCAAATCGAGATGTGGAAGCCTGACGAGACGTGCTTAGAGTGGTTAGACAAGCAAGAACCATCATCTGTTATCTACGTTTCTTTCGGAAGCATTCTCGAACTTTCGGCCAAACAAATGGAGGAGATAGCAACAGCCCTAAAGAACTTGAAGGCTCCATTCATTTGGGTCGTGAAGAAACCAGAGTTTCCATCGGAAGATCGAAAAGGTGAGCTGCCACTAGGGTTCTTAGAAGAAACCAAAGATCAAGGAATAGTAGTGTCATGGAGTCCACAAACAAAGGTTTTAGCCCATCCATCCACCGGATGCTTTGTAACACACTGCGGATGGAATTCATTGCTCGAGACAATAGCGGCCGGAGTTCCGGTCGTGGCATATCCTCAATGGACGGATCAACCGACGAATGCGAAGATGATCGAAGAAGTTTTCAAGATGGGAGTTAGGGTTAATCCAAGAGAAGATGGGTTACTTGGGCATGAAGAGTTAGAGAGATGTATTGGAGATGTCATGTTTGGTCCGAAATCGGAGTTGCTGAAGAGAAGGTGTTTGGAGCTGAAGTTAGCGACGAAGACGGCTGTTTCGGACGGTGGATCGTCGGACAATAACATCCAGATGTTTGTGGATGAGATTATTGCTGGTTCATAATAATGGTTATTCTCCCGAATAAGGTTTCATGCATACAGACATATAAATAAAGTCATTTCTATGTTTGCAAGTTTCTACTTTTTTCCCCTTCACCTGGTCCCAAGAGTCTATGTCCGTTTCCAGACAGAAGACAGAAGTGAAGCTTTCTAACAACGTAAAATATCAGAAACGTTAGCCACGGATAACGGATTCCTTTTATAACATGAACAAAGCAGAAGTTGCTTTAACGGCTACTGGACTTTCCCCGTGACCTGAAAAAGCGAATCATGTGTTTATAGACATCTTCTCGCGCTCTTGCGCTCAGAAGAAAGTCTATATGGCCATAGTTTCCGAGGTAGAGTAACTCCGGTTTTGAAGGTAGTTCCTTTAGTGTATGTTCCACATCCATCACGTCTCCTAAACCGTCATTTCCACCATAGCCCATCCACAATGGTAAAGATGCCGGTATGAGGCCGAGGTCGAAAGATGGAGGTTTCGTCTTACCATACACCACCAGATTTTTCAGGAATCCATAATCATATTGTGCAAAGGTACCTTTCCGGATCACTGGAAAATTAAAAAAAAAAAAAATCAAAGCATAGTTATAGAGTTGCTCTGATCAAATATTATTTTAAATTCGTGTGTAAAAAAGAGAACATTGATCAGAACTGAATTCAAATAGATAGTAATTGTCATGAAACCCAACCAAAGCAAAGAACTAGGGTATTGGAGAATAAGAATCAAGGACAAACGGGGCAAATGTCATACTTTGGAAAAGATGGCGCAAATTCTTGACAGATGATGGGTGAGGCTCGTATTCTAGATAAAAGTCTATCCGCGAATCATTGAAGCAACAATTCTTCCCTGCAAAATCCAAATACGCCGGTTAATATGATAAAAACACAAGGACCGTGACATGCCTCAGGAACTCAGGAAGGGACAAAAACATCATCTCCATAAAAATACAAATATATAAAACAGAACGCCGTGTCAAAACATCACCACAGGAGGATGAAAGAAAGAGATGCAAACCGGTTATGGATGTCAAGAAATCAGTGCAATCCATATGCCCATCGCATAGTGAGTCTACAAGTTCAATTAACATATCACTGAAAATATGAAACATACAAAAAGAGACGTTATTAAAGCAAAGGAAGCTCAGCATCAGAACACAGAGAAAATAGCTGAGAAAGAACTCACAACCTTCTAAAGTTCAACTGGTGAAGCCCAAGAGCAAGGACCATCTGTAGAGAAGACCATGTATAATTAAATTCCAAGATTCGATTTTAAGAGATTCCAGAACAATGAGAGTACCTGATCGAGATGCATTTGAACCATTCTTTCTACAAGTGGAGCTGTGACATGATCCAAATATGATATTGGACAAAGCAGGGCAGCTGCTTCAACCATTTCTGCAATATGCGGCTGAGTTAGAGCAGCGAAAGACATGATCGTTCCCTATCAAAAACAAAGAAAAAAAGCTTATTACAGAACAAGATAGAGAACAGCATTATATGACTTCAGGAGGGAAAGGACCTGCGAATGTCCAACAAGGAAAATTTTGGAGTTGGTTATGGATTGGATGTATTGCATCATTGCTGCAAGGTCAAAGAGAGCCAAATCCTGCCAACTCCAGTCCCAAAAGTCCTGCAAATATGTCCACAGTTTTTTATGAGAAGAATAACGAAATGACCTCTCTTTCCC
>NW_010963495.1:426976-440165 GCF_000463585.1 Tarenaya hassleriana | reverse complement strand
CTTTCCCTAGGTTAGATGACAGTGATAGAATGAAACACGATGCAAATGAAGTCCATGAGTATTTACCTATATATTAATCAGTTTAGCATAAAACAAATACACCAAAATTGAATAACATACTACCCCCATTTTATTAGAGCTCATGTCATAGAGTCAAGGATCACAATAACGCCTCTTCTATAATGAATATTCTCAGGAGAGTTTCCTCTGGGCCAAACATAAGGGATGGAACATATAAGATGTGTGATCCTGAACCAAGATTAATTTGTGAATTTTCAGGTTACGAAGAGCCATACATCAACACATTGGATACACATGAAAGCGCATCCATACCTATTGAGGAAAGCTTTGCATACCTTATCTTTCTCAGACAATGATGTATGACCATAACCATAGCGTGTTCCACGGACATTGCCGACCCATACGTCAAAACCATGATCAGCAAGAATGAAGCCGAGTGATTGCTCAGGGGAGTTCAAGAACCATGAGTCTCCAGCCTGAAAAGAACCCCATATGAAGAGGAAATATCAGCAGTCAAACTTCTTCAATTCAAATGCATATTAATTTACCTAAAAAGGATTAGTATCCTTCAGAACTAGTACCATAAATAGTCCGTGCTGAAGCAGAACAGGTGGACCAGGTCGAAGCCTTAGACGATCAGTACGCGAAGTCACGCGTTGAAGAGCCAGTATATATCCATCCTCTGTTTGAATCTGAATAGAAACACAAGGCACTAGTTCCTGGTCATGACAACTCTTTACGGATACAGGTAGACACGGTTAAAGAAAACGTTAATGGCTAATTAATTAAACTCTTTACAAATACAGAGTCCAATTCGGTTAATTTTCCCTCTCTCGATCTCTCAATTTTATCATGCCCCATTCACACCTAAAATGGCATCGGAGCTGTGAAATTGGATCTCCAACACGCGTATCGGATCGAGAAATACTATAAATCGTATCTCAAAGACCTCACTCTCCATCAATAACAACACACCAAAATCGATCATCTAAAGTTTTCGATAATCTCATTTCGTCACCAACGAATAGTATGCTAAATTGATCATACACCAAAAGGAAGGAGGTAGAGAGAGAGAGAATACAGTGTGTTCGGTGCAGGGATAACCAGAAGGTTGGATAAGCTGAGCGCAGAGGGAGTTGGCCGGAGATCCGCCGGAGACGGTAAAGAGGAGGGAGAAGAGGATTGTGAGGGCGATCGCCGCCGCAACGAACGGCGACTCCATCGCCTCACGCACGGCGTATTTCGCCGGAGATGGAAGAAAGTGTACGTATCACAGAATGCACGAAACGCCACTTGTTTGGATAAAATTAAGAGAAGTCAATCAACGAGCGGGCCTTCGACAATTTTTTGGATGCTTTCCTTCCCCTTTGATAGATTTTTTGCGTAATAGATTTTTTTTGTTATTTTAGAAATTTAAAAAAATCATAACATATAAATTTAATATTTTTGTTAACTCTATAAATTTAAATTTTATTCAAAGAACATATCAAAATATGTTTAAAATAAAATTATTCATAACACAAAATAATCATACAATTCACTTATTGGCCATAATTAGCCTTGTAATCGGGACAACTTCTATTATACACTCAATATGCTAAATCAATATCGACTCGTACCCTTCTCCTTAAAAAAAAATTCCAACTTTTATTATACTTTTTTTCATACATAATGACTAAAATACCTTTAATATATTATATTATATAATTTTTTTAATAAAAAATATCTCTCCTAAAATATAGAGTTTTTCTCTCTCCTCTCTTTTTCGGTTTCTCTCTCCTATTTTTTGAGTTTCTCTCTCCTACCACTCTCTCTCATCGAATTTGTTCCGATTTTTCATCAAAATCACTCAAAATCAAAACAAAATCAGTGAAAAATTAGTGACGAGTTAGAAATAAATAATTAATTGTGAAAATCTTATTGTTTTTCATATATATTGATGGTTGCGGGTGTTATTTTGATGAAGAATGATGTTTTTTCCACTTTTTTTTCTACTTGGTGATGTTTGGTGATGTTTGTGAAGTTTTGTCCTTTGTTGTATGGTATTGTCATAGATCTGTAAAATTTTATTATTTTTCATACACATTGATGGTTGTGGATGTTATTTTGATGAAGAATGATATTTTTTCCACTTCTTTTATTCTACTTGGTGATGTTTGTGAAGTTTTGTCCTTTGTCGTTGTATGGTATTGTCATATATCTGATTCGGATGGTACCAGATTCACATGGTACCATGTTCACATGGTCACATAGTACCAGGTTCACATGGTCACATGGTACCACATTCACATGATCACATGATCACATGATCTTCATAATAGTCGGATTGATAATAATGGTCCCATGTGTTTAAATTAAATGGTCGAATGGTAATAATTATCACATGGTACTATGTTCATATAATCACATAGTCACATAGTCAAGAATAGTCAGAAATGTTAATAATGGTCACATGATACTATATTCATATGGTCACATGGTCACTGTATCCAGAATAGTCGAATTGATCTGCATTTTGTATTTATATTTTCTATAACTATTATAGATGGACGAGATAAGAGATCGACAATTGTATATTTTTTGTATGATGGTAAATGGATAGTGAATAAGAATGGAGAACATATATGAATGAGAAGGAAATGTGATGAAAAACTAAAGAGTGTTGGAAGTTACTGGATCCGACGGTAATTGGAAGTTGCGTACAATATTGATTTTAAACTCGAAATGTTGGAGTGTAAGAAAACACAATCTCATGCATAGTTACAAACTCGTATCAGGTCCTAGTAAAGTCCGAAAGCGGATTCATGTCGCAACAGGAGTATCAACATCAACAAAGTTTGAGAGAAACCCTAATTTTGAATGAATAGAAAAATATAAATTGTATAATAATGTTATATTATATCTTTACACTAAAACATTAAGATCTTTGTATAATCATATATTAAAATAATAGATTATAATACTTTGGTTCTATTCTACATATTAAAAAACAGTAAATAATTTATCTCATATGAGTAGTGGTTGGGTCCCATGTGACCAATGTGCAATTTTACACTATGTGACCATTGTGACCGGATGTGACCTGTGACCAAGTGACGAAGCTAAATACAAGTGAAACGTATTTTTCAAGCTTTGGTCTATTATTATAAGGTATAAGGAACACAAATATTATGTTGATGATAAAATTACAAAACATTAAAACGAGTTTGTAATGTAAAAAGACCAAAATTGTCAAAATTTTTCATAAAAGACTATGAACACTAATGTATCATATTTGTTAGAACTACTTTTGCACACAAAATTCAAATAACTCAATTATTATAATTCAAAATGGTGCATATGGAATATGTGATGACAATCACATCGATTCATTTGAAAGAATCCACTAAATCGACCATTGTGACCAATTGTGACCGAAATATTGTGGGTCCCAGTTTAAATATGCAATATTCTTGGTGGAGCCCAGTATAGTCAAAGTGTGGAAAAAAACTACGGTTGACAATTCAACCCTGATTTCGGTGGGTCTAACATTTTTAATCCATATTTTTCAACCCAAAATTTTTTCCCTCCAAAATTTATCAACTCAAATTTTTTACCTTCCAATATTTTTTACATCATATTTTGTAGTAGTATCTATAAACAAGTTCAGATATAAAATAAACATAAAATATAATATCATAATATATAATTCATTATGTTTATAATAAACAAATAAAAAAGATCATATTTAGGGTTTATAACAAAAAGAAATAAGTTCTTAATTCTACACCGCACTCACAACCATTGTCATTCTTGTCCTTATTGTTGTTGTTGTTCTTCTTCTTCTTCATCTATCATACTTTTTTCCTTCTTTTTCTTTTTTTTCAAAGAATTTCTCGAACAAATTTCTAAGTCATGAACTTTCTTCCAGTATATGCTTTCCGGATTCTTGTATAGAAATTGCATAAAAAACCTAATCTTTCGATATGAATGTCGTTGGAGCCATCTTCAATGTCCTATCGAATTGCATGTGAAACAAGTGTTGGAGTTGCGATTCATTATTGAAGTACCTCCATTCGAAGAGAACTAAATTTCTTCCATTTTATATATAAAAGACAACTGCAAATCAAAACAAATTGATGACATCATGTGACTTGAGACCATGTAACCAAATCACTTGTGACTATGTTACCTATTGTCTTGTGACCTTGTGAACTAACTGATCTCGTGACCTTGTGGAACCCAGTTTTCATATGCAATGTTTCTGGTGGGACTCAGAATCATCCAAGTGTGCAAAAATATTACGGTTGACAAGTCACCTGATTTTTTTCACCACATAATGTGCTTCGTGAAAATAATGTCACTAACCATGTATTGCTTCCTATGTCATCACTTAATTTTTTTTCACCATTTTATTGACAGTTATAAATTTGGAATAATTCATATATTGTCTCCTCAATGTGTTACAAAAAAACATATGTTAGCATTCTGCATTATGTCACCATGTGACCGAGTGAACATGATACCATGTGACCGTGTGACATGATATCTGTGACTATGTAACTTATGACCTGTAACCATGTGATGCGGGATAACTTATACATTTACAGTATATGTGAACCATATTCCGATTGCAGACTAAGTGACCAACAGACCATGCGACCAAATAGGGCAAACTCTCATACGATCATGTAATATGGTACCATATGGCCAGTTTAACATAGTACCATATGACGTTACCAAACTAATGTGAAATCTGTGACCAAGTGACGGAAGACCATGTGAGTTTTTGTTTTGTGAAAAAGAGAAGTAACCTACCCGGTGATAATTTAGCTCAGCAATTTGCATTCGGTTTTCGGTCTTATTCGAAGATGCCAATGAAGATGAGTCTTGGGCTGATGTAGAAGCCTTGTAGCCTTGTTTTGTCTGTGGTGTGATTTCTTCTTTGAATCGTATGACAGTTTTACAAATAGCGACAAATTCAACTATTCTAAATTTTGGATAAAAATTCGATGGTTCCGAAAGAGAGAGAGAGAGAGAGAACAGATAGCAAGAGTTATGAGAGAGAAAATTTTGAGAGCTAGAAGAGAGAGAAGAGAGAGGGATCGTGAGTTTAGGAGAGAGAATATAACCTATCTTTTTGTTTTTTAATTTTTTAAATTGAGAGGAAGGACTTTTTTGTATTTCTTAACTTTTATAAGGGTTTAATTGTCTATTAAATTGTTCAGTACTCTTTTTTTTTTAATTTCAATTTTGGAAGGTAGTGAGAGAAGTCAATATAAGAGATAGAAGGTAATTTAGATATTCCCCCTTGTAATCCGTCCAAAGCTGGTTCACATCTTTACCCAGCAAGTCGACTAAGAAACCCTCACTATAACCATCCCTCATCTCCTGGTTCAACTCCCCAAGAAACCCATTCCTCAAATCGTTACAATAATCCAAAAACCTAGTGGTGACGTCATACCCCTGGTCCCACCTGTCTCCTTGGCCCGGTTCAACCCAATGATCCGGCCCAAGACCCGCTTTCAGCCTCACGAAGTCAGCGATCCCTTCAATCAACCCGCCCGGAGCCTGACCCGACCCGTTCCATTGCCACACGTGGACGATCTCGTGCCGGTAAATTCCCTCCTCACGTCTCCCGAGAAACCCGCGAGATCTTGAAGTGGATCTCATCTCCCGACGTGAACGCCACGCCGTCTCCGTTCTCCATAAACAGCGTGATTTTCTCCACGGGTTTTCGTTCCGACACGGTGTTTGACTGCTGGAAGACCACCACACGAACTCCGTCGCCGATGTCAGCGACTGCTCGGCGTAGCTGGAGCCTCCGATCTCATCTCGGAATCTCCGGCCTCCGTCGGAGTCTCCGGTGTTGTCGACGACGATGTAGTCAACGGCGTTGACCAGACCGAGAGTGAGCACGAGGGACATAACAAGGAAGGTTGTGTTAGCCATCTTGTTGAAGTCAAGTGGCCTCATGCAAATACGTTGATTTGTTTATGCAGAGAGACGCAGATGTGATGCTTTAAATAGAGGAGCTATTGAGGACTTGGTCAGTCCAATGAAAATGTATTTGTTGTATTTAACTCGAACTTGTTTTAATTTTCTTAAAAATAAAATTATATCCAATTATTTTTAATCTAATTGTTAACTTCACCGTATAATACACAAATTTCATAAAATAAAACTTCACCGTATAATATCAATGATCACAAATAGATATTCTTCTATTTTCGAGGAAATATAATACGTTGGCGTGATTCTATAGAAAGAGGTTGACGAAGACTTTGACCGTGACATATGTGTTAATGTCCTGATTTTAATTTGGGCACAGCTAATTAATGTGGATCTAGTTCTTTCTTCCCCTCCAATTTTGGGCCCGATTATTCATATACGATTTAGATATCATATTTTATTTTCGTTGAAAGAGAAGAGAAGTTACAATTTCATAAATATCGTAAAATCTTAATTGATAATTTAGATACCCATAAATTATCCGTTTGAAATCAATGTCGGCACATTTGTAGGAAAGATTTATGAAAAATTGACTATCATTGTGATGATATGTTCAATAAAATTGTTACGATCATACGTCCTTATTCCAAATTTATACAATTATGATTATATACACTATTGCACGCTATCCCGAAAGGTCGGAAATGAGTCTCGAATATTATTTCCGTTTTGGAATGGGAATTAATTGAATTCCGAGTGGAAATAATTAATTAAAAAAATAGAGATTTAGAATTTAAAATTGTAAAAAAAAACCCATCCTTTCGGACAAAATGCTAAATCAAAAATACAAGAAAACTGAATGGATGCGGAATGCACAATACAATCATATCATATAAATTTAAACCCTGAATTGTATCATCACATCAAAAAAAAAAAAAAAAAAAGAGGAAACATTTGAATGCATGGATCGTTACATTTTTCGACCTACAAAACCCAATAGAAGATTGTAAATGTTATATTCCTACGATAACCTCAAGTATGTCGTGGAGGATGAACAATCAATGACCACGACCACGGCGGCTTGGCCCAGAATAAGCTTTATAGACAAAGAATCTCTCTTTTGGAGATCCATGGAGACCATGATGGTGATGATGATGATGATGATGATGATGATATTCCTGTTCTTGTTCTTGCTCCTGATCTTTGGGAGGCCTTGAGCTTTCAATGCATGGAGAGCAAGAGAGAAGGAGAAGAAAGAAAATCAAAGTTAGATTGATAACCAGAACAAATGAATAAGATCTTCTCATGTTCCTTTTCTTTTTTTCTTGGCACGTCGTCTTTGGAATTTGATCGAGCGCGTGTGAGATTCAATTCGGTTGGTGGGATTTTGAATTTTGCCTTGTTATTATATACGGGTTTCTCCGTGTAGGTGGTTTTGAGGCATAAACAATGTATTTGACTTTGATTATATATGACCATTTCACACGGTCCCTCTAGTTTGTGTTGTGCCCCGCCCCCATTAAAATGCACCTTTTACACACAAAGATTGTTTGAATTTATTATTATTATTATTATTATTATTATTATTATTATTATTCCCTCCGTTTAATTTTAAATGACGTTTTGTTTGAAAATTTTAAAAAAAGTCTTGGAGTAGGAACATATACAATTTTTTTTTTATAAAAAGAACTTTGATGCGCATGCATGCATGCATGGTGACGGGATAATTATCGGAATTGCAAGTCTAATTCGAACGATCTGTTATACTAATTGGAATTTGCTCATTTTTTTATGACGTTTTAAATTAATGAATTGACAAAAAAAATATTTAACTCAAGCTAACATGCAATAAGAACAAGACCGGTCGTGAGGTTTGACTTTGATGGATGCTTTTCATCGTTAGCAAAGGAGAAAGTCAAACATAGTTAGATAGAATCAAACCGTATCTACTTGTTCGTTACATGGAGCTAAATAAAAGAACCAATATTTTTATCAAAAGGAAAATAATAGAATATTTTTTTATATAGAAAAATAATAGAGGTCAAAAGTGGGATTTCTCAAACTTTAACAGCTCCTACACCCTTTTCTTCTCTCATTAGACAGAGCCTCAAATTAGTCAAATTAAATTCGAACCTTAATTATTAAAAGATCGATTCGGATCTCTCCAAATTGGTAGAAATATTATGATTTTCTTATTATTTTCTTAAAATAGTAAATATGTAGGGTTTCCGATTTCCTTACATTACATTTTTGTGTTTTGTAACAAAAAACAATCTAAAAGAAGCTAATTAAACCTAATTTTATATGTCAAATAATAAAAATGTGAGTTATAGGGGAAAATGATTATGGGAAGATAGTAAATTATGATTGCTTAGAGAAAATTTTAATTCACACAAACTTGGTTTTTCAAGTAGAAAATTCTGATACAGTTTGAGATTTTCTTTAAATCTTCTTCCAATATTCTGTGTTTCGATTCGGAATTAAATTTATAACCATGATTCATTTTGTATTTATAAAAGGACATTCTCTCATTATATACGCTATATAGACAATTATTATATATATGACTTACATTCTGAAATTTTCATGTGCAGCTATTTCTTTCTACACATTTTATAGCTAGCTGAATAATTACAATATTTTCAATTTTCATATTGGTTTTGGTTTGTATAAAATTTTGTTAATTTCTTCTTGAGAAAATATTGCAGATTTTAGTCAGTTCCATACATTTGGTATGAGAAAAAAATATTACCAAAACAAACTGAAATAGATTAATAAACTATTCGTTTTATGCCAAGCAGCTCTTTCTGTCTGTGCCAATGATGGTCCAAAACTAGGCCTTATGTGGTAAAACAAAAAAACAATTGAAAAAAAAATGGTCAAATGTTGACCATCTGATCCACAGAGAGCAAATCAACGGCTGTGATGATTTTAATGAGAAGTTATTCCCTGAAGCGCGCCGCACCCGAATATCTGGTAACAGCCTCCTTAAACCCTAGGAGAAGCCACCGTTACTTCTCCTTCTCGACCGTGAAACAGACATCGCAAAAAATGGCTTGGCGCAGCGCCGGATCCTTTGGCCGCTCCTTTGCCTCCGCCGCGGCGAGAGCACCGTCCCTTCGCCATCGTCCGGCGGCGTCACTCCCCCGCCTCCGTCCTCCTCAATCTTCCATGCCCCGCCGCCGTTTTGCTTCTTTCTCTCCCTCCAGGTTCCTACATCTCGCTCTTTCCGCGTTCGGTGTACTGTCTGTTGGTTCTAATGATGCATGTTTTCTTCTCGATCTTATGTTTCCTGGGTTTGTTAAACCCTAATTTTGTTTGACCATCTTGTGTTCCCGGATCTGAATTTGCATAGGATTTTCATCTGGTATTCTGTAAATACCTTGGTAGCAGTGTTTTGTGAATGCTTTGTAATTACTTAAGAGTAAGATTGCCGGTAATGACATTTCTAATGATGAGTTTGTTTGTCACTTGATAGTTCAAATCTTGAGTTGCTTATCATATCATCTGAGTCTGAGGCCAATCAAGTAGTCATTGATATTCATGTTCGATTTATTGGAGAGAATGGTCGGAATTGAAAATTTTCATATCTTCCATATTTGGATATCCAAGTGAAGTCATCATCACCTAGATCTGTCAACTGCTCTTTTTCTTACAATTGTTTGATGACTTGTCGGTTTTGGGATAACGGGGATAAACTAATGTCTCGCATATTACAGAACCCACTTGGATTTGGGGCCTGCTGGCTGCTGACATCTGAAATTTTGTTTTTACCGTTTTTCGGGTGGATTCACAATGCAACTATGGTTCTCAAAATTTATCATTGATTACGTTAGGACTTGCATGAAAATTTTCACCTGCCAAGTGCCAACTGAATTTTGTCTCTGTTTCTTGTGGTGAATTGAGAAGTTTCATATTCATGTTTGTTTTCTTGCTTGTATAGGAACCTTGGAGAACTAGGATGCACACAGTCGTTGCTACCATTGCACAGTGTTGCAGCTGCAGCCCAACTCACCTCTCACCTCACTCTTAATGTGCGGGCTTTCTGCGAGCTGTCAAACGGTACCTTCCGACGCACTTGTCAGGATCGCTAGTAGTGTCTTTGTGAGTGTTACTGTCCTTAGGATTTCATGAAAATGGTTGAGTTTTCAAAGCTTTCTTGTTTAAATTCTCCTCTCCTGAAGTTTCTTCAACATCAGGTGTAGCACTACTTCTTGTTTTGAGTAGAATGATAGATTTGGTTGTTCTGTTGTTCTTATTCCGGCTGTTAAGAACATATCGGGCTTGGAATTGATAGGTAGGAATGGAAAAGATGGGTGATGCACGTGGATTTACAGTCGCTGACAAGAGAGTGCTGCTTCATTGTAGGTTTCTTGTTTTTTCAACTTCTGCGTTTTGTGTTTGTGAAATAACATATCAGCTGCCATTTCTCTTCATTTTCTGGCATACAGGATATGACCAATCTTTAGACTAGGTGTTATCCGTATTTAAAATTTTCCCTGAGGCATGGCACCTTATCTTAATAGCCGCCACTCAGATTACTATAGAAACCGTAGAGCAGAGAACTCTCCCATTTTCCCCCGGAGATACACAGTTTCATCTAAGCTTTGGTTTTTCCACCGATCCGCTTGCGGGTGATGCGGCCATGCTAATGCTATTTGAGTTTTTTTAAAAAGGTGCTCCTTGAGTTATTTTTGCTACCACATATTCGGTTGGCGAGCATGTTCTCTGACTACACGGGCTTTTTCGAAATGTAGAGCTTTTTCTCGAGGTTTCAATTTATTGTCTTAACAGACAAACGCGGGGAAATGGAACTTGCCTAATGCATGCATATGTCAATAGTCTGTTCTTCGACAGATGCACTGATTTTTGAGTTTCTAATGCGAACTTTTATGTCAAATAATACACAGGTACTTGAAGCAAGAAGATAGAGTGCCAAAGTATTCATGAAGCAGTGGAGAGAGAGTAGGTGGGGTTGTCCGGAGAAGAACTCATTCGTTCCGTTCAATTAGTAAGAAAACTAAATAACAAAGAAGAACGATTGCATCCTTCGTTCTCTTAAGACTCTCTAGAACTTTCACAGCTTGAAAAGAGCACGAGGCCTTGGGGCATTTCATGTGTCTTTTCATGTTCCAACAACTTTAGCAAAAGCCGTGTTCTTTTGTTCTGTTTTTCAAAGATCTTGGTTCGAATTTGCTTGTTTGGTTCTAATTGAGATTTATGTACGTGAGTTGTGATCTTGTTCACTAGACTTGCCAATTTATACTCGTATAAAGCCAGAAAACATCAATACAAAGTCTAAGCTTGGTTTGATTTTGCTGAATAAACTTGTTACATATCCCTTAAATTACAGTAGAATCTGAACATAAACACACCATCCACTAGATGCCCATCAACAGAATCAATTTCACGACAAAACACAACCACGAAAGGAGTAGTTTCAATGACTCTAAGAAAGCTTATACTTAACACATATAAGCACATTGCTGTTCTTGTGGAGCGACTTGGAAGTTGATAAGAGTCTACGATTTCTGCGGGATCTTCAGCTTCTGAGTTGTCTGCTTAATCACGGGAAGCCTCTGGCTGATTCCGCTCGGGTCACTATACACTGCTGAATCCATCGGATACCCTTTCTGTGGACAGAAACGCCGACTCGAGGTTGATGAAAGAAAGGAAAAAATAAAATGATGAAAAACTCTAGCATTATATGATTTGTTTGAATCTGATAAAAGATGGGAGTAGTAATGATGAAATGTTGAGAAGACTAACAGCGGATAGAGACTGAATTGTGGCTTCTCTCCAACAGCTTTCTCGGAGAACAGTGGGTGTCTCGCCCTTGCCAAACACGCAATACACTCTTGTGTCTCTTAATCTCATGAGAACACCATCAACTCTGAGCTGTAAATGCGACCACGTAGATAGTGAAACAAACAAATATCAACAAACGCTCCTGTACTACTAAAGCAACAAGCCTGCAAAAAGATTTTGACTTTTAGGGGATTTCCTGTCTTGACTCACCCAAAATCGTAAAAGAAGAAACCAGGAACTCGGCATGACTCTCTGGAAGAAAACAGGAGAGCAAGAGGATCATCCGTTACTAAATACCGAATACAAGATCAATATTTTCATCATTTTGGAAGAATATGAGTGACAGAAAGATTCGAGGATCTATTTACCACTTTCACCGTGAGAAGTGACACTCCATTATCAGCCAGTTCATCTTCGTACAAAACTACCTGAACGAGGTACAGGATAAACACATCAAAAGAAGGACATCAATAACTCAGAAGAGTTTACCGAAGCAGAAAGTATGTGTTTTCTTGCTAGACAGGGGCCGGACCTCATCATAGAAGAGAATATGTTCTTTAAGTGAGAGAGCAGCCAAATCAATCCGCTCTTCACAGTTCTCCCATCGAAGACTGGTTTCCCTGTCCAAATCTGCATCTGCTCCTTGCTGCTTTATATTAGAAAGGTCTTGTATAAGCGATTATGTCATCTTAAGTAGAAAAAAGGGTTGAACATGATCCAAGGAAACACCTTTTCTTCGTCTCTCGAAATCACTTCACTTCCACAGTACGGGGTTGTAAAAGTATAATCATAGTCTAGTATCACCTGTTGAGATGGCTTGCTGCAGATACATTAGAGGCGCATCAGGTACAGTTTCATTCATACATAACAACAAAGAACATCCAACTGTTTCGACAATCATGTATTTGGTCAATATGAACCCGAGCTTGTCGTCAATATACCTCCGAAATTTCCATTGTGCAGCCGCAGGAACCTCAACCGGAGGCAACCCTTCCTGCTTCCAACCCATGAGAGCATCGAACGCATTGAAATGGATCTTAGTATCGCTGCTTAAGTGTTTTAGGACTAAGGCATTATCGCCAAATACCATTTCGGGTAAATGAGATGTCTGAAGCTTTTCTTCCCACCTTAAAAACATCGCATTCGTAGCTATTAATGGCATGGAAAAGCTTACACAGCCAAGATGCGCGTAAGCAACACAAAAACAGAATCGAAGGTATATATTGAAAACATTGTATGTTATGATTACCCAACATAAACCTAAAAGAAACGAAATCAGTAGATGAACACAACTTATGTAGAAGACGCAAGCATACCTTCAATATCTTCCATAAAAATCGATTACGTCGCGCACCATAAAAAAAACGAAACTGTCTCTCGACACAAAAACAAAACCATCTCCACAGACGGAATCAAAATTCTCGGCATT
>NW_010963495.1:385152-426843 GCF_000463585.1 Tarenaya hassleriana | reverse complement strand
TCGGCATTCAAATCCAAAACCTCGAGCGCATGTCTCGAGACAACAAAAATCACCAAAATAAAACACATAAACATACACGAACTACATCCGAGATGTGTGTATATATATAGAAAGAGAGAGAGAGAGAGAGAGTACTGTTGAAGAGCGAGAGAGTTGAGAATCGAGCCATGGAGAGATTCGATCTCCCAACCATGGATGCGCAAACCTCGGCGTCCATCGGGCAAAAGCTCTGCTCCGGCGGATTTCAGCGTCTCCTCGTTCATCTCGACCTCCATCGCTGTCGCCGGAAAATTTGAGCAGCTGGTGATTTCCTCCCTCCGATTTGACTTTCACCTTCTTCCCCAACACTTACTCCGGCCCACCAATGAAAATCTCACAACCGTTGACTGCAAATTTCATGGGCTTTAACTCCTTTAGGCCCAATGAGCTTAGGCTGCTTCTAAATGGGCTGCTAGATTACAGTGCCAAATTTAGATTTGTGTCTTTGGATTATGATTTTTTTTTTTTTGCCGTCTAGAGTTTCTCTTTTCTCACTTATTCCTCTCTCCAAGAGGCCCGGGTTTAGGCCCATTTATTGAAGCCCAATTATACTACACATTCACTCGAGTGTATTTAATGGATCTTGAATATAAGTTTGTATGGGCCTGGCCCATTAAGCCTAACTAAACCGCCCTGTGAAATTAGGGCTCCGTCATATATACGTGAAGCCAGCTTCCCTGAAAACCATAGCAATCTCGCTCGCTGCCGATTGAGGAGGACAGCGTTGCTTCAGGTATCTCTCTCTCTTTTCAACAGAATTTCCCTCACCATTTTTTCTGTCTGAGCTCTCTCTGCCAACGTTTGAATGATTGTTACAGTTTAGTTTTTTTTCTATCTGTTTTTTTTTTGTAAATTCTAAGAGTATAATGCGAACTAGGATCATGGTTTGATGGTAGTACTTTTTTTATTAAATCAAACTTGAGCATTTCGATCTTTGAATTTGTATGATTTGATGTTTCGTCCGCGTTTATTCCAGTTATCATCTTATTTATCTCAATTGTTTACGCAATCCGATTTTTTTTTTGTTTTTTTCCGTTGATTCCAGGTGTATAATGCGAACTAGGATTATGGTTTGATGGCAGTCTTAGTTTTGATTTTTTTGTTAAATCACACTTGAGTGTTCTGATCACAGAATTTGTATGATTTCGTATTTCGTCTGGTTTTATGCTAGTAATCATCTAGTTCATCTCCGTTTCTCATGCGATCAGAGTCTTGTTTTGGTAATTCTCGTCTAGCTCGTAGATCTGATTTTTCTTCTGTTTTAGTGTTTAGCATGTATAAGGCCATGCCGCTGTTGCTCTTGTGTGTAACTGTGTATCATTTGTATATATGTCCAAGAAGCTTTGTTAACCCAAATATCAAGATTCGTAAATTTGGTAGAAATATTCTATGAACTACACCATTGATGCACCATCTTATTAATTTATTTTACTTGTACTTTGTTGTATTTAGGAGCTAGAATCTCTTAATCTAAGAAGATGCAGAACGAAGAGGGTCAGATCACCGAGCTTTACATCCCGAGGAAATGGTATTACGGTCTTGTATTTGCTCCGTTCTCTGTATTTTGCGAGTTCTTTCACACAATTTTTAATAAGTCTCTGGTTCATGGGTGTTTTTGTCTGTTGCAGCTCTGCGACCAACAGGTTGATCACATCGAAGGACCATGCCTCTGTCCAAATCAACATCGGCCATCTCGATGCAGATGGCATCTACACTGGCCAGTTCACCACCTTTGCACTCTGTGGTTTCGTCCGTGCTCAGGTTTGTCTCGTTGTCTCTGAACTTTCGCGGAGCAATCCTATGTGTTTTGTTCTCCAAATTCTAAATGGAGTTTCGATTGTTAGTGCGGGCTATGCTTTTGATTCGTAAATTAAACCTGGTTAACTGATTTTTAGTCTGAAGTTTATGGTTTTCATCAAATCCCTGCTTAGTGCTTACACCTTATAGCATCAAGATAGTTCATATTGTTATCAGATAGAATCGTTGCAGTAATTTCTAGTTGATCTTTCTCCATGTCCTATGTGGGACACGATTTTAACGGATATGCCATTGCGTGAGAACCGCAGGGAGATGCTGACAGCGCAATCGACAGGCTGTGGCAGAAGAAGAAGGTCGAAGCCCGACAGTAATCATATTTCCGGTGCTTTGCTTTGTCTTAGGTTTGTCGTATGAAGTAATGTTTTTTATTTAAACCACGACTTAAGTTTCTCAAGAACTGAAACATTCCTTGCTTTTTGCTTTCGCATTGTGCTGTTTTTCACTTTGGGAAAAAGTGGTCTTTTCGTTGTGTTTCTTTCATTTTTAACCCTTTTGTCTTTGACGGAAATTTCCCCGGCGGCCTCGGAGTTTCTGTAAACCAAGGCCTAACCTTTGCACCCTTCTGCCCGATTTATCCAAATAATCGGTAATTTTCTCCGAAGCCTGGGTCGTTCTCAGTTACAGCCTCTTATGGACGTGCTCAAAGATCCTCACATGCACTCTCCATTCGCAAATCTTTGTACCTTCATCGATAAACCGACCCATCACTGAACGTAAGAACCAGAGAGAGTCAGAGAGCTTATCCTCATTGTACTGAACATTTCAGATATATGTACCAACTCGGGATTATCATAAAATGCACCAACGGCCAAGAAAGCCAATGAAGAAACGGTAATAATGACCGAGCAAGAGGAGAAACTAGAACTAATAATGGAATAGAATGAAGAAAAGCAACATGAGAAGGGAACCAACAAAAATCTCCAAGACACAAAACCCCCCAAAACAAACAATCCGAACTCTCTTCTGCCCATACGAGCAGCCCCTCTCCGAAAGAATCTAAACCCCGAAAGAATCCGGTCCGAATAATAGTAGTAGTAGTGTAATAATACAACATCACCAAGTCCACATAACGGTAACTCGTAAAGAGAAGTAGCTCGGTATCACGACGAACACCGTGCAAAAGATTGCGTGCTCAGATCATCAGCCAGAGAAGCATGGATCCGAAGGCCAAGCTGCAAACCGTCTTGGAAGCCCCACTCTGCAAGATGATTAGGATACAATTAGATTACAAAAGCATTGTGATTACTACTTAATCACAATCACAACCACATAAGCATCTTACAAGTGTATTAATTCATAGGATTTTTATTTGTGAAATGTGGTTTTTCTGATAAATAAAACCATCTGGGTTGTTTTTGAAAAGATTGAAAAGTTTAGGGGCTCTAACTTAAGAATGGCTTTTATTACTCGCTTTGGACATACTATGTCTATGTCTGACTGCCCACTTAATCTGTGTTTTCTAAATATAAATCTAATCTAATCTCGACAGCGCGGATATTCTGCCACGTGGCAGAAACTTAATGATCACGTGTAAACCGACCACTCACGTGATCTCTGACATCTCGGGTTCGAAGATCTCGAGACACCAACAGGCACAGGACAAAACACTACAGAACTCGATGAGGCGCATGTTAATACAGACTAACGACCTCTTGCTAACTTGCACTAAACATGATTTTAAAGTAAACCCCATCAACACCTAGATCCGACTAATTAATCAAGCTTTGCTTAATCAGTTAAATCTCAGTGAACCCCGGCGACGTTTTGACGAGAAAGCATTGTAGATCTGAAGACGCATTATACAGATCGAAGTGAAAACAGAGAAGAATGTACGGACCTGGTCACTGTTTCCGCCAGAAGGACCAGGAGAGATCGACTCAGCACTAGGTGCGGGAGCTCCGGTCGGTGGAGCCGGTGGGCTAGACAGCGGTGAAGGCGACGGAGCCTTCGGCTTCTTGGTCGGCGCCGGAGCCGGGACCTGAGCCGGCGGCGAGGCGACAGGAGCTGGAGGAGGAGTTGCTGGAGGAGGGGTCGCCGGAGGAGGGGTCGCCGGAGGGGGCGACGCAACGGGAGGAGGGGGAGACGCCGGTGGTGGGGTCGCAGGAGGAGGAGACGCCGGCGGCGGAGAAGAGACAGGAGGTGGTGGGTTTGCCGGCGGAGGAGCGGATACCGGAGGGGGTGGGTTCGCAGGAGGAGGAGCGGTGGTCGGAGGAGAGGAGACCGGCGGCGGCGTGTTTGTCGGAGGCGGAGAGTTGGTTGGAGTCGGCGGAGCCGGTGTAGCGGTCGGAGGAGACGACGGAGCTTGGCCTCCGACACCGCCGGCGACGAGGACGACGCAGAGAACGGAGTAGACGAGCTTCATGTCCATGGCTTCTTGGGGTGTTACAATGCGCACTGGTTCAGTGGTTAACGTGCGCACACTCTTTGTGAAACGAAGAATGGGGGAGAGAGGAAATGAAAAGGGCATTAAATAGGGACGAAGGATTGAAACCGAGGAAACGGCACCGTTTCGATGACCGTAGTAGTATTACACAGACCACGTTGGGCGGGACCCACAGTGTCATGTGGTAATTGCCGGTGCTAGATCTGATGACACGTAGGCAAGTTCATAATTTAATTTTGGTGGTATTAGTTGTATTACAGGAACTTTCTTTTAAAAATATCCAAAATGACAATATTTATATTAAGAATTTGTCCGAGTAAAATTATCACGTTGGATCTAGCTAATAGAACAAATTTGAACTAATTATTCTGCAGCAATACGTAGAAATCCTAATAAATGCAAGAAAATAGGATATTGAATTTATAGAAAATAATTAGAATCGTTGGTTGAAATGTATGAAAATTTATTCATTATATTAGAATTTGCATTCATATAAAAAAAAATAGAATTTACATACTATTATATATATTAACTAGTATTTTCCCTACTATATTATATTCAATCTCTACATATTATAATCTTAAAACTTAAATGATAATTAGTTTCAAATGGTATTTTATTCATATTTGTCACCATAAAATATATATGTAGATGGTAGAATATAAACAAAAATAGGTTTAACAAGATTAGAAGAAATTTTGCATTGTTAGGATTTGGATGTTACGTGACATCCACAAGTTGGTAAAGTGGGGTTATAAACTTGTAATATATATATATATATATAACTGTATATATGTATGTATATATAAAGGAAAGTGATTAAGAATGGCTTCGAAGCAAAGTTTGTGAAGATGGAGAATAAAAGGGGGGGAAACGAGTAAAAGGAGGAAGGCATGATGAGATGGTTGGTGACATGTCCGAGGGGTGTAGGGTATGATCGATCTCCCGTTGATTGATGCTTTCGAACCGAAATTCCAATATTTGTCACACTCTCGTATCATATTTTATACACCCACCGGTCGGTCCATTTCCCTTCGATTTTCAATCATGTATGATCCATCGTCCGAATCTTTTTAACCAACTCCTGTGAAAAATCTTTTTGATTGTTTTCAACAACAGCACAGAACCAACCCATCATATAATATGTGATTCAAAACGGGTTTAATTTATGATTTTAATATATTTATTTAATATAAATCGCAAGTGCAAGGATTCATGTGTAGATACTATTCTCTGCTTTTTTAGTTTTCCAGAAATATAATTTTAAATATAAACTAAAAAATTGATGACAGTGATCTCTAATTCAAATCCTCTAGATAATTTTTTGAAGTCTCTAATTTCCTGATAAAACATTTTTCTATCGATGTACCAAATTTGAACACACGGCCAAACTCTCAATCTCCAATTCCCCAAACGGCAGAATATCCAAAATAAACCTACTTCTGCAATCCTCCTTCAAATATGACCATATGACCAAAATAATTGTATGGTCATATTATTGTCACATTGGTCATAACGTTAAATTTATGGTGATCATACCAAACCACCATGGTCACACCTTACGTATCACACTAATCATTTGGTGAAATTATAAAAAATTTAACGTTGTGACCAATGTGACCATCATGTGACCATACAATTATTTTGGTCTGGTAACATATGGAGAAGGTATATGCAGAATTAGGTTTAGCAAAATGAAGGTATTTTGGATAATATCCCAATTCAAACAGTCAATATATTTTTTTTTGAAAAATAAATAATTTTTTAAAAATGAATATGAAACGAAATAGAATATAACCGAACCGAATGAAAATAATTATAAGAATGGAATATGCAAAATGATTATTTTGAATTATTACATTATTGGGAAAGAAACTACGTAGACTCTGGGTTCCAACAGGCAAGTCCATGTAGTGTTGTTTCGCTGGCAATAATAGCGCTATCGCCATAATATATAAACTTAACGATATGGCGAAACATGCACGTAAAGACATTTTGGTTGGTTGTTGTTATTATCATGATAATGCACATGATGATTAATCATTGTTAATTATGCCATAATCATCTTAATTATATTGATACTATACGTAAATTCCTCATGCATTGTAACAGTGATATTTTCTTTTCTTTATCCGGCAGTTTCTTTTATACCATTTGGTTCATGAGTTTAGGGTTTGAATTAAATTTACCATCCTCTAAGAAACATTTGACTAATCACAAATAACCGCTCTGATTATATTCTAATTATTATTTTAAATTACGAAAAAATTACATAATCATCATAGAATTTAATAGCATGATTAGCTACTCAGATTTTTTTACTCGCTCTTGTATATAATACAAAATAAATTATATTAATTTGTTTTGTTAGGATATACATAAAACTAATTCTATTTTTTTATTAATTTTATATGAATTAATTGACATGATTGAGACTAATTTTGGTGGTACTAGGATGTGAACAAGTTCATTGATTATTAGTTTAAAATTTAGGTGGTGATCAGCCGACGAATAAGTCTGTGTTAAATTATTAGTTTAATTTTTTTTTTAAATTTGTAAAGTGAGAAATAAATTTGCAGAAATGAATTAGGCTAAGAAAATATTGGTATAGCCCATAATGATGGACTATTAATGGGCTTCATCTATAAGCTCATATATCTAATTGGGTCGGCCCATAAATCTTATTTCCATACCTGTAATGTAAATCCTTAAATGACACGTGCATTCATCTATATGTTATACAAGACTATATATATATATATATATTACCATGTAAATAAATAAATAAATAATCATATTCTGTACTCCGTTTTGTTCCTCCAGATATTTGTTTTTCTGCAAAGGATTAATTTTAAAAGGAAAAAAAATAGCAAAGGGGATAACACAAAACCCTATCGTCTTCCAAGTCCACCACACACAAGCTCCGATAATGGCGGTTTCTTCTGGAATCTTCTCCACCTTTCTCTGCGTCGAAACGTCTCCGTTTCGCAGCTCATTGTCTCCTCGTTCGTCGTTCCGTCTTTCCCCTCCTGCTAACATGCGCGCGGTGCGCGCGGTGACATCCGCAACGGCGTCGCCGGAGCCCGCCGCCACGAAGAAGCGGGAGCCACGTGGCATCATGAAGCCCCGACCTGTCACTCCGGAGATGCAGGAAGTCGTCGGCGTGTCGGAAATCCCTCGTACCCAGGCTCTCAAGCGCATTTGGGCCTACATCAAGGAGAACAACCTTCAGGTATCGAACTCTTTCTCTGTCTCTTTCTGAAATTCGTTATGGTTTCGAAACATTTCTGGATTGGGCTTATGGGTTTTGTCTTTAGGGTAAGGTTTGTTTTTGGGTTTTGTTGAGTTGAGTTATAGGGTTTCTGACTATGGGGGATTAAGTCGACAGCATATTAGAGTTGGATGGGGTTGTGTTCATGTGGAGTTCTCATGTCTTGCTCTGCAGTTTAGTGTAATTTTAGGGTCTGTTTGCCATTTGGTTGTGTTGTCAGCTTAAACGATGGAAACCTGGTTAAGTTAGATGTTCGGTTAAAGAGATTAGGGTTTGCATTGTTGGTTGCTGATACTGCTTGGGCTTGTAATGCGTAATGCTATGGTTGTCAACATACTCCCTTTCTTAAATTATTGGGAAACTTGACTATTTGGAGATGGTAAATCTGAACTCATAGAACATTGTTACGAGGTATGGATTTTGAGTATTGTCTTCTGGTTCTGTGAATGCCAGTTTTCTGTGATATCTGCATCTCTGTTTACTGTTTTACAACTAAAGCTCCATTTTGGGTTTGTTGTTTGGTATACGATATCTGCATCATTGCTGTCTTTCAAACTCTAATTCATTTGTAGTGTTTATGTTGTTGTTTCTGTCTCCCCCTCTTGCAAATTGTGTTTCTTTTCGCATGTTTCAGGGTTCTAAGTCAGATATATCATAATCACCAGCTTTCACAACTGTGATAATGCTATTTTTCAACATGTGATAAAAAGATTGGTGTTGTTTCTCAGGACCCTGCAAACATGAGGGACATAATTTGCGACGAGAAGCTGAAGAAGATATTCGGTGGCAAAGACCGCGTTGGGTTCCTCGAGGTCGCCAAGCTCATCGGCCCTCACTTCCTCTGATGAATTCAGGATTCATCCGAGGTAATAAGGAAGACGACGACATCCTTCAGGGCCGTGAAAGAACCGGGGGTTCGAGAAATGAGAAGAGGCTGCTCTAGTTTTTTTTTTGTGGGGTTTGAAAGCGGTGAAATCAGTAGTTTTAGGGTTTCAAAGTTTGTAGTAGCCTTTGGAGGAGTTTTTGTTTTTGTGGCTTCAATGTCTGATGTCTACTCTGCTTCCTTCTGCAGTTACATATATTGATTTTAGAACACTTCCTCTTTTATGCATTTTATTTCCATTCCATTCCCATAAAAAAAATGGAAAAAGAAATTGCCAAATCATCAATGTTATTTGTACCTTTGGTTCTATATATCTACTTTCTTAAGATTGCAAGTTTACAACATTTATTATTTTTGTATTACAATTTTTTTTTCTTCGTTTTGCATTTAACTTTTGATTGTATGCTCATTTTTTTTAATTTAACTTTTAATTTGTTTATGCATGGAATGGACCTAATATGCTTGTCTATGGAAAATTTTGAAAGATCAATAATACATATGATGATGTGTATATTCTGTAAACAAATTTGAAACCCAGTGAAAAATTCGATGGAAACATTAGATTGCCTAACCGGTTTTGCTCAGCCGGTACAACTAGATTGACCGGTTTGGGGGTTGGTTTTCAAAGCTGAAGAAGATATGGCGGTACCCAAAAAAAAAAAAGTAATCCACTTCTCTTCTTCTTCCTCTTCCTCCTCCCGCTGCTTATAATAGTGCACGCAGAGAAACGCAGCTCTTCGCTTTCTCTTCCTCTAATGGCGGATAAACTAGCTCCCCCTCTTTTCCTTCCGAATCCACCTGCCTCAAAACCCTTATTTCCCGACCAGAACCACCAGCAACTCCCCCGGTCGCCGGTCTTTACTCCGCCGCCTCCGCCTACGTCGCAGCTGCCGGTGTCTCCTCTCCTCCGAGACGTGTTCAATCACCAGAACCCGAATTCCCGACAACCCATCAATCCGCATACGCCTAGAATCCGGACCCGGACGCGGATTGGCAAGTCCCGCGACCCGAACCGCGGCAAACCGTGGTCCGACCATGGCCTTTCCCCCGAGGGGAAGCAACTTCTTCGTTCCTTGATCGAATCCAGTTTTGATTCTGATCACCTTGATAGTCTTTTGTCGCAATTGTTCGAACCTTATAAGAATAACCCAGTTGGGAAAACACGTTCTTTATCCGCGGAGCTTCTGGGTCTTGTTAAGGGTTTAGGGTTTCACAAGAAATATGATTTAGCTCTGCGTGCTTTTGATTGGTCTAGGAAGCAGGATGATTACCAATCCATGTTGACTAACTCCGTTGTTGCTGTGGTTTTCAGTATGTTGGGAAAAGAAGGTCAAGTATCATCAGCTGCGACTTTGTTCGATGATTTGCAGAAAGATGGATTTGCCTTTGATGTGTACTCTTATACTTCACTAATATCAGCATTTTCTAGTAGTGGAATGTACAGAGAGGCTGTAATGGTGTTCAAGAAGATGGAGGAAGAAGGCATCAAACCCACTTTGATAACTTATAACGTGATCTTGGATGTGTATGGGAAAATGGGTATGCCATGGAATAAGATTACTAGCCTCGTGGAGGGGATGAAGAGTGCCGGGATTGCGCCAGATGTGTACACTTACAACACTCTTATAAGTTGTTGTAAAAGAGGCTTGTTGCATGAGGAAGCTGCTCAAGTTTTCGAGGAGATGAAGGTTGCAGGGTTTAGTCCCGATAAGGTTACTTACAATTCGTTGCTTGATGTTTATGGCAAGTCCAGGCGACCTCGGGAAGCTATGCAGGTTTTAAAAGAGATGGAGCTCAATGGCTTGTCTCCAAGCTTTGTGACATACAATTCCTTGATAGCGGCTTACACTAGAGATGGCTTGCTGGATGAAGCAATGGAGCTTAAGAACCAGATGGCTGAAAAGGGGATTCAACCTGACGTTTTTACATATACCACACTGTTATCGGGATTTGAGAAGGCTGGGAAGGACGAAGCTGCTATGAAGATTTTCGAGGAGATGAGAGATGTCGGGTGCAGCCCAAGTATTTGTACGTTCAATAACCTTATAAAGATGTATGGTAACAGGGGAAAGTTTACAGAAATGATGAAGATCTTTTACGAGATCAATGCATGCAGTCTTTCCCCGGATATCGTTACTTGGAACACACTATTAGCGGTGTTTGGGCAAAATGAGATGGATTCAGAAGTATCGGGTGTGTTCAAGGAGATGAAGAGAGCGGGGTTCATACCGGAAAGAGACACTTTCAACACTCTGATTAGTGCTTATAGTCACTGTGGTTCGATTGATCAAGCCATGACTGTTTACAAGAGAATGCTTGAAGCTGGGGTCACTCCTGATCTTTCCACCTACAATACTGTTATGGCAGCTTTGGCACGTGAAGGAATGTGGGAACAGTCTGAGAAAATTCTCGCAGAGATGAAGGATGGTCGATGCAAACCCAATGAATCAACTTACTGTTCTCTGCTTCATGCATATGCAAATGGCAAGGAGATTGATCGGATGCATTCTCTGATTGAAGAGGTGTACTCTGGTGTGATAGAGCCTCGTGCCGTTCTTTTAAAGAACCTCGTAATGGTTTGTAGCAAATGTGACCTTTTGCCAGAGGCCGAGCGTGCATTCTCCGAGCTTAAGGAAAAAGGGTTTTCTCCCGACATAAGGACGCTGAATTCAATGGTGTCTATTTATGGAAGAAGGCAGATGGTTGCGCAAGTCGATGAACTCTTGATCTTCATGAAAGAAAAAGGGTTTACTCCAACCTTGGCAACTTACAATTCCTTAATGTCTATGCATAGTCGGTCTGAAAATTTCGGGAAATCAGAGGAAATCTTGAGGGAAATACTGTCGGAAGGGATGAAACCGGATGTGATATCGTACAATACGGTGATCTATGCATATTGCAGGAACAGTCGGATGAGAGATGCTTCGAGAATATTCTCAGAGATGATGGATTCGGGGATTGATCCCGACGTTATCAGCTACAATACTTTCGTGGCAGCTTATGCAGCTGACTCGATGTTTGAGGAGGCTCTTGCTGTTATTAGGTACATGATCAAGCATGAGTGTAGACCGAATCAGAACACCTACAACTCCATTGTTGATGGGTACTGTAAGTTAAACAGGAAGGATGAGGCGAGATTGTTTATCCAAGAACTGAAGAAGCTCGATCCACATATTCCAAAGGACGAAGACTGCAGGTTGCTGGAACGCATAGCTAAGCAATGGCCATAGCTAGTAGAGCTCGGCTGCAGGTCGTGGATAGTGTTGTGAAGTGTAACAGAAACAATATTCTGCAGTATTTCAGAAAGGAAAGGAGTTTCTTCATTATTCCTCTGATAATGAAAAAAGTTTTCACCTAATTCTTTGCCTCAATGACTGTGACTGTGCAATGATAGTAGCAGCAAAGTTCTCACAGCCAGAAGTCTTTGTATCATTCATAATTACAGGAAGATAGATACAGTTAGGAGCATGATTCTTCATCTTCAGACAGTTTCTAACTTTAAGATTTGTATGAAAGCTCAGATCTTTGAGAGCAAAAGGGCGAGATGCTCATCTGAAACTTTGATTTCATTGCATGTTCTCAATGAAGAAGCTAATCTTGCGGCCAATTGATGCTTACACTGTCACAGATAGGAAAAAATAAAACAAAGAAAATGGTGAAGACAAAATCAAGAACATCATTTTTGAAGCAGTAACTCAAAGCATCTGATGGATCTTACACAGTGTTGTTCTCCTCTGCTTACGACATCATAGAAGAAAGAATAACATCCGCAGTAATCTTCAGGGAAGCACAAATACTCCTCCCTCTTCTGAGATTCTCCGACAACCTAAAACCACACCAAACAATGTTCCTCATATCCATCCATAGATCTCTTTCGAATTCTGTCTTCTAACCGATCAATTTGGGCAAATGCTTCATGGGAACACTTGAGATGTGTAAACGGAAGTTTAGATGTATAACCTGAAAGATGGATCTTCCACTCGGCTCGCCGGAGATTCTCTTGACGCCTCTCTTGTCCACAATTCGGGTGGCTTTCTCGAGGTTTTTACCGAACAAGAAATGCAAGCTGCATTGCAGAAGAAACACTCCACATCCAACCAATGATACCGAAACAAAGATCACACCACGTTTCAGAAGAATCATCCAAGCAAAATCTAAACCACAGTGATGAAATGTGGAAGATTCAGAACCCTAATTCCAGACTCCCAGACTGTGACTGCAATCGAGAAACCCACATTTATCCACAATACCAAAAGGCTGAAAAATCAAACTTTTTTGTTTTTACCAACTGGACTCATCAAATTCAACCTCTCGCTTCAATGTAGGGTTTCAGAAGACCTAAAAGTAACCCTGCGAAAAGCTAGAACCCTAAACCTAAACAGGATGTGGGTCTCCACGAATTCGCGAGAAAAACTATAAAGATCGATTCGAAGATAACAACGAATACTGATTAATGTATAGATTTCAGAAGAAAGAGCGAAGGGATTCGAGAGAGACTGACATGGAAAGCTGATCATCAGTCACTGCAACAGTTTTTTGAGTAAAGATTCTCGTCATGTTTAAGATCAAAAGCCAATACGCGACAAGAAGAAAACAGATTTGTGGGGGTGAGAGGAGGGTTTGAGCACCTGAGCAAGTAGATTCGATCGTCGACCAGACAGCGTCTGCGACCAAGAGAGCTTCGTTCATCGTTTTCTTCTCGACAAGCTTTGTTGATTTTAAGGCATTGATACAAACCCTTCAGTGGAAAAAGAACAAAAAAAAAAGAAAAAAAAAAGCTGAGTAGCTGTTGAAAGTTTTTTTTTGGGGGGCTCTGACAATATTATAGTTATGGAATTTCTTTTTCATAAATATTACTCAAAAATATTAGTTGATGTAACGTAATTGTAATATTTTTTTATAACTGCGTATGATTTTAGAAAATTATTTATAAGGAGAGGACGTAAAAACCTAACATCTTATCACATTCATTATTTCCTCAAAAGGACGACAACTGATTCAACCATAAACTAACTTCTAAGACGACAACCAACAAAAGACAGAACTCAAGAACATTCGACCCAGGCAACCGACCAACCAAACAAACAAATAAAATCGCCACCAAGAACAGGATCCATCACCACCATTCTCCTTCTGCGTTCTTCTGTTTCTTCCGACAGATTGTTATCATCATCCCTTTCACCAAACCTTGAGCAAAGCCCTCCTTAAGATTCAGGACAGTGTGTGGGGAAGACGCTGCTCTTTGGCCTCCTATGATCGGAGGGAGTGGATGTTCGGTGGGGAGTTGACACCGCCGTTCCTGAGCTTCTTCTTGGTCCCGGGTCTCGGGTGGTCGAGGTAAACCACGATAACGCTTATATCGTCGTGGAAATGGCGCCTTATTCCTCTCTCGATCTCTGCCATGTCCTCGTATCTCATTTCCCGTTTCCTTGCAGCTTCCTCTAGAGCCGCCTTCACGAGTCTCCTTGCAATTCCCTGCAGAAAACAGTATCCGGAATATTAAAAAGGGATACGATCGAGAAACTTAGCTCAGGGGAAGTTGAAATCAGGGTTTCGGGTAGTAACTTACGGCCCTAGGGTTTTTAAGAACAATTTCTACGGCTGCTTCATCACTCAGCTGTTCCCAGAGACCGTCTGATGCAAATATCAGAAACAAGTCCTGTGGTCTGATCTTCCTTACCAGAACAGATGGTTCAGCTGTCAGCGCGGGTTTCCGCAGAGGAGCGGGGCTTCCCAGCCCACGCTGCTGGAAAATCGGGCCCCTGTAAAACTCAGGTTTCTTCAAGTATACATCCCCAATTGACCTCGATACCTGTAAACAAGAAAGGGTCAAGAAATCGTTCGGAGAATTTACACACGGAACTCGACGTCCATGTAAACATATCATCTGTGCTAGCAATCAAGAGCATGCCTTGTGATCATAGTACAGAGCTCTGACTACCGGCCAGATTCATAGCCTCTGGCACTATGCATTGTCGGACTAAATCTCACTAAGCTGCATGAGACAGTAGAGAGTTCAGGAGCCAGACCAATGGATTCCTGGAGCATTCCTCAACTCCATAAGCAAATGGAAATAGAGAAAGATGCCATTAGATCACATCTTCAATTCACACAGTCACACAGATATTCATCATACAAAGAGATGTCAGTAGAAAAACAGGCAGAAAAGAGGAAGAAGAAACCGAGAACAAACAGCTATCTCACCTGAATTATGCCTTTAATCCTCCAAACACCATGTGTGTAGACGACAATATGGGAATCGTCAGGGTTAAGTGCCTTAACCTCCTTTCTAACCTCCTCAACTGCAACATTATGATCGGTGGATAACCGTTCGGCTACCACCCTTTTAGTCTTTTCACCGGAAACCTTTCTCCCGAGAACGGCTCTCGAATCCCCAAGATTGGCAACATAGAGTGTGCCATCGGAGATTGCACCAACCAGACAACATGATCCGACTGTAGCCATCTGCGGTTTCATCGGCAGGGACCGTTCAACCATATGGCAGAACTCCTCCTCAGTCGCTTTGAATGCCCTTTTGATCACATCTTCGGATAACCCTCCTTCCTCCCTGGAAAACCCTGCAAATTTCAACATAAAAACGGTTCATAAGACAACAGAATCTCGGAGATGAATCTACTCATAGACAAAGAAAACGATGATACTGAACATTTCCATTGCGGCAGAGATCAAAACGATAAAAATAAACAACTGTTCATGAACCAAAACAAATTTCGGTCGTAAACCACAGAAACTGATCATCACAAGTAAAATCTATTATGCAAGTAAACGTCTTTAACGTACTAAACGAGTATAATTCAGGTGAGCTCCAAATCTGGTGATAAACATCAAAACACAGTCAGTCAGAAAATTCAGAGGCAAGAGAACATTCTAACCCGAAAACAGAGAATCCTCAAAACAGCACATAAACCCTAAAGACAGTCCCGTGAAAGAGCTGAGATCATTACTGTGCATAAAAGGGAAGAGATGCATGTTGACGAATCTAGAAGCTTCGGGTCCTCCATGGCCGTCGTAGACGCCGACATAAGTAGCTGAAGCAGAGGTAAACACCTGACTCTGATCCTCAAGGCTTGAGTTCGCCTGAACCACAGCGATAGAGTAATCACCGCCAGCGTGCTGACACAAGTCCGACTGCCAGAGTAAGGCACCGCCATCGGACCGGCATCCCAAACACCGCTCGACAGGCCGCGCAAGAGCTCGCAACATTGTCATCGAGAATGGTCCTTCCAAGGAAATGAAGTGAGGAGGATTATGGGTTTCGATCGAAGATTCCTGGGTTTTTCGATTTTTACGAGAAGATTAATCTGGTTTTTGTTTTATACGATTGGTTTCTCTGAAGGGATTGATTGAGCAGAGAGTTGGTATAAGAGCGGAGACCGCGTGGAGAAGACGATGTCAAAAACTCTTGACTCTGCCGTTGGTTATTTACCTCCGTAGACTACACGTCGTTTTTATAAACAGAGTTTTGCTTCTTTTTTTTTTTAATTTTATTTTCTTTTATTCATTTTTTTATAGCTCATTAGTCATTCCTTTATGAAGGCTTTTTAGTTTTTCTTTTAAAGTTATTTTTCCATATTATTTCTTAATACTATGTATATGTAATTACTCTCTTAGAGGTAATTAACATCATATTTGCATAGCCTTATATTTTATGGGTATACATTTATTAGTCAACGGTTAGTATTGATTAAAAGTGATCAATAAATTAAAATAACTAAAAAGTAATGATATTATTTCAACCGGATCTTTAAATTAGATAAACTTTTTTAAATCAAAATTCAGATTTTTTTACAATCTTTAAATTTTTTTATTAATTTTTGCGACCTATTGGATTATTTTCCCTTGGGCGAAATTTCATAAAACGGTCAAATCACACACGAAACGCCATAAAATAATTGAGGATATATATGAGCTGCTTCGAAATTAGAATCTCATAGTATAGTCATGAGATCAGCCGAATACTAAGCTATGAACATTTTTTTAAAAAAAAAGGGATAATGTATTATTATTTTCCATAATCATGGGGAATTACAACGAATAGATAAAAATTACCGTATAACTAATCCTTTTTTTTTCATTAAATAAAAAATGACCATATCCATAGCAGAAAATTTAATCAGGATTAAGACGAGGTGTAACCTACGTGTAGCCTAGTGTGTTATTTCCTTGTTGGGTAAGAACAAATATTCTCCTAATATAATATTTAATCCAAAAATATTATGAATTAAGTAACGCCCCTAGTCAAAAAAATAGTTGACAAATTATGGAAATAAGAATTGTTTTTGGATTGAATTGACACGGCGATCTTTATCAACATGTAATAAAATTAGGGGCTTAGAATTTTCCGTCGTCGGATCTTATTTTAATTAATTTATTACCTGTATGCATATATTTTTTCAACATGTAGGCTATTATTTTATTTATCAAAATCGCGCATTTTAGTTTAATTTATACTTTTGACATGGACCGACTTTGATTAGCCTATGTCGCCACTAAATTTTAGTTCGTTAAAGCAAAATAAAGAAACATATATTTCAAAAAAGACATAAAAATTATTATTTAAAATGCATACATACATATATATATATATATATATATATATATATGACTAAGGATGATGATGATGATGATGATGATGATAATAATAATAATAATAATAATAATAATAATAATAATAATAATAATAAGTAAATTAAAACCGTGGACGTATATCACTAGGTCACACCATTCAAGAACGTCGGGGTCCAATCGTATTATAGACGTATACTTCGAGCGGAGATTCGACCAAAACAAGATTTTTGTCATCATTTGCAAATAAAAGTAGTTGGAAAGAGCTTTAAAATATTTGCGATCACGTACATAGATAATACCTATGGTGACTACGTACGAAGAAATTGAAAACATAAATGTTGGTCGACCGATTACAAAATGAAAAAGAAAATTTAAATCGAGAGATATTTACGACCCTTTCTCGAGAAAAGAGTGGTGATGTATGCGACCGACCCAACCCCCCTTATTTTTCTGTTATTGATGGTATGGCAAGGGAAACATAGATTAAAAAAAGGGTCGATAAAATTTTATTTTCGTTTATTTAATTCATGCAAAATTTGCATGCCCTTTAAAATTGGTTGCTTATCTAAAAGTATCCCCCCAAGTGGAGTAAATGTATATAATCATCGTTTGAAGGATTATTGAGGTCGAGTCTCTTAGGCCCATAACTCATAAAAGGAAATTTGTCATCAATTTTTTTTAAATAAAATGGTTGTAACATGGATGAAAATTTCATCATTTTATTTAAATAAATTTTGGTTGTAACATGTCAACATTTTAAATAAATGTTTGTAATATGGTATTGCCTTATGTGTTGAACTTTTCACGGATTTGTTTTTGACGCAGTAAAGAAACAGATGGGCGACTGGTCAACCAATTTTATACATTTTCACGTCCAACGCAATTATTTTATACAAGGCGTGTAGTAATAATTCAATTTTTGTTTAAAAAAATAGAAAAGAAGAAAAGTGATAGACTCACGGACGCCGGCGGAGATCATCGGAAGCTTTCCACCGATCGGAAGCGGGAGGAAGGAGAAGAGGGAAGAGGGAGGAAGGAGAAGAGACAACCATGAAGAGCAAATCGAAGAGCTACAAGAGGAGGAAGCTTGGGTTACCTACTGTTCTCGCCTTCTGTTCGTTCTGTTTCCTCGCCGGTTTCTATGGATCCACCCTTCTTTCTCAGGTGCGGTTCGGCTGTTTTTGGTGATCTTGAATCTCAATTCGTTTTTTCTCGTTGTTAATTGATCGGATGTTTGTTTTTTCTTGTAGAAAGTACCCGTTGTTAGACCGAAGTTGAGGATGTTGGAAATGGTGGACGGAGAAGAAGATGATGTCCCGATGGCGCATGGTGAAACTGGAGACGGATCCGTCGGATCGATTCCGTATCAGGTGATTTCTAGTCTAATTTGCTTCAATTCCGTTTCGTTTCTGTCTCGACTTTGCGATTGATCCAACCAATATTGCGGGAACGAGCAATCTGCATTGTGCCTGTCTGAATCGTGAACCGATGGTCATATTGTGCGCTTTGGTTGATGTAACTTTGGTCTGGAGATGTGTGTTGTAACGGGCATGAGGTTCTGGATTCACTAGCATTAACAATTGAAGCATACAGTGTGATCTGTTCATCTTTTGTGGAATTATATGTGAAAGCTTTGGTTCATCATTAAACGTTAGGTACTGAGTTGGAGACCAAGGGCTCTATATTTTCCGCACTTCGCCTCATCTGAACAATGCCAAAGAATAATTGAGATGGCGAAGACTCGCCTCAAACCTTCTTCTTTGGCTCTCCGGAAAGGAGAAACTGTCGAGAACACTAAGGACACTAGAACGAGGTTTTCCTTCACTCATTACATTTTCATGTTGAATCAAAAGCTATATTTTATAGTAGCTGCCGATTGATAATTTCGGTACCAGCTTGTTCAGTGTATGATAATTTTTTTTGGATCCCTAAACTCTTCATTGCTGTTTATAAAGCTCAGTGGTTGCCTGATTTTGTTTCATCCTTTCAACCGCTGCAGCTCAGGAACGTTCATTGGTGCATCTGAGGATGATACTGGGGTCTTGGATTTTGTCGAGAGGAAAATTGCAAGGGCTACAATGATTCCAAGGAGCCATGGAGAGGTATGATTTCTACTTGCCAGTATATTGTGTTATTTTTAGTACCAATTAGGTTATGGAAAGCATTACAGGCACTCATGTAGGTTGTTGGTTTAGGTTTTTGGATGCTTATTACTATTTCCTCCCCTTTTGTTGTTTAGATGCCAATATAGGTAATTGGTTTCTGAAATTTTTAGTTAGTGGATGCCTTGCTAAATGTTCCAAGCTCTTCTAGATAGCACTAATTAGTATCTAGTCAGGCAATTAGAGAAACGAGAAAATATTAGTGTCCAAGCCTTTTAAAGCAACGATTTCGATGTTCACATGTTGCAGAGAAGTGGTGCTTCCGTGGGATTATGATCTAAGAATGAATGCTTTGCCAATTTTGGAATCCAGCCATTCACTTTTTGTTCTCTTAGAGATACTCTTTTGCTTCTTGTTTCACCTCCTCTTGAGGGCTATCTTCTGATTCTCATATTTGTTCCCGAGATTGATTTGGCAGTCATTCAATGTTCTACGGTATGAACTTGGCCAAAAGTATGACTCACACTATGATGTATTCAACCCAGCCGAGTACGGCCCACAATCAAGCCAAAGGGTAAATCATTTCTGTTGTATATCTGTCATGTAGTAGAATATTTTCATTCATAATTTTCTTCAGCTGTGACCTCCTTGCTATTTAGACTTCGATACCTACTGATAGAGTTGTGGATCATTGCATATGTGCAGATTGCTTCCTTCTTATTGTACTTATCTGATGTAGAAGAAGGCGGTGAAACCATGTTTCCATTCGAGGTCGGTTTACAATGTAGCATTTGTTTTTGTCCCATAAGTTGCACATTATGGATCACACATTTCATCAAACCCTTAATTCAGAGCACTTTTGATTACCAGAATGGTTCCAATATGCACAGCGGCTACGATTACAAGAAATGCATTGGGCTTAAAGTAAAGCCCCGGAAAGGAGATGGTCTTCTGTTTTACTCTGTCTTTACAAACGGAACTATCGATCAGGTAAAACCCTTTAAAACCCGACATCTTATCCACATCAATAACTAGCTTGCAGTATCCACTCCTTCACCATTACTTTGCCAGGCATGCCATTTGTACATCTGGGAAAAAAAAACGTGATTTTCGGACAGAACATTCTGAACAGAAGATGTATTTTTTCGGCTATTTGTCATGAATCTAGACCTTTCTGCAGTTATTTTCTAGACAAGAGTTTCACTTGATCGATTTTTTTTAATCATCAGACATCGCTACACGGAAGCTGTCCGGTGATCAGAGGAGAAAAATGGGTGGCGACAAAGTGGATCAGAGACCAAGAACAGCAAGAAGGCTGATCTGAGTATGCTCTTCTTGCCTCCATTCCTATGATCTCACAGTTCTTGTCCTCTCTGTCTCTGTATGAACAAATCTTCTACCATAGTTTCAAAAAAGAAAAAAGAACTGTGTTGTCACAATTTCAGGAGGAGAGTTGAAGCAAGTAGACCACTTTTATGCCATTGAAAACTAAAAAGCAAATGGAAAGCTCAGATGGAGAGAGAGAGAGCAAGTACAAAACCACTGATATGGTTGGGAAAAATTCATGTTGAATTAAATACTTTCAACTGTTATCATAGGGATGAAAAACTACGAGATGAGATTATTGTTTGTGCTATCCAAATCACTCCCGTTTCGGATTAGTTTTGTTACAAAAAATATTTTTTGTATCTTAATAGATGTTTTAGATTTTCTAGATGATTTTTTTAAAAAAAATATAATTTTATTTTTAATTAAAAATATTTAACTTTATAATCATTAATAAGAATATGGTTTTAATAAGGTTATATGCGATTTTTTTTATATTTTTTTAAAAAAACTGCAAAAAATCTAAAAGGATATTTATTAAGGAATGGAGGGAGTAAATAATAGGGAAAATTAAATGAAGATGAAATTAAATAAACGGAGAAAATTGAGTGAAGAAGAAATATAATATCTGTAAAATAAAAATCCAATAAAAGTTGAATGCCAATTTGAATTCAACATCTAGATGATCATAGGAAATAGCAGTAAACGACAAAATATTCATAACCAGAATTTACTTTTCGTCCGAAATTATTGCAACTACAAATGGAAGGGAGGGTCTTCGGCCCCACTTTTCCACGCCCAATTTGATATACTTTGACCAAATTCACGCCTTGTGTGTGAGACTTATGCAAAACCCCCTTCTACTTTTTCGGACCCAAAGATTCAACAGAGAAGTCATCTTATCTTTAGTCTTTACCCCATCGAACACTGCTTTGAATTCTTCCTCCTACTCGTATTCTTGACTTTTGACTCTTGGCATCCTCTCTCTCTCTCCTGTGAACTTCTTCTCTTGCCTTTACCATTGGCTTCCTCTCTCTCTCTCTCTCTCTCTCTCTCTCTCAGAGTGTGCAGAGATGAGAGCTCAAACTGCGTGTCTTGTCTCTCTGTCCTTAGCCCTTCATCTCCTCCTTGTCTCTAATGTCCATTCCTCCAACTCCGAAGGTAAATTCAACTCCTCTGTTTCCTTCTTTCAGATTTTGAGAAAGTGCCCATCAAATCTTTTCACCAAAAACGGCACTTGTGAACCCATAACTAAGAGAATCTTTGATATTGTCATGAGGAACAGGGGATGCGTTGCAGGCGATGAGATTGAGACTCGAGGATCCAAGGAATGTGATGCAGAGTTGGGATCCGACACTCGTGAACCCATGCACTTGGTTTCACGTCACCTGCGATTCCTCCAACCATGTCATCCGCCTGTAATTCACTATTCTTAATCTTGATCATCTTCTTGTTTCTGTTTTCTGGGTTTGAATCCCAACCCCTTTGTTCTGTGAATTCGGACGTTATTACAGAGACTTGGGCAACTCCAACATTTCTGGTACTTTGGGACCTGAGCTTGCCCACCTCCACCACCTTCAGTACTTGTATACATCTCCCTCCCTCTCTCTCTCTCTCTCTTCGTTGGTTGAATTTCATTCTATAAAACGTGGGCATTAGGGTTTGAAATCCTGCAGATGTTAACGTGGGCCTGCCACATGTTATTTGGTTTCTGAGAGTCATTCCTCAAGGATTTGATTTGTGGTATCAACAGGGAGTTATATGATAACGAAATCAAGGGGGAGATACCGCATGAGCTTGGGGAATTGGCGAAGTTGGTGAGCTTGGATTTGTACGGAAACCATCTCCATGGCCAGATCCCCAAGTCCTTTGCCCACTTGAAGTCCCTCAAGTTCTTGTAAGCACTCTTCAAAATTCAACTCTCTCTCCTAAACCGATTCGGTTAACCCGAAATTGTACGTAAATCTCGTTATCCGGTTTTCTTCAGGAGGTTGAACGACAACAACCTAACCGGACCGATCCCGAGAGAGCTCACCTCTCTCACCAATCTCGGCGTCTTGTAAGTTCGAAAATTTTACGAAAAATTACGTCAACTCTCTATAATTCTCAATTTTACGTAATATTTTTGAACTCGAACCGGTCCGTGCCCGTTGCAGCGACGTTTCTAACAACGATCTTTGCGGTACGATTCCCGTCGATGGACCCTTTTCGAGTTTCACACCAGAGAGGTATTGGATCACAACCTCTTTATAACCCTTTTTTTAAAAAAATTTGCAATTCATGAAGCTGGATTTATGTTTTTTTTTATTACAAGATGAATGCGAATTTTCGGGATTGGATTCATGTTTTATAAGTATATATATTTTTTTTCCAGCTTCGAGAACAACAAATTGAATGGACCGGAGCTTAAAGGACTAGTGCCGTACGATTTCGGATGTTGAATAAATCAACCATTTGAATCCGAGCCTGGGATCTTTGTTTCGTAGATTCTCTGCATGTTTCTTTTTTTAATATATTAAGTTATTCGTATGGTAATTTTGGTTTATCTTAACCAATGCAATCAATCCACGGTTCCAATTTTATCCGGTTATCAAATCCAAATGAATACTTTTTTTTTGTTTACCATCACTAGAGATGATTTTACAATTTTGACAGACGAAACTAGTTTCGCATTTTATTTGAGATTTTATGGGAGATAAGAAATTCTTATTTTTTTTTAAAATTTCACAAAAAGGTGTTTGGACGTAAGGTTATTTGCTATTTAATTATTTAATTAACCAATCTGTTTAAAATTGTATTATTTCTAAAATATATTAGGAAAAAAAGTAATTTTTTTACACTTTTTGGTGGAAAACATTGCTACAGTAGGATGAGATTATTGACAATTGATGACATTCAATAAGTTGCTATTTTTCTAATTCCAATTATTTCGGTATCAAAACAATAATTCTATGAATTGATAAATTAATTTTGATTTAGTTTGCAGTTGACATCGTGATATTTTTTTAAAAAAATTAGTAAACATTTTAATTTATGTTTAATTCAATCCGACCAAATTTAGGTTAGTTCAAATTTAAACAAATCATTTCAAATTAAAAGAAACTAAAATTGAACAACAAATAGTTTAATTTGGATTTTTTTTTTCTCATTCTCGTCCATGGTACTATCCGTTTTAATTTATGTTTAATTTGTACCGGCTTCGTTGAAAACGTTGATAGATACAGAAATGCGTTACTACTAAAACAAAACAATTCAAATATAATATTCTAAAATATTTTGGATGGCTCGGAGAGCGAGTAAGATACAATTAAATACTCTCGAGAGTAAAATCTCACTACAGCAAGTGCAGTAAAATTATTTCCTTACCAAAAAAAATAGGATTTGTGAAATATCTATATGTGAGTCACTTTCTTCTTTTCACAAAACACCGTTTTGTTTAAACCCTGACAAAACCCTCCAAAAGAATCGGAATCAGAAAGCACGACGGAGGAGAACAACAAAAAATGAGCGGCGCGTTGCTTCGAAGTGCCGCCTCCGACGCCGGTCGGCTGTTTCTCCGGCGAAACTCGCCGAGGAACTCGTTTAAACGAGTTGACTCGATCACAAGGGATTTTGGGTTTCTGCATTCGAGGGCTTATTTCCGTTCGGCTCAGGTTCTGGGAAAACCTAAGTTTGTCGGAGTCTCCGGCTTCTGTTCTTCTTCGATGGCTTCGACGGCGTCCATCGCGAAGGTGGGTTTCGTCGGATGGTATCTGGGTATGGTGAAATCGAGGCCGGTTTTGACGAAGAGCATCACATCCTCGCTTATTTACATCGCTGCTGACTTGTCTTCTCAGGTAATCAGATAAGGTTTTGATTTTTTTCTGTTCTAAGCTTGATGGGTTCTGAGGATTTAAATTCTGGGAAATTGTGGCCGTGGAAACTTGTTTTTGGTGGTTTTCATGAACTTTTTTTTATAGGCCTTTGATATGACTGTTATAAGCTCGATTTTAGGAAATGTGATGATGATGGTGAAGGTATTTCTTTGTTTAAGGGTATGGAATTCGAATCCGTTTCAGAGTAAAGAGATAGGAAACAGAACATAAAGTTACAAGCTTTTAGCTGTTATTACTAGTGTCTTTTGTAGTATGTGATTGTTGATCTCGGATAGTGAATTTTAGTCAATCTGTTTTCTCTTCGAAGATGTGGAGTTATAGGCTGTTTGTGTCCTTAGATGGCTTCTTGAAAATTAGGCTGATTTAAGCTTTCAAACATTTTGCCGAATTCAGTTGTGTGGTTTCAATATGTACCTAACATCGTGTGGAGTTGAATAAGTAACAGCCAACGGTACATATGAGAATCTCAGTTTGATCCATTTTGTTTATTCTTCCAACACAAAGAAAGGGATATGAGTTGAATTTACAACTTGGGGGCGCAACTTTTATTTACTTATTTAATTTTTTATTGACACCCTTGTTATTCTGTTAAGGAGTTACATTAGCATCATGAGGCATGAATTGGGGAATTAGCTGCTTTACTATGCATCCAGGTGTTCTGTTTGCAACTTTTAGTTGTCCTGTTTCTCAGTTTTTTATCTTGAGTTTCATGATAGCTTGCTTTCCTGATTGCTGTCCGGAGCTTATCTTGGATCTTTGAAGCAGGCAATTGCACGCGAGTCTTATGACGTGGAAAGAACAGCACGAATGGCAGGATACGGGCTATTGATTTTGGGACCTACGCTTCACTACTGGTTCAATCTCATGTCAAGATTGTTTCCCAAACAAGATTTGATCACAACGTTTAAGAAAATGGCCTTGGGTCAGACCATCTATGGGCCTTCCATGACCTTGATTTTCTTCTCCTTGAATGCCTTCCTACAGGGTAAGCATTGTATATCTATCTGAAAAATGTTGTATTCTTCAATTCAATGTCTTTTGATTGGGTGATTAGTTTAGTTACTTGATTTTACATTGTCTTGGCATAGGCCTTTTCTTCTTCTTGATGACTAGCATTTGTATAGGTGTAAAAGTTGTTAGGTGATGCCTTTTTTTGTTTTTGATCTCTGTCAGTGATGAGGCCTTTAGAGTAGTTGCCTGACAATGTACCGAGTTTGACCATGTTTGTTTAGTCTTGAACTTGTCTCACGGACATCATTGGTGGTGTGTCCATTGTTATCCATAATAAACTTGTTTGTCTTGGCGAGTTTTCATGGATTTATGAATTTGTGTCGATAAATCAGTTTCTTCCTTCAATTGTCGGTTCAGGTGAAAGCACTTCAGAGATACTCTCCAGATTGAAAAGAGACTTGCTCCCTGCATTACTAAGTGGCATCATGTATTGGCCTATGTGTGACTTCATAACATTCAAATTCTTCCCCGTCCATTTACAGGTATATCGCCTTTCCTCATCTGTTTTTTTTCAGATTCTATGAAGTTATTTGGCTTGCATTCATCATGCTGAGCCATGTGATTTTGATTCAAGACAAACCCAGAACTCCATTAGCTTCCCTCTTCATCACTCTGTTTTACATCGGATCCTGCTAGTTATATCGGCTTATAACACAATATCATTGATTTTGGTTTGTCTGCAGCCTCTCGTGAGCAACTCATTTGCGTATCTATGGACAGTATATTTGACTTACATGGCAAGCCGAGAGAAAGCAACTGCTATTGCGAGCTGAAACACCCGAGTATCCATGGAACACTCTTTGTATCTTAATAGATGTTTTAGATTTTCTAGATGTCAAATCATTTTTTTTTTTTCTACGTCTAGTGTCTTGTAGCTGATTAACCATCCATCTAGGTTAGGGTACGGGTCCGATAGCTGGGGTTTTGGAGGTATCTGACCTCGAATCCAAGTTTTTCGGGTTTTGTGATTCGGAATCTATCCTCTTTCAGGACGATATACCTCCGTTACATAGTCTCTTACCAGAACAGGGGACAGTATAAAATCACTTTTAATGCTTATTCTTCATGATAAGGCCAGTGGTTGAATTGAGTAATGTTCCCCAACTTGAACTGCAATTAGCAGAAGCAGCAAAATCCTTCAAGATCCCTTTTTTCTTTCTTTCTATAGGTTTCTAATGGCAAATGTAACAGCTTTGAACAACTATGCATTTGGATATGTATGCTTCCTTCTATCAAGCAATGAGTTCTTTTACTTTTAATGTTTCTTTGAAGTTATTCTTCAGCATCCCTTAATAGTAATTGAATCTAAAGATGGCAACTTCAGATATTACAAACTTTCAGGCATCAAGTACACGCAAGACTTGGTCTCATGAGAAACGGATAGAATTTGCTATTTGCTTTTCCATTCAAAATTTGTTACATTAAAAGAAAGAAAAGGAAAAAGCAAAAAACATAAAAGTGAAGAAATCAGCTAAACAAATGATCCAATATCTACTTAAAACCTCAATACCAGAACTTATACACCCCTTGCTTGTTTCCACACCTCAAGAACTCTCCAATGGCGGTTATTTGGAGAAAGCCAACCCAGATCCGAATTCCAGGAAAGAATTTCCGGTCAAATATCAAACTTGTCGCTCAAATGCGAAACCGGTTTCATGTGATAAGCCTCTACTCTTCCGAAGAACGAGAACTGATCTTCTCGAGATGTATAGGCCATTCCTCTCCAAGAACCTGAGGATTCAACTCCATTGCAGCATGGAAATCAAGCATCGATATGTAAGATAACCTTTTCGGTTGCTGCTGCATGTACCGGCCATTCCCAACGAGCTGGCTGTTCATTTCTCTGGACGGTTCATCTCCATGCCGAGAACGGGCCAGATTCAAACAGGGCTCGATCAGTCTTCTCAAAAATGCATCCAATCCGTTATTCAGAAGACTAACACTGTCCATTGAAACTCTTAGCCCTTCCATCTCCAACTTCCTCTCCAATCGACTCCTCAGTGTTCTAGTATCGGGTAGCTCCCCTCTGTTCTGACACGTCTCGAGGTTGATACTACTACTGCTACATATGGATACATTGGAAACAGACTTTCTAGCTCCGGTTCTATGATTGATCGACACACCAAGAGGAGCTGTAACGGGACTTCTGCTCTGAACGCTCGGGCTTCCCGCCATTTGTTCAACCTCTTCTCCTTCCTCGACAGAGGCAACTTCCATTGGAGGTCTGCTACCTAGAGAAAGCAATTCAGTGGCACTCTGTGCCTTTGACATGGACTCGTCATTCGTAGTGGTAATACTCTGAGGCTTCCCAAGCGGTCCAAGTGGACTTGGTCGGTCTCTAAACTTCCTCGACCTGCACTTGGGAGGCGAAGGAGGAAAGGGAGAATCCCCGTAAAGAGACTGAACATGATTCTTCTGATTCCCGGCCCCGGATCTGAAATTGTTCTCAGCTCTCCTCAGGTTTCTTGGCGGAGGAGATTTCGCAGCACTTGCATTCTTGACAATGGAACGGATTAGACGGTTGTGAAGAGGGATGTTCTCCCTACCGATCGTCTTAAGACAGAACTTATCAAAATCAGACTTGCAGACCCTCAATGTAAGGAACTTACGGAGCTGTTCAAAGTACTTCTCTGCTCTTTGATGCCCAATTTTCCGAAAGATGAGGGCTTTTATCTCTAATGTATCCAATCGAACAAAACTTTGATCTGAGCCCATTTTCACCAATTTTCAACTGAATTAAAACCTCATCAAGAGTCTGAACTCTCAAGGAGATCCGAGATTGGAGAAAATCGGCCTCTTCCCAATCCAAGACCTAAAAACCCCAAATTCTCAAACTTTCTGCATACCTGCAAAATCAGATTCATGAATCACACAGACATAAAAAAACGAAAAACCCAAAGTGAAGAAAACAAAGTTCAGGTTGAACCTGAGCTCAAAAGGAAAGTTCATTGTTCAATAGACTGACAAAATCCTTTACGTAGTATAGCTAAAGAGGTGAAATCAAGACAGACCCACGAGACAAGAACCGAGATTGTCTCGCAACTACGAGTTGCTGCGAGACACACAAACAGAGGAAATGAAGCACAGATTTTCGCCGGATCCGACTTGAAAGCAACGAGCTTTATCGGGAAACAGTCCAGTCCCAAATCGAATTGAGAAGAGAATCGAGAAACCCAGACCCAGAATCGAAGATCGAGAGAAATTAAACTGTGTTAACGTACCAGTAAGAGGGATTGATTGATTTAGCCGGAGAATTTCCTCGATTTATGCTGTTCCCGATGATGTTGTGCCCTAAGGGATTTTGTTTTTGTTTTTCCTCGTAATTTTCGGCTTATGGATTTCGCTTGTTTTTTTGGGCTCCTCTCTTCTTCTTTAATTATGAGTTCGGTTTCGCACGTGCGTGAAGTAAAAAGACCGAACGGTGGATTTATATTATAGGGATCAGTCCGGAGACAAACACACGTGTGTGAATATTTTTTGGCAAATTTTATTTGCCATCAATTTTTTATAATATTTTCTTCGATATTTGATTTACATTGCTTTCACTTGTTTTCTTTTAAATTTTTTTCTTTATATCTTTTAAAACTTTTTCTTGTGAGAGATACTTTTAGTCCTTTCTCCATTATTATTTTTCATTTATAGTAATATTTTATTGATTATTCTCACAAATCTATGTAAATATATGTAGTATTTGACAAAAAAACATAAATTTTAGAAAGCTAACATTTTCCGTACACTAATATACTGTAAAGTTCGTAGGTTTTGATTAATTTCTAAAACAAATCATATTTTCTACAAATAATCTAAAAGAACAAATTTTATTAGTAAAAGAAATAATCGATATACTTTTTCGTCTTCTAAACTACAAAAAGGCGTAAAAATTATATAGTCCCAAAATCCTGAAATTTAGAAGAATATGAATTAAAATTCTAAATTATATCCATTTTATTGGTTTAAAACATCATAAATTGTATATAAATCACATTCGTGGAATCTATTAGAGCAGAGTTAAAATCTGCACCTGCAGATAGAGAAACTTTGACTAAAACCCATCTTATTTTAGTATAAGATTTGAATTTTATCTATATTCTATATCTTTTTCTAAATAAAAGATTATTATATAATAAATTGTAGGGAATAAACTGAACAGTCTATTCATATATTATTTATCAATTTGGTTCGGTGTTTTTTACCATTTGTTTATTGAAAAAAAAAAATAAAGAAATTTTAAAATTGTACAACTTATAACCCCAAAACCACACTCATTTATGGAATTTGTTGAAGAATGAAAAGAAATAATAATATTTTTTCTAAATAATAAATAAAAATGGGTGAAAAAAATAACAAATTAAATACCATTCCAAATTCGTAATCTTGCCAGAGTTTTTTACCTTTAGTTTATTTGCTAGTTTTGCGTTATAAAAAGGCGTTATCCAAGCGAAATAAAGAAAAAAAATCATCGGAAGTCTCATGACATATAAATCTAGGTTTTCCGACATCTAAGATTAATTTGATGTTGCAAAAACACATTTTCCGGTGTAATAATTTTTGTTATTTTTGATATTTTGTGTTATAGGGACGGTCCGATGGAGAAGAAGAAGGCTGTGATCGCGTGTGCGAAGATAGAACTCCGTCGAAATTCTAAATCTTCTGGTCAGTTGTTCGATGGCGATACCAAGGATGCCGAGAATTATAAACAGATCATCATCCCGCTTCGAAGGCGATCGAAGAAAGATGTTTTGCCGCCGTCTACTAGCAAAGACGCCGACGATTTCGATGAAGACGAGGCATCTGATTATACTGAGACTGACGAGGCGGAGACTCCGACCAAAAGAGAGAGTTCGGAATCAAAATCTAAAAGGTGGATAGATTTATTTCCATACCAATTACATTTTATATATAGATCTATATTTACTTCCTGATCATCCCGTGAGAGTTCCCACACACACGGCTTTACGCAAAATAAAGGAATAGTTAATATTAGTCAGAACCCTCGTAAACTAACAGTCAATATACAGATTACTAGAAAAGAATACAATCAATATACCGCCAAAATAACTATATTTTCCTGAAAAGAACAGCTATTACTAGTCAGAATCCTTGGACTAACAATAAGCACAAGATTTATATATATATATATATATATATATGATTTCAACATTTGTAATTGTATTTTGGTCAGATCTCGCCAAAGGAAAAAGTGTTCTCTAAGAACCAAACATCAAGGACCAGTCTTATTGAGCATGATGAAACAGACCGTGGAATCACTCGAGGTGGGGGCATGGAATTCGTACTAGCTCGTGTTCAATATTTGTACATATTTTTTCTTTTTCTTTTTTGCGTGAAATAATCTACATTCAAATCTTCAAATTTATTTTAATAAAATTTCCACGTATTTATTTTTTTTTAAAAATAATAATAATTCAAGGCGAGAGTATCATCTCTGGTGAAGCGAGTGGATGAATGCGACAGAGAGTGGCAGTTGGTGAAAGAAGAGAGCAAGACGGCCAAGGCGTTCGTGGAGGCTACCCAGACACTTCACGACAAGAAACATGGTAATATTTTGTGTCATTAAATAACGCAATCTAATAATACATTTAATTAGAAGCCCCTCGTATCGTATGTTTGTGAAAACGACTGACAAAAGTGAGTTATGACTTCCAAGACAATGGGAAGCATAATAAATCATGTGACTGATGATTGAAGTGTGTGTGTTCTTGTTTTCTGTGTACAGCTGAGCTCCAACGTGTGTTGAAGGAACAGGAACGCTTGTCGGATTTGTTTCTTGAAAAATTGAAGCTATAAACAGAAAACATCCAAGGAGAGAGAAGAGAGAGAGAGAGAGAGTAAGTTCTATATCTTTATATCTATCTATTATCCAGCAAAAAATAAAAAAACATGTTTGTGTTTCATTTTGCATAAAATATAAGACTTGCTGTCTCTGTCATAAACCAACGAGATTTATGTAATAAAATGCCTAAGACTTCAAATCTTGTCTATTGATATCTGTTATACTTAATAGAGAGTTCTCTTGATTATTTTTTTTGATAATCTGGAAGTTTACCGGACCCCTTAGCCCAACTAGATCTTTTAAGATCCGAAAATTTCAGGTGAATGTCCCTCTCCACGTTTGGATTTGAGCACAAATAAGAGCATCTCCCAAAGAGTTCTTTTGATTGTTTAAATGTGATATTGTCGGCTCTTACATGTTATTTGCTCTCTCGGGGATCATTGTTGGGTTGCGATTCGAGCAAATCATTGGAATCTTTCTCGCTGATGAACGAATCTTTTAGAGGGTTAATTTAAAAACATGGTGTGAATTCCTTCAAAGCATGTTTTTTTTTTCTACGTCTAGTGTCTTGTAGCTGATTAACCATCCATCTAGGTTAGGGTACGGGTCCGATAGCTGGGGTTTTGGAGGTATCTGACCTCGAATCCAAGTTTTTCGGGTTTTGTGATTCGGAATCTATCGTTAGGCATGTGTAGTTCAGACACGCGAGTTTTGGGTATCCACTAGGTATCCAAAATTTTCGGATGCTTGTGCGGTACCCGGCCTGCAAGGGTGAGTGGTCGAGCCGCCAAAGGCGAGGGAGAGAACGAGGTCGATCTCGAGGAATGTGAGGCAAATCGAGCAGTGAAGGGTGTGGAGAGAGAGGTGGGAGGCAGAGGATGACGAGGCGAGCGGAGAGAGGCAATGAACGAATAGATCTGGTCGGGTACCCGATTTTCGGTTTTATCTGCCACACCTACACCCCCATTCGGCTCCGCTGCCATTCGTTGATGCATGGCTAATTAGTATTTCGATTACTAGTGAATGGCTCATTTCAATGGGACATCCTCGTTCGATATAAAAAGCTGCGACGAATGGTCGGCTACTTCTTGTTTGGTACTCAGAATCAGACAAGAACTCAGAATCATAAGTGAACTGTGAACTGAACGATCAAAGTAACTGTAAAATTGTCGAGGCAGAGACAAAAAGGAGATCTAAGATTTGGCTGAGACCAACTTCAAAATGTTATTTAAAAAAATCCAATCCATTACAATGACTTAACTAAAGGAGGGGCAAACCCATTGATGGTGTTCATGTGTGTAACTGAAATCAGACCGGACATCGGTATCCATTCAACGGTACTGCAAAATGGTCGGAACAAAAACAAAAAAAAGAAAACCTATAAACAATCCTTCAACGACATGAAAAACACAGCCTAGAAGGACATCGATTGAGAAAGGAATTACCTTGATGAATCCGATTTCCTTGGCATTGCTGCGGAAGCATTGCCTGCAGCAGTTCAGACCATACTTCCTGATCATCCCGTGAGAGTTCCCACACACACGGCTTTACGCAAAATAAAGGAATAGTTAATATTAGTCAGAACCCTCGTAAACTAACAGTCAATATACAGATTACTAGAAAAGAATACAATCAATATACCGCCAAAATAACTATATTTTCCTGAAAAGAACAGCTATTACTAGTCAGAATCCTTGGACTAACAATAAGCACAAGATTCTGGAACATAGTTCTGTTCTGTTTTCCTCGAAACTCATACATTACACCATGATCTTGATCAACAAATCAACCAAAGCCCCACCCGACTAACAAAACATTATCTGTCTGAAAGGATCGAACGAGATCCATATAGATTTACGAGAAAAACCTGTACAAGTCTACGCCTTAACATAAACTCTGGAACTTAATACATCAAAGTTTCACCAAAAAAACCACAAGATACAGAAACATCAACACATTCACCACTGGTTCAAGTTTTTATCCGATTCGTTCCTCCATATCAACAAGTAATACGATGAATGGGCGATTAATTAATCAGCAGAACAAAAACTAAACAACTTGAGAAGATTACCATCCCAAAGTTAACACAGAAACCGTAAGGTGAGAAAATCATAAAGCACGGCCATAAAGTGTTCCACAACTCGCTTCCTTTTACTCCGATATAAACAAAGCAACTTGTGTGTATGTGAGAGAGATAGAGATAGGGAGGGAGCGAGAGAGAGAGAGAGTACCAGAGGCGAGATCCAGGACCGTACTTCTTCGGGTGAGAATTCCAGACATTGGCGTGACCCATGGTCGTAAGGTGCTTGAACAGGGAAAGCTAACTGACGAAGACGAGCGGCGAAGAACCCCTGAAAACCCTAGATTTCGGTGGGAGAAGGAGATTTAAAATACCCTACTTTTACCTATGGGCCGGATCCAGCAGGCCTAATTATAACCCAAAATATAACCTATGAATTTGTTTTTTGTTACAAACCAGTTTGTTTTTATATATATATATATATATATATATATATATCCTAAAAAAACGTGTTATTTCTGCTGTCATGTTCTTTATTTCAGGAACATTTTTGCATTCCTCATATATTAATCGGTATTTGAGTTATATAAAAGAAGTAGAAAGAAAAAAAAAGTCCCTAAAAACGTTTGAAAAACAAGGGGCAGTTCCGGAATAGAAAAAGAAAAAAGAAAAAGACATTCCATTTCTCTAACGTGTGCACCAAGATACAGATACCCTAACTTGTGCATCAAGACACAGATACCCTCCTCGTCAAGTTTCTTGAAGGCGTGGACTTGGCTTCTTCAGGGTTCATCGCTACAGAGCCGAGGCTCTCAGAAGAATCCGACCCCCCTCCTCCTCCTCCTCCTCCTCCTCCGCTGTTTCTCTCTCCTCTACTCTCCAAAACCGATTTCTTCCCGAAAATCTTCTTCGACTTTATCAAGCTCTTCACTCTGTTTATCACCTGTGACGCCGCTCTATCTATGCTTCTCCTTCCCTCGCTAATGTTTCCCTGCAGTTTCAGCGCGGCTATCTCGCTTTTCAGCGCCCGTAATTCCTCAGCCGAGGCAATACCATCCCATTCGTCCTCCATTATCGTCGGTACGGACCTCGAGCTTCCGTACACCGTGCAATTCCGCAGTTCTTTCACGCCCTTTGGTATGACATCTGGTGTGCTACTCCCCGACGATGCAGCAGCTCTTACTTGCTCGAAGAAGAGTACCTGCACGACTACCCGCAACGGGAGCCTCTCGTTTTGTACAGCGTGCATACACGCTTCCACTGATAGTTTCCGGCAGTCCATCAATTTGCATACCCTCTTCTTCTCTCCCTTTGTGATTCCCGGGTGCTCCTGCATTCGGAAATAACGTTACCGAGCGGAAAAAAAATGGAATTTCTACATGAAGAATATAATTCTCGTCGAGAAAATAGCATATACAGAAGGGTGTATCGTGATATCGTCTTTCTCGTTACCTTTAGATACATGTCAATGGCTCGGTAGAGCGCATCATGAGCAGGTCTAGAGACAGTGGAAACCATCTCGGCGAGATCGGTGAATTTAGAAGCTGGAAGATTAGGATCCTTTGCGATTTCTGCAAGGTACCCATCTACCAGTTTCGCAACCATTAGCTTCGAAGCTTCGGATAGAATCCCAGGTTTCGTCATCTCCTGAACTTCTTCAAATCCATCCTGAGTCTCGATTTCGCTGTTCTGGTCTCTTGTCATGAACTCTCGAACTATCTTCTGCACTATTTCGACATCGTACAATGTTTCTCCTCCCTCTTCGTGCGACTTTATCAGAAGATCGGTTACGGAAGCTTCTTCCAGTTGCTGCCCGATTCTTTTCACGAGCTGTTCTTTCGCCATCTCTCCCGAGTTTACGGCAATGATTGCTTTTAACAACTTGAGCAAGAAACTGCAAGATACACTGTCTTTCTCAGAAGGTAATAACCAGACAAGAGTCTCTACTATTGTCTTATACTTGACCTGATCTCCATTCTCCATTACACCTTTGCTAAAACCCGACAACCTCGAGTAAGCATAAGCTTTCAAGGCTTCTCCAATCACTTCACCCGGAACTATCCCTTTGCTCTTGATGTTCATTATGATCCGTTTGTAAAAACCGATATCTAGTTCACACAAATCCTCGACCCACCAGTCTTGAGGAACTTCTCGAGCTCTTATACCATTGTAGCTTGGATTTGGATCACACTTATTCCTGTTTTCTTCCGGAAGCTTCTTCCGGTTATAGGTATACGACCACTCGACTCGGGAAACGTCGGTGCAGGCCTTGGCGGCTATGGCATCAATGCAGAGGCTGACCAGTTTCAGATCCTCGGAGAGCGGTAAGAAAGGTTTTGTGGTCTGAAGAACAATGATGGAATCCTTCCAGCTTCTGAAGATGCTGGAGTTTTGGAAGATTTCGATCTTGTAAATGAGATTCCCTTTCTCAACCGTCTCTTGCATTCCAAGATACTCGGCTGCGCATCTCGTGGCCACGACGTTGTAAGCACTGAGGGTGACTGTCATGCCATAACAAAATTTTGCACATGTCTCGAAGGCAGTGGGGCCGCCCGGAATATCAGACAGATCTACCTCGTCGGTGCTGTTCTTGTCCGCGCTCGACACCAGCTTTTGAAGCCACCCGCACTTGGATAGCAGCGGAAACTGTCAAGGAATATAACTCGGTACATTTATCAGTGAGAAATATCGATACAAACAGCAAGAGAAACCATCAAAGCACATAGATTCAAGAACCGGGATCAGATCATACTGAAAAAATGCAAAAAATTTCAGATGTGTCTGGATCATCAAAGGCTATACTTTTTCGGGTTTTTGATGATTGATCAATTACGCGGACAAAGAGGTTCCTATATCGGACACAAGATTTTCAGACATACCTTATGAAGATAAAACTTTGACCCGTCGACGTTGATAATGATGTCAGCTGCCAGTTCGTTTTCTACATACCTGCGTGAGATACATCGGTTTCTTGAGTGAGAGACCGTTGATGTAACAATCTGTTTAGATATGAAAGAATCAAGAATCCCTCTTTTACATTTTCTTTTCTCCTAAATAGAAACCGGGTCTAAATTCGAGCGAGACAAATCAAGAATATGCTCTAAAACGTTTCAGTTGCAGAAACATTTCTGCGGCTGCCAAGCGCAGAAACCAGAAACACCATTCAAGAACAAGTAACATTTTTCTGCAGATTCCGATCCCCAAGTGCCACAAGATCGATAATCTTTTGAACTTCTTCAACCGCAGAACCGTAGGATGCACAACATGTGCAAGAACACAGAAAACTATTTTAACTTCTCGTTTCAAGAAAAAAAAACTTTCAACCAACAGATCACAGTCCTATGGCATGGGGGTCCAGTTTCACAGAGCAAGGAAAAAACGACAACAAAATTTACTTGTTCATAACCGATGACAAAGGAGACGAAAAACTAATAAAGGCAACAAATTTCGAAAGATCGTAACAGTAGATGCAGGTAAGATCGAAACAAGATATGTGTGTGTGTGTATATATATCACCTGACGTTGTTCCCATCCGTTTTAAACGAATCTGGCTTGGACCCGATTTTCATGAACTTCATCTTCGCCCAGAAATCTCTCGAAGAAGCTAAAAGATCACTGGAAAAGAAAGCAAGAAGCGGCCTCAAGAATCACAGTCTTCTCCACATCCTTCATATGAGTTTGACCATCGCCGAAACCGAAGAAGATCTTGGAAATTTCCCGTTAATGGAAAGGATGCGTTCCAAGACTGAGGGTGGGGACCAAATTTGTCCTAAAGGCAACTAACTTAACGTCCTCGGAAGATCTCAAAACACAGAGGAAGAAAGAAGCAAAAAACAAAAGAGAAATGGAAAGTGAGACCCAAATCTCAAATGCAGATAATCGGCAATATGATGCAAGATTTAGCAGTTTTTTAAATTAATTATAATATAATTATAAGAAAAGGTTCTCTCTTCAATGGAAAGCCAACCAAAGAAGCAGAATGCTTCCTCGGAAACCAGCAAGAGCCCGCAGAGAGCGGGGAGACACAGCCATTACAGGGGACAGTACAGTAACAATGTCAAGAGCTGCTTTAATTGAGATTTTCCACAAAGCATATCGAAGAACAAATCTGAATCAAGCTCTCTCTCCTCTGATTTCTTCTCTTTTTTAATCATTTTTTTTTTCTGAACAAGATCATTTCAGCAACAAAAACAAAAGGGGTGTGTACCTGTTGAGTTGTGATTCTTCAAGTCTTCAAGTTCCAACTCCGAACCACATGTTTCCGCTATTAGTTTATTCAATCAACCGTTGGAAATCTCGGAATCTGCAAAACAAAAAAAGGGGAGAAAAAAAAACAGCATCTCGGTATCAGAAGAAGAAAACCACCAAAACGGTAGACAAGCATCTTTTTTTCCCTTTTGTGTTTTTTTATTATTATTTTCATGGCAATGGAATAGTGAGAGTCATGGGGAAGATCGTGACGGCAAACTGCAGGCGATATTCGCAAATTCAACACACCCAACAACTATATCTGTAGAATCTACAAGAAAAATCCATCACAGGAACCAAAGTTGGGATTTTTATTTTGGGGTGGTTTGGGAACGCCAAAACCCTAATTAGCAAAAGAAATGCTCAAATGCGATGGGGAACAACTTGGGGAATAGCGAAGGCAAAACCCAGAGAAACCCATTTGTCAAAGACTCGAAAATCATCAAATTTCCCAAGAAAAATCAAACCTTTAGGGATTTCGAAGAAACCCAATACTTGGCCCAGAAATCAGAACATCGAATTTCAAATATCATCAAGTCTGTTCTCTGTTTTTTGAAAACTTTGTTAAAAAAGTAAACAAAAAATGGCAAACACAACCTTGAAGACTCCTGTTTACGTGAACCAGCTCCTAAATGTTCCGTCTTCTGATTAGAATTACCAATTTCCTCGGATATTTTCTCAAAGAAAAAGTTCATCTTTATTAAAATCGGTGAAGAAAGCGAGGGTTTTTTTTTTTGGGGGCGACCATTAAAACAAACAGCAATTATCACCTCCTCGCCTTTGCTCAGCTATGCACGCCACAACTGACACACGAGCTCACTCTGTTTTTTTTTTTCCATGAATGCAATAAACCCTTTACGTGTTCTCCAATTAACCCGTCACCGTCATTTCTGATTCTCCCTCTCGATCAATCGCCTTCGCCCTCGTTAACATTTTAACAAATAATACAGTAAAAAAAGAAAAAAAAAAGTTTTTTCGGTATTGCCTTTGTATAAATGATTGCTAAACAGCCAAAATATACGTTATCTCGTACAAATTCACCCATTTTTTTTTTTGTATATGTTTTATCAGAGATAATTAGGCAACGGACCAAAAACCCTTTTGGCCGTGTGTGTATGAACACGTTCATATGAATTGAATACCTCTAACAAAAAATAAACTTTGAAACCATATATTATAAGGTTCCATCCAAATGAAGAAGCTGATTTATGGATCGAGGAGAAATTAAGATATATTGGATTAAAAAAAATAGAGAAACTGTGTTTTTTATTAAGAATAAAAAAAAAGGAGACAGAACTCAAAACAACAGATGACTTGATTGTGTTACACATCAGTGCACATGGCCCACTGGTCACAAAAGCATTAGCATCAAAAACGAATCTCTTTCAAGATCACGAACCGCAGCGCATCATTTGGTCAAGATCGATTAGTTTATTGTTTAATTAAAATTAATATGCATATATATGAGTCGTTTGATTTCTGATTTTTTTTTATATGTTCAAGGTTTGAAATATTGTTTTTATACTAAACTTAAATGATAAACAAAATCTTTTTATATTGATCTTGGCAATTTATGTTGCAAAGTGGATATATACATGGTATGAAGTTTTAAATATTTTAGTATGATCATAAAAATGTGAATTATTATCAATTTTTCATTTGTACTATGAATTTTCTGCTTATGACAAAGTACTAAGTACTACTCATGACAACCATTAAGGTCCATACGGTCCAACGTCTCACGTGAAGCCATGAATTATTATCAATTTGCATGTGACTTTAGTTTGAGCAGCTTAATTCAGTACCCCCACTTGATTTTATTTTTTATCTTATTTATTGTACTTTTACATTATATAATTTTAAAATTATGCTAAATTGGTATTCATAATATTGGCCCCCTTTTTTGGAGCTTGGCCCCATATTCTATTTGCTGATATATATATATATATATATATATATATATATATATGTATGTGTATATGTGTGTGTGTGTACTCCATTGACAAAAAAACGAATGATTCCTTATTCTTAAAAATCATTTTTTTCTTGGATGAAAATTAGTTTCCTATCTTATCAAATGAGTTTTTCAAAGACTTTATAACCTAGAAAAAACACAATAACCCTTTTTTAAAGTATTTTTGTCTTTTTACATAAAAATTTATTAATTTAATTTGTTTGTACTAAATTATTTTTAAGAAGTTATTTTTTTTTTACTATTCTCACCAACTTCTCCCACATTTATTTACAACAATAATGTATGTTAATTTGGATTTCTCTGTTAGTTAAATCTTTAGGTTGATTTATATAATAGTAGATGTAAAAAGATTTAAGCGTCGTCAAAGTTACCACGAAAATTTTCAAGATATATTAAATAAACAACTGGTGTGTGTGTGTACATACGTTTCTTCATGCAAAGAAGATGTATTTAACCTTTTCAAATGAAAAATATTTATAAAATTGTAAAATAATGTAATATGCAATTAATGCTAATGACGTGGATGTACGGTAATTTGATGGTTGTTCAACAGATTTTTTTTTTTTTTAATTTGGAAAATAGGAGTTGACCTTCTCAATCTCAGATTGGAGTTCAAACGGCTAGGTCAGCGAATTGGTCTGGATTCTTCTGTTAATTTGCAATCCTATAGTACAATCTTAAAATTGTAAATTTGTTTTACTGGCAGTTCAAATTATATAGATATTTCCAGTTTTGGTTTGGATTAAATTCAATTTTATAAATTTATATTCATTTAATTCATATATTAAATTTTAATTCATTTTTTACTGATAAATTTTATATTGTTTTATTTGATTTTATTTATTTATTTTCATATTTGATTCGAATTTCACTTGAAATTCTAGTTTTTAGTTTTTATATTGAATTTCCTTCGATACTTTTAGTTAATGGAACTGAAGCTATAATTCTCTCTTGAGTGCAAACTTTATCCAATGAAAAAGGGATTGTGATACAATAGTTTTAAATTTAGGAATAAAGAGACTTGGATTTGATGGGTTTAAATAATTTTCAATATCCAAAAATAAAAAATTCTCATCACAGAAATTGTGTTGAAGGCATAGAATTAATTTTTTTACAAAAAATATTTTCAGTATTTTAGTAATCAAAATATAAAAAACTAAAATTCTGGAATTATAATACAAATTAGGAAACAAGTGAAAAACTATTTAGCTAAATTTCAAGGGCTCACAGCTTGTGGACCGTAATGGGCCTAAATGAATAAAGGCCCATTTGATCCCAAGGGATTAAATAAGGAAAAATTTCGAGATGATGGAAAAAACAGAGAAAATAAATAAAATAATAATAAATAATAACGGATCTCTGAATTGCGAACAAGGTCGTGGAAAGGGATCGATTAAAGCTCAATTTCTCCACAAATCAGATCTCTTCTCCTCCTTCTTCTACTTCGTCTTCTTCGTCGTCTTCGTTCCTTATTTCGATCACAATCCGAACGAATGCGATTTCCTCGGACGCGCTGAATTCAAAACTCTTCAGTGATCCATCCTGACGTTGTCGCGCGCCTCTCTGTGCAATGGTGGTCTGTAAATGCAGAAAGGTATGTGTCTGTGTATACGTACGTGTGTATATATTTATCTCCTGATATTGTCTATTCTGATGGAATGATATCGTTCGTCGATCAATGGGAGGTGATCGTTTTCGTCGCCGTCGAATGTAATTGCCGATTTTCGAGCTAAAGTTTGAAAACGGCATTGGATTGTTCGTGATTTTGTATGTGTTTTGCTTGCGATTCTTTCCCTTATTTGAACATGGGCAAGCTGGTGGCTGACCGTAATTTGCCTTATTTTGCTCTCGAATTGTTGATTTTGGGTTCTTAATTCCATTTCTCTAGTATTATATGGGAATCATGAGCTTATCTAGTTGTTCTGAAGGATTTTCTTATTGGCCACTGTCATTGAGCTTATGAAGTGAATTCTAATGTTTTCGCTTCCTTTGGCTTTTGCAGGCTACCAAGTTGTATTGCTTTGTTCACAAGGTCCCTGTTTGCGGGGAATGCATCTGCTTCCCAGAGCACCAACTTTGTGTGGTAAGTTAATCAATTCATGCTCTTTATCCCTGAAAATTGATAGTTTACAAGGAACTTAGGCCCTGTTGTTTGAATGTGGTGTCACTGTAGAAATGACCAATAGGTAAGAACTTTAACTGCCAAACCGATAGTCTTTTCTGGGAACACCAACATTTTATGTTAGGAACCTCCCTGAATTTGGTAATTCTGGAATTGTACGGATAAGTTTTAAATCGATATGTAGAAATGCTTGTGTGGTAATGTACATGTTATATTAAAGGGGGGGGGGGGGAGGGGG
>NW_010963495.1:359773-384795 GCF_000463585.1 Tarenaya hassleriana | reverse complement strand
TTATTAAAGGGGGGGGGGGGGAAGAGAGAGCCAAAGTTGTAAAGATGTTTCTATCTCATTCTCGTGTTATGATGTGTAGCTTCGGACTTATTCTGAATGGGTAATAGATGGAGAGTATGACGAGCCAAAGTGTTGTCACTGCCAAGCAACATTTGCGGATGGGGCGGGTCATCAGGTCACTCGGTTGGGTTGTTTGCGTATGTAATCTGACTATCACCGTTTGTTATTACAGATTTTTAGTTCAAATAATGTGCAGTTAAATAATTGATGCCATTTTTCTCCCCTTTCTGTTTATCAGATCTAATACATACAAGCTGCTTGATTTCACTCATCAAGAGCTTTCCACCCCACACAGCACCTGCAGGATATGTGTGCCCATCATGCAGCACTCCAGTAAGCTTTATTTATTAGCATTCATTTATTAGGTGAAATTCCTATGGTATACTTTGTCATACGTTGCATTGTGATCCTTTCGAGTAGATAATCTGCTGAAGCCTTTCTTCAACATCTCATTTTTCTTGCCCGATATTTAAAAATTTCACTAAAATCGAAGTGATTGGAGATGTTAATCTTAGCAGACGTGAGAACTGGGTGTGGTTCTTGCTTATGAGTTTTCTGTCAGAAGTTTCATCTGGCTTACATTTGAGAAATCTGATCTTCTTGCCAATTGAGACCCGTGTACGCTTCTTTTTCTTTTTTCTTAATCAGGAATTTGTGGGAGTCATGTTTCTCGGTTGAATGTAATTGCTTAGATTGAACGTCATGTCTTCTTTGCTTTGTAAAGCCTTTCGAGTACTACTGCTTGTGACATTTAATTTTCTTGTTTACTCAACTTATGAATTCAATATTGTTCCTTGTTTATTTGAAGGAGAGAAAACCAAGGAAACTATCTCTCAGGACTTAACACTTTATGTTTGGCGCAATGATCCTGTGATAACAGAATTTGGCCATTTAGAAAATCCTTGTTGTGTTTTGGTTTTAGTTTGTACCTTCCCGCTGAAGATCTTGTTTTCCCCATGAAAATGTCTGAGCCATATTTATGTTCTAATCTGGTGATTAAATGCAGATATGGCCTCCTAAGATGGTTAAAGATACAGGATCTCGCCTTCATGCAATGCTGAAGGAAGTAATTATGCAGGTTAAATTTTTTCCTGTACCTCCATTCTTGTTTTCAGTTTTATCAAATCTTTTTCTGGAATTGGTAAAGGTGGTGTCATGTGAACAGAAGGAAAAAACTTCAAAGGTTCCTGTCTTTCCATTCTATACATGTCTCTTACTGAGTATTTCAACTGAAATGGCAAAATCATGTAGTCACATTCTCTACAATGACTGACTGGTTAAAAATATAAGGTTGCTGAACATGGAATTCAAAAGTTTGAGTGGATTAAATATTGTGTTTTCTGTATTGCAGACTGGTCTTGAGAAGAGTTTGTTCGGAAATCACCCAGTTTCTTTATCGACCGAATCTCGCAGTCCGCCAGCTGCGTTGGCTTCAGATCCATTAGTTAATATATCTTCTAAAGGCGAATATAGTGCATCCTCATCTTCCCCTCTACGAGAAGGAAACAACTTTGCTGATGGATATTTAGCTGGAAACGGAGAATACTCCAAACCTACAGTCTCAGAGATAGTTGAGATAGATGTTCCAGCCTCTGGGAGTTACATGAAAAGTTCAAGCCCTGGAGTAAGAAATACTTTTTACGAAAAATTTGTTACAATTTCTTTTTTCAACACCAATGGTTTGTCACAAGCGGAACTCTTTATAACATTTCATATGCAGGCTGTGGCTGCTGCAAGGAAAGGTATACCCGCTGCTGACAGGCAGAATTCCGAGATGTCATATTATGCAGACGACGAAGATGGGAATCGTAAAAAGTACTCGAGAAGAGGTGAGAGAAAAATCTGGTCTCAATTTCTCTCTTAAGGGCACCATACCCTCCAGTGCGAGATGATTTTACAAGGGTATGATTTTGTCTGGTGAGATGCAATTATAGCTATACGTAGATGCGTATGTAGCTGCCTCCCGTAGTCTCGGATCTTCTTCACATTTGTCTTCCGATGCCACTTTTGTTGTCGTAAACTGACACTCATTTTTTTTCGTAAAAGGTCCTCTTCGTCACAAGTTTCTCCGGGCTTTGTTACCGTTCTGGTCAAATTCATTACCAACTTTACCAGTGACTGCACCTTCCCGCAAGGACAAGGATGCGTCAAAAGCCGACGATGTTCCTGAAGGCCGGTCACGGAACCCAAGACCATCTAGGATGGATCCGAGGAAAATACTTCTCTTCATAGCAATCATGTAAGCCCCCACTTCACTACTACTCTTCCTCGTCATATATATATATATATATATATATATATATGTTCTGGGCATAATCAGAGAGAGTCCATGTGCTGATAACGCAGGGCATGCATGGCAACCATGGGGATATTGTACTACAGACTCGCCCAACGGGCAATCGGTCAAGATTCGGTACATGGCGAGGAGCAACGGTGAGGCAAAATATCCTTCTGGTTTTCGTGATCGGACCGGAATTCCTCCATAAACACGTCTCAATGTTTTGGTCGCCCGCTTTGTATAAAGATCTTAAAATCGTAATTCAGACCACAGATCATATACCTATAAATCGTGCCATTAAGTCACGTGACATATATATATTCTTTAGTTAGAAAAAACTCAATCTTTATTTAGAAAAAAATCATAGTCTAATTGTTAACGGAGAAGAGATTTTTGAAATCTTATAATAAGAAATTTTGCATTTGTTAGTTGATATTGATACTTTTAACTAGGGCTGGGCATTTTTATCCGAGCCCCGCGGGTTTTCGGGTACCCTGTCTCACGGGTACCCGGGATTCATTACTCGCGAGACAATGAGACAGAGACCGAGTTCCGTGAGACGAAAAACCCGAGTTTCGGGTTCGGGTTCGAGTTCGAGAATTTTGTGCCGGGTTATCTCACGGGTACCGGCAAAAAAATAAAATTACAAAAATACCCTTGATATTTAATATATTTACAAAAACTACCCCTAACCCTAATTCACCCTAACTTTCTCTCTGACGAATCGTGGCCTGCCTCTGCGCCTCCTCTTCACTGTCTTCAGAACAGATCTCTTCGTTCTTCAGGACAACTCTCTCGCTCTCAGTCTCTCTCAGCTTCTACGTCGGTCGGCTCGGCTCTGCTCCGTCGTTTCTTCGTCTCCGTCGTTCGGCTCGCTTCTCCTCTGTCTCCGCCATCGTTCGCATCTCGGTCTCTCTCCGTCTGCTCTGTCTCTGTCGTTCGGCTCTACTCGGTCTCCGTCGTTCGGCTCTGCTCCGTCGTTTCTTCGTCTCCGTCATTCAGCTCGCTTCTCCTCTGTTTCCGCCATCGTTCGCCTCTTGGTCTCTCTCCGTCTGCTCGGTCTCTATCATCTGTAAGACCTTTAATCTTGTGTTTATGTTTCTTGGTCTTGTTGTTGTTGTACTTATTACCCGCCGACATGATTCCGGCGTTGTCGGTCCGTTCTGGCTCTCTAAGACCGGTCCTTAGGTTCCGGCTTTGTCGGTGCGTTCTGGTTCTCTAAGACCGATCCTTAGGGTTCTAGCTCTCTAAGACCAGAAATGCCACTCATACAAGAGAGGCAACTGTGGTTTTGCTGGGTCAGTGTAACCTGCAAATTTTGAGCTGTTTGATTGAGTCATCGTCTCATAAGCACATTCTTTTAGTAGAAAACACAAGATCTGGATAGTGGCTCACCCATGAAGAAAGTAAATGGACTCCAAACCCATTCAAAAACCCCAGGAACGTTATGTTGTCTCAACCAATTGATGATTTGTTATTTAGCTTAGTTCTTTTCCTTAGATTTTTTATTACAGATTTATAGTTTGCTGTTATTTGTGGTTTTTTTTTTTTTGCAGATTATTTCTTCTTTGGCAGACAACTCAAACACAGAGGACAACGTTATGTTTGGATGTGTTTGGATTGGATATGTTTGGATGTGGTTGAACATATAAATTTAAATTTTGGACTTTGTTGAACTTATGAATTTTATATTTTTTGATGTTTTTGGATATGTTTGGCTGCTGTTGAACTTATGGTGGAACCTATGGTGCATTTTGGAAGTTGGATTTTATGTTATTGATGTATTAATTTTATAGATTTGACCAGATTTTTTTTTTTTTAAATTTTACACGAGTTCGGGTTCGGGTCTCGCGGGTACCCGAACTCGTGTCTCGGGTACCCGAATCTCGGGTACCCGGGCTTCGCGAGATAGAGATCGAGACATTTTAATCAAAAACCCGACGAGACCGAGATCGAGATAAGGGTACCCTAAAAAGTCCGGGTACCCGCCCGTGCCCACCCCTACTTTTAACGAGTGAGAAAGTATATGGCTTTTAAAAAAAATTTAAACAGATTTGCTAAATCTTAAACGTAATTTTAAAATAATAAATTAAAGGTATCGTTCTAAAATTTACAGGTATTTTTTAAATCCAACTTATATTTTTAAAATAATTTTTGTAATCTCATCCACGTATAAAGAATTCATATACTAGAAAAAAAAAATCCTGAATATATTATTTGATTCTTCTTTTTCATTACTATTTTTAGACTTTCTTGTAGAGTTTGGAAAGGCAAAAACATTTTTTTTATTCTTTTGATAATATAATTTTCTGTTTTGAGGAAGGAAAGTTAATAAAGGATCCAAAACAGCTAATGCATGGGAGCAAAGTTATAAGACATCTACTATGGAAAGTACAATGCAGAATCCGGGGCGAATTAATATTCCATTCTAATAAATCATAAAATATACTTATATACATTTATCTTGGACAACGACCTTTGCATAAATGAAAAGATTTGCATAAGATCTTACATTTTCTACTTATAGATGGTATAATATAATGTTACATGCTTATATAAATTGTTTTCTTATGTATCTAATTGGAGGGTACATTTATATAGCTACTTATATATCTAGGGTTTTCTCGTGAGATGGGTCGTGTGATGACTAGTTTTCATGAGTTAGATCAAGTTTTTTTTTTCTCGCTAAAAAAAACGGGCTCATAAATGTGGTTTTATATATATTTTTTTACATAAATTCAAATTTAAGACGAATTTGGTTTTACAAGGACATAAAATTGCAAGTATAATTTTATATCGTACTATTTATATTTAAATTGACGGACTGAAATTATATACATATTTTTATTTGATTTTCTTTTGTTTTATGTTTTTGTGATTTATATTATGTGTAGTCAAATTTAAACATATTTAAATCTGATATATATATATATTCTAGTTTCTGTCCAAGGACTGTTTCAAGGGATGCCTTGGAATAGTTGTTTTTTATTTTCATATTTGATTAAAGTTAAACTGTCTCATATTTTATTATATGACGAAAATATATCATTCGTTGTACATTTTTTTCAATCATATCTTTCAATGCGTTGTAACATCTTGAAAATTATTGGCGTACGATTTTTTTTTATTGGATAATTTGTGATTTCGTATAGAAAAAGAAAATAGATGGATTCTCATGACAACTTTTTTTAGATGAAAGCTGTTGAGATTGAGGCCACGTCTAGATTTGAAAAAATGATCAAATCCGTAGGGGTTGCATTTAACGGAGTCAAATAATATAAAAACTTTACAGATTGTGAAAAATAAAAAAATATATATATTTATTTTTCGGGGGAATATATACTATTTATAAGTAACAGTTTTTAGTGGAATATTCCACTTAAAACGAAAATTAGATAAGATTGGATTTCACGAAATATATTATCTGGCTCCGGTTCGAGATCGTAATCTTATTGATATTAACTAACTTTAACAGATAATTGTTCTTTCAAACCCAAGCGTGTGGAGGGACATTCACATGGGCCAATGTCCGGTAAACTTACGAATTATAAAAAAAAAAAAAAACTTTAACAGATAATTCACAGATTTTTTAAAATCATAAAATAAATATCATTAGATTATTGGATATTTAAGAGGCAGCGGGACTGATGTCGGGTAGGGATGTCAAACGAGCCGGCTCGGACCAGCTCGGACCAGCTCGTTTCGAGCCAGCTCATTTTCAGCCCAGCTCGTTAAGCCTATTTTTATTTGGGCCAGAAAATTTCTGGCTCAGCCCAAGTCGCTTAGCTCGCGAGCCGGCTCCCGAGCCGGCTCATATTTTTCTAAATACCTAAAAAACATCATATCAAATTATATAAAATCATATCCAAATGATATATCAACATAAAAAGAACATACCAATACATCCAAATCATACTTATATTCACAATCACAATCCATATACAAAAAATCATTTTCAAATAGATAAAATCATAATCCATCCATGTACAAAAAACCATTTTCAGATCTTAATCCATCCATATACATTAGATCTTAATCCATGTACAAAAAACCATCTTCAGATCCGAATCTATACATAAAAAATTATCTCCAAATCAAAATATCATACCAACAATATCAACACTTTCAAGTTTCAACGTAATTTTTTTTTTACTCCAGCTCCCGAGCCAGCTTCCACCCCCGGACCCAGCCCGCGAGCCAGCCGAGCTAGCTCGTTTGGGCTCGGCTCGTGGCGAGCTGGCTCACTCAGCCCATTTTTATTTGGGTTCAGATATTCTTGGCTCGGCTCGGTAAAAAAGGAGCCACCCTCGAGCCGGCTCGCGAGCTCGGCTCGTTTTGACATCCCTAATGTCGGGTTCCACAAGACGAGAAACTCGGATTACGGGTTTGGGATTTTAGTTTATATTATTTTTTAACGATCATCTCGCTTCGAATATTTACAAAATGACTAAAACACATATCGTGTTATATATGTATGTACAAAAAATACATTGACCTATTTTTATATAAAATCACCTGTATACATTTAAATTCAACATAAATCAACAGAATTTCGTAAATTGTTACAAGTTCGGTATCTCCGGATTTCGATCTCGATCTCGGCCTCATATATATATATATATATATGCGTTTAAATTCAACATAAAGACACAAGACCCTTTTGTTTCATATATTCATTGTACAAGCTTATGATATCATAATCGCGCCATATTGTTCAAATTATAATTTTATTCAATAACTACTATTAATAATATGCAGTATTGTTCTATACTATATGTTTTAGGATCACGTACAATGCGTCTAATTCGTCCGTCCACAAACTATAATTCAACTCAATTTTGTATTTGTATCTATATTTTTTTTTGCTTTAATTACAATGAGAGATTTTGACCCGAGGCCATCAATATAAAAGTGGTAAAAAACTTGTCAAAAACTATGTTATACAAATGAAGTACAGAACCTATGGAAAGCAATGTATTGACAGGGCAATCCATATACACTCGAATATAAATAAAAATAATAAGACTTGGCTATTTGTCCAACAATATATGATTTTCTTAACCAAACATATATATATATATATATATATATATATAATTTTCTCAATTTCTTCAAATTTATAAGAAGGAAAAAGGGAAATTGACTTGCTCACACTTCACACCAACGTACTATTAGTGGAATAATTACACAAATTTGGCCACAACGGTTAACATCACAAATGTTCAACCAAAATTAAAAAAAACAATTATAAATTGCAATAACCAAAGTCAAATAATATTTTTAAGAGGTGACCGAAAACTCAAAGTCAAAATGCAGCAATAATATAATATTACGACCTATAATTTTATATTTGAGATTAAAGTGAAACAAGCATATGAAACCACTTGTTTGCAGGTTTCGGACCAATCAATTTTATTTATATGAGTTGTATTTAGTATAGTGATATTATTGATGGATTTAAACAATAATATATGCAAATTAAATTCTGGATGTTATGCCTAAATTAATAGAATAGTCTGTAAAGTAAATAAAAGGAATGCAAAGTAGAGGTTTGCTAAATTAAAGTAGTTTTCTGAATCAATAAAATATTTTAATTTATAGAGAATGAAAAACTTACAGAAATTTTATGTCGACAGATCGCTTCCTTATTTATGGAATATTAATTTTATATTACTTTAAAAATCTCTGTAAAAAATTTATAAAAAAACTATTTATGACATAAAAAAAAAATGTATGCAAAATTATTTGTGATATCTATATAATTACTCTTAGTTTTTTAAATGGTAATTAGACCCTAAACTTATATATTAGATCACAATTGTTCAATCATTGAAATTAGCATTTATAAATACATTATTTTATAAAATTAAATATTGATCCATATTAGCATTGAATACTTATAAATATTCTAACAAGTATCGTATAACATGCTAAATCTAATTTCTTTAAAACAAAATTGGGTTTTTCTATCACATAATAATTATTCACTCTTGTTTTGGTTGTAAATAAAAAAATATAAGAAGTTATTTTTATCATATAAAAAAGAAAATCCCAGAATATTCTACGTAATAACCAATCATGTGATTGCGTTGAACGCTTCCTTCACTAAATTCAACAATTGTACACAATATATTAATAATGTCTAATAAATATGTTGTTTTCTACTCCCACCACTGTCACGATCTTTATATGCTTTGCGATTAACAATATACATATTGTAAATGATATTTCAATTATGAATCTTTTAGGCTTTTCTCATATGAATATATGGATAAATTACAACAACAACAACAACAAACCCGATAGTTGGTGGCTCAATGGTTGAGAGGTAACAAAATCATCCTCAAAGTCCTGGATACGATTTTATTGGTGGGAAGGAATGTAATTTCTAGACCAAAATGTTTCATATACAAAGACTGGTCCGTGGTTAGAGTGGTTATAGTCGGGTCGAAGATTTGGAGAACCATCTTAATTATAAAAAAAAATCAATAATAATAATAATACTTATTATTATTATTATTCTAAGGATGGAACAAAGTGATTAGAAAATTAAATTGGGTGCAAAGGAGGCGTTTTGTAAATTATGGCGGTTTCAAGTGATTAGAAAATTGATTGGTTAAATAACAATCTCTATACAATCGCAAACAAACAAATAAAAAAGTCTAATTGCAAATTTTCTACTGTGTTTTTATAGCAATTCATCGTGTTTTATTGAAAAGATCAAAATACCCTCAATTAAAAAAAATAAAACGCCGGAAAAAATTAGAACCCTAATTATTTTAAAGTTTGGTAAATAAATTTGTTTATAAAAAATAATCAAAAAATATTTTAAAAAATTTATTTCTATTTAAAAGATATTTTTAGTAATTTACATCGCATTCGCATTTTCAGAGAATTGGACTGCTTAAATTACTCGATATTATCAGCTGGACCGTTCTTCTTAGACGGTTTTCATAAGGTAATTGCGTAATTAAGCGTGTTTAATTTCACTAAAACATTCTTAGGATGTGAGTGACCTGACGTGAAACCCTAAAGGCCACGACCCTGTATTAACAAAACCATAATATTAACCCTAAACCCATTTTGATTTTCTATATGTTTTTTCGTAATTCAATCTTCACGATATTATTTGGCTAACATAACGCATCCGCATGTGAAATTCCGTTCGGCATTCTTAGCTAAATATCTTATATATAATAAATTTTACCTGAAAATCAAATCACGATCTTCAAAATATGAAATCAAAAGAGAGTATATATATATATATATATAAGATTACTCCATTACACTTGCCATTTATTTTTATTATTAAATAAGTAGAAGAAACACTCTTTTGGACATAGGAGATGGACAGCTCTTCATTGTTAAGACAAGACCTTGGTTAGAGCATAAAACGAACGGACAAAAACAGATACTATTATTTTTATTATTATTATTAACTATTTAAGTAAAAGATATATAGTATCCTTCGTCATAATATCTTATTCCATTATCCATTATTAAATATTGTTTGGTCACATCCGTTTTTGTCGTATATGAATCAATACACAACTTCCGAGTATATTTTATATAAATTTAATGCACGAGACGTACCTTACCCGTAACAAATGTTCTAATATGATTTTAAAATTCCTGAATATAATCACATACTCTTGATGATAATCCAATGGCAAATTGTATAGAGCCAACTCGTATTTTATGTTTGTATTATTGTATTAAAATAACAATAATTAAATGTTGAAAAAAAGAATAAAAACATTCTCTTCGCCAACCGATCTCAACGAATAATATACAAAAGAGACAAGAAAACGTCATACCGAATCAAATTTAATATCTTCCATCTAGATCATAGATTTGTAATGCATCAATATTATTAGTTATTTAATTATTATTATTTTTGCATATATCTACATATTTTCTTTCCCGTTCATTATTTGAATATTCTAAATTCGAATAGTATCGATCAATTGTTATATCCGTGTAGTTAACGGATTTAGATTTTTATGATAAGAAATAAAACCATTGAAGATATAATTTAATCATAAATTTTTAATCTCTAAAATATGAAATAGGAGGTGCACAATTTACCACGTGTGAATAATTTCCATTAATGAAAGAATTTGCACTCGGGTTTATACAAATATATCTTACATATCATTTGAACTTGAAATTTTTTTCTCTAACAAAAACCCAAATAGAAAAAAAAAATGGAAGATGGAAGTTATGTCGACCGCACGCATTCCCCTAAGAAATCATATGTTTCGTCCTTTTTTTTCCCCCTAAATTTTAAACAATAATTTGATTTTTCATTATTGTGCTGCTGCGTTTTCATCGTTTCAATATATTCGTGTCTCTGTTATTTGTAAGATACATACATACATACATACATACATACATACATACATACATACATACATACATACATACATACATACATACATACATACATACATACATACATACATACATACATACATACATACATACATACATACATACATACATACATACATACATACATACATACATACATACATACATACATACATACATACATACATACATACATACATACATACATACATACATACATACATACATACATACATACATACATACATACATACATACATACATACATACATACATACATACATACATACATACATACATACACACTACTATAATGTATTGTGCGTAATCTACACGTATTGTAGTGATCCGTTAATTAATTAAACAAAATTTTAATTGGATAGGAATTTGCGATACACGAGGAGCCTTAATTCGAAACTAGTGTTTGGTAGGATTCGTTTTTTCTCTCTTGAATATTATGGAATGCAACCTCTGTGTATACAAATTGGAAGTGAAATGTTCATAAATTTTACATCACTTCTTGGGTGGAAATTTAAATCAAGAAAAATAATATAACATTGATTTAATATTTCTTTTAACATATATTTTTATCTTTATTCAAAAAAAATTAAAAAAATATGTATTTTGTAGTTTGAATAGTGTATAATCGATGGGTAACAATATACTGGGCCATATATATTATATTTTTTACATTCCAAAGTCATTCTCAGTCATTTTTAAACGAGTTTGGTTAAGATGCACAACTATAATTAATTTTAGTAAATCCCATTATGTTCTTAAAATAAAAATAATGCAAAAACAATCTACAAAGTATTTTAAAAAAAAACAAAAGAGACAAAAACAAGAAAATGAACAAGCGAAGAGATAGCGTCCATGTTAACTGAAACGACAAACTTATGCATAAATTGGTCTTTTGGCATTTCTAAAATCGAAAGGAGACACCAAATTGCCAGCTACCAACCCTACAAATAAATTAATAATAATAATAGTAATAGTAATAATAATAATAATAAAGTTATATTTGCAATAATGATGGGTCGTGCGTGCAAGGATTTGATTCACCTAAGCAATCTAAAAACAAATACCGAATAAGTTGTTACATAATACGTTTTTAATATTTTTTTCATGACTATATGTAAATAAATAAAATATAGTTATCTCCATTCGATTTAACTGTAAAAGATTTGTTCCCCAAATGTCAAAATATAAACAATATAAGCTTGGTTATAATACCGAAATGATATGTTCCTCTAGTTGCATAATTCATACCGATTGAAATGTGCAATTCTACCGTTTGAAAAATATGCAAATTTTGTGGAAAAAGTTTCGTATAAAATAATTAATGTTCATTTTATGTAATTTCATTATAGATTAATGTACAATTACTGAATAACGTTTACCCAAAAAAAAAATTTACTGAATAACAAGTTGCAAATGTTTAATATAGATCATTTAAGTTCATTTCATGATGAATCTCAATATAAATTATTTGAATTGCTTCACATTCAAATTTGATAATTTTAAGTTAAGGTTAATAACACAATTATACGAAGAAACAAATAAAGAATCAAACACAAGTGAGTAGGACAAAAACTAGATTAACAACTTTCTTATTCTATATTAGACGTTTTCAACAACTTGTATGACATAGATATTCCGTAAAATTGTCCCAAGGTCACAAATTTCACTTGAAGTGAATCGCATATGTAAAAAAAAAACAGTAAAGAAAATCGATTTCTAAAATTATATACGTTTATTATATAAATTAAATTTAATATTCCAACACTAACTTTTTACCAAATTTTTACGATAATTGTTTCTCAACTTGGTCTTAGTTTTGTGTATTTTTTTTAGAAAATAAGGGTTCGTGATACCCCAAAAAAATGGTTTGATGGTAAATAAATAACTTCTAATTTTTACGGTAAGGGTTCATCACGCCCCACGTTCTGCCGTCCATTCGTTGACCAAGCTCTTTAATTAAATTAAGTGTATATTATTTACTTATTAAACTCTTTTTCTTTTTTCACCAATTTTTAATCCTATTCATTTTTATTATTTATATAACTTAAATATAAAAAAATGTAAGATATTAACTGTCACGTTCATTAACCAAAGGTCCAAAGTCTCTGATTCTCCGCTTCACATCTCTCTATATCTAATATCTCCCACCAAAAAAATATTTATCTTAATTTTTTTTTTCCAACTCACAATTTAACGACCTTTTTCTTTTCGGAAATTATCATCCATGGTCCATGGAACTAACGAAGCCGTTCTCGATTATTATATACGCTAATATACCCGACCGTTATGGCCCTATGATTGAGAGGATTCTATTGATGGATCAAAATAGGCCATATACAAATGCTGATTACGAGTTTAGGATGGATGTAGTTAGATCGAAAATCCGGGAAACCATCACGGTTATAAAAAAAATTAATACGCAAACACCAAACTATAATTTAAAATTCATATATAAAACAAAATAAATTTCTCCTTATCCGATATGACATCAAGTTTAAAATTTATAAATTCTATACCACCGATCCAAATGGATTATTATGTCTGGAAAATATATTTTTTAATCATTTTTTTCATATTAGTCAAAATTTTGATTTTTACCTGTATAGTACATGAATCAATAATTCAATCCTGCAAAATATGGTAATAATAGTTAAAAATTTAATAAATCGTGTTTGAGTTTTCCACAAATGCGTGTGTTTTTAATGAATTTCATGGTGTTTGCCTATTTGTAATATATTAAAGACGAAAACATAAACATAAAATGTTATTTTAGAGTAAATGATCGAATTATTATTAAAATTATAAATTACTAAAAATATTAAATTTTAATGTGTAAATGAACGAACCTACATTTGCTTTCTTTAAAAAAATAAATTTATGAATACTAAAGACGAGATTCTAACAAAAAAAAATTAAAACTTCTTAGATTCTTGTGTGAAAAAATAAATTTTCGTGAAGAAAATTACATTAACGGCGAGGGTCAACATAATAAATGTGTATAATTAAGGAAAATTACAGAAAAATAATCTAAAAACCGTACTAAGATGGAAAATAGCATGGAATATATATAAGAAGTCTATGTAAAGTTTATAGATCATCATCATCATCGTCAACATCATTTATTCAAATTAAGTTTCCAATCTGATAGTAGTCTTGCGAAACATTTGAATGTAACCATTGCAATGTAACATGGTACATTGTCATGCTTATTGTTAATTTGTTAGTAAGCATGCATATAATATTTTGTTTTGTGCGATTTCCAAGAATATGGTAACAAAAATTAATATATCATCGTAAAATGGTTGCGCCAAACACTTTATAAATTAGGCTTTGTAATTCCAGAACTTTCTTTTAATATTTTTTTTTTTTTTTGTTAAACATTCTTTTAATATTAATACAGCATCACCATCCATTTTTTGCTAACTATATCCATCCATGTTTTTCTATCTTCAAATTTTCGTGAATTAATTGGTATTGAATTACGGTGGAAAATTGGATTAATTTGATTTAATTCATATTTGGATTACATGATAGAATTTTTCATAACATCAAAGAATTTCAATATTTTTTAACAAACTTATGTCGAAATTCAAATTAATTGGAAAATAGTCTCAGATTAAAACCAAATAGAATATGTTGAAGCATGATTACTATTGGGGATGGATAATTATCCATTACATATTTTAACTAAAGGTTAATTTAGCTCTCCATAGTCCATACCTAGAGGATCAAGACACGGTTTACGAATACACATACATACATACATACATACATACATACATACATACATACATACATACATACATACATACATACATACATACATACATACATACATACATACATACATACATACATACATACATACATACATACATACATACATACATACATACATACATACATACATACATACATACATACATACATACATACATACATATATATATATATATATATAATTAATTAAGTTTAAAGATGATTGGTTTGACAAATGTTAATCCACTACGTCTCATGTTCTCTTTATAAATACCCACCAACCCTTCCCTCGTTTGTTCACTCCTCCTCGCATAGACCTCCAATCCAAACCCCTCAAAAAAGTGTTTAACCATCAACGTTAATCCTATCTTAATTAAGATTAAACTCTTAATTAAGAAAGAATTAACACAACCTAATCATTCAGGAAAATGGAGGCAATGGGAGAATGGACCGGAATGTACACTTGTACCACCATCGAGGAGGCTGACTTCAAAAGCCTTATGCCAGGGCAACGATGACAGCCACCACCACCACGCCGGCGGCGGCGGTGGAGGCGTATCCGGAGATCACCACGGTGGTTTCTGGAACGTGGGCCCGCACGAGCTCAGCCTCAACGTCAACGCGGCGTCGTTTTACAACCCGATGGACGTCAGTGCAGGTTTCTGCAGCTTCTCTATCTTCAGCTTCTGTCAGGAGACCAGCAGCTACAGCGGTGGCTACTTCCCGGCCATGGCGGCGTCGGCAGACGATAACAACACGAACAATAACGGGTCATCGATGGATTTCGGAATGGAGGACGTGACGACGACAACGATCAACACGAACTCGTACCTTGTCGGCGACGAAACGAGTGATTGCAACGTTAATGCCGAGGAATATTCCGGAAAGGGTCACTTGCCGTTGGAGACTGTGGTTGAGAGCCACGACGAGAATCTCCAGCCGGAAATCTCCGTCACGACCGACCAGAAATCCCTCAACCACTCCGACAGTTCGAAGAAACGGTCGCATGCAACATCAACTGACGTAAGTATACATACATACCATTATGTGTTTTTATAACAAAAACTTGATTCAAGCAAACGAACGAACGATCCATTGACTTGTTTTTTGGATTTGATTAGAGGAACAAGAGGAACACAAAGGCGAGGAGGAACCAAAAGAATAGCAGCGGCAATAACGAAGAAGATGAAGGCCGGGAAGAGGAGGAGGAAAGAGCAAGGCGGCGGCCATGAACAGGCAGAACTCGAGCATCACTTGTTGTTCTGAGGATGACTCCAATGGCGGAGGAGAAGCTTCCTCCTGCAAGGCCGGACGCACCTCCTCGGCTCTCAACCTCAATGGCAAGACTAGGGCTAGCCGTGGAGCCGCCACCGACCCACAGAGCCTCTACGCAAGGGTATTTCCCATTTATCTAAATACATAATTATTATAAATCACGGAGAGTTTACCTAGTCCTCAATGGTAATTATGATGGTTTCGAAAGCGATAATTACTTGCATTTTCGAACCCCTAAACCTAGGTGGTTCGCATTTTTATTATATATTGTGATTTAAGTATATAATGCGAACGATAAATGATCTAAATTGGGAGGTGCCATGTTTTTTCTCGCTTGCTTGCAGAAAAGAAGGGAAAGGATCAACGAGAGGTTGAGGATCTTGCAGACTCTTGTCCCTAATGGAACAAAGGCAAGCAAAATATTCATACATTTAATTAATTTATAATTAATTAATTTCACCAAAATAAATAATTAAATTCTAATTACATGTTATCTAAATACGAAACTGTAGGTCGATATAAGCACAATGTTGGAAGAAGCTGTTCATTATGTCAAATTTTTGCAGCTCCAAATCAAGGTAAGGGGTTCTCGCTCATAAACATTACAATACACAAATATATGTATATGATTATTACATAAAGGTTATTGAAAACCATGTTTTAATTTTTTATATTTAATTTAAATAATGGTGCAGCTATTGAGTTCCGATGATATGTGGATGTACGCACCGATTGCATACAATGGAATGGACATTGGCCTTGACTTGAAGCTTAACACGCAGAGATGATTTCATGAACAACCTTCGGAGATTCCCATTATAATATATATAAATAACCGGAATATGTAATTTTTTTTTTTCCTCCGCATACGTGACGAGCTCGATTATATTGCTCGTACGAATGTTCATCGTGAGAGAAATGAAGAGTTATCTTAATTTAATTTTACGATTTTTATTTTGGAACGGTGCAGTAATTTATTTGAGATTTTGATACGTTGTATCGTTATTATATAAATTTTAGTATATATCTCAATGGTATTGGTGTTTCATTCCCAAAACTCATTTATTTGATCTAATGATGACATTAAAGCAACCAATTTCCATATTTCATATTGATTAAATACAATGATTACCGTGTTAAAATATGTACTATTTTAACATTAAATAAACAGTAGACATTTTTATACCAAAATGTACACTTGTTAAATAATAAGCTTAATTAGAGTACACAGAAGACCTCATAAACTAAAAAGAGAAATAAATTTTCAGTTGATAGTTGTAACTTATAAGTATACAAAAAACAATATATGCATTGTCTTGCAATACAAAATATGTATTGTTGATTCTAATATCTAGTCGTATATATATGTGAATCCCAAAGTTGTCATATAGTTTTGAATATTTCAAATTCATATTTAACAGCTACGTATTTAATGTTTCTCATCATATATAATATAATTTATTGGGTAATGAGGTGCCAAGAGAAATATGCATATTCTGATAATATACAAGATTGGGCACAACACAAGTCCATGACAATATATTATAACAAAAACGACGGGTGTTATTTCATTGACCATTTTGCATCATGATTTAAATAATTTATAATAACAATCATAGACAGGACTACAAGAGTATATGCCTTGGAAAAATAAAATAAAAGGAAAGTAAAAGCCTTATGCCAGGGTATAATCAACTTTTAGACTGTGTCCGATGGAACCAACAAATACATGTATGCATACAATGGGCAATCTCTAATATATATATATATATATATATATATATCATCGAGTACATATTAATATAGTTAAAAGATGGAATTTTAATTAAAAAATTAAAATATTATTATAATTTTGTATTTTAGAAAACATGAATTTTAAAAAAATAAATAGAAAGAAAGTTAAAGTTGATATATATTAAAAGAATTGAAAGAGAATAATAATTACAAAACTTAGAATTAGAATAAAATGTTCAATAATATATATATATATATATATATATATAGGTGTCAATCGGACCGACCAATTTTTTTGGACCCATATAGTTAAGTCCGAAACCCAGTCCTATATATTCCGAATTCGGGTCGGGTCGAGTCGGACCGGACCGGGCCGACCCGCATAATCCCATTGTAAATTTTATTTTTTTTCTTTTTTTTAAAAATATCGGGTTTTCACTTCGATCCGACTTGAACCCGAAACCTGATTTGAGCCCGATTCGAAAGTTCGATTTTTTCCGGACTGAAAAATTTAGACCCGAAGCCCGTTAATTTTCGGGTTGGACCGGATCGGACTTCGGACCTCCAACCTAAATTGACACCCCTGAATCCTAATATGTAGTGGCGGATTTTTGGACTCGGTTGAGGGACTGCGAGAACCCGTATCCGTGGATGTCATCTATCATCCCAACTCACCTAAGCTTACGCCTCGCCACGTCTTGACGCTCGTCTCTCGCCTCTCGTCTCTCTTTCTTTGTCTTGCCCTCATTCATCCCACGTCTCGCTTTTCTCGGGTACTTTGTCCTCGCTATCATCTTCAACAACTTGGTCTCTCACCCCGCACTGAGTATCTCACGGATATCCAAATATTCGGATAATCTCATGGGTATCCGAAATTCAGAATTTCAAACGACATGATTCGATGATGGATTTTGAACCCGAGGAATTCGGATTTTGGATTAGCACATATCAAAATCTCGTATATCCGTCGTATGTCCCAAAGCTGATTGACGGATCATCATCATCCTCATGCGTGACGACAAAACTTGTCGGAATCATTTGAATTACAGAGTCGCTTTCATGTTCATGTTCAAAAAGGTCTTCTTAACGATTTGTTCTGTTGAAAATGCATCATAGATAGATCCAACGTTTAAAACACGTTTCCACTGATGGCACTTTTGACCTCTATCATCAAATCATATTCGTGTAGCCTCTTTATTTCATTCCTGGTTAGTAATTTTCTGAATCTGGATGCAAATCCCATGTCAATACATTAAATATTTTCGTATAAACAAGAATAAAAGTCACAATACGACATCGTTTTGATAGGTGAACGAGAGAGAGTAGGAAAACGTGGCCAACCACTTCTCATTATTCTTCACCTACCTGGCCCTTCATATTTCCCCTTGCAAATTAATTTCCATTTTAACGGTCACATTTTCCTCGTTCTCCCACGAAGAGAAGATACTCTCTATCGCTCAATCTGATCTGATTTTGTTTCCATCTCTCATCCGATTTCGTTCGATCGGCTATCATGATCGCTGCCGGCGCAAAATCGCTTTTAGGGCTTTCGATTGCATCGCCCAGAGGGCTTTCCGAGAGCAATCCGTTGAGTAATCCGAGGTCGGTGGGTGTTGTTCGTGCTTCGTCGTCCATGGAGGGTTCGCCTACGGTTAGTCTGGGCACGAACGGGTCTCTTCTCGAAGAGAAATTGGTGAACGGCCATGCGGGTATTTATTTTGCTCCCCCTCTCTTTTGGGTTTCGTTGATGTTTTCTTGGATGCCGAGAATTTGGGAACAGAATGGGGAAGATTTTTGGTTTTGACTTGAGAAGGACGTTCGCGATTGATTTAGCTATAGGTATTTTGTGTTTTCTGGATTCGACGATTTCTCTGGGCTGTTTTCTTTCTGTTGAATCGGATTTTCTTCTTGCTGTTTGGTTCCCGAGAAAAATATGGCGAACTGTGCATGAAGATTTAAGCTTTTGGCTATAAGGTTGCTTCTTGTCTTGCATAGTTCCTACTCAATAGAGGAAAGCTTTGGACATGAATCTGGATTAGTCATATTACTTAGGGTTGATGATTCTGTCATGTTTGATAAAAACTGTGGTGATGGAAAATTTTGCCTACCTCACCTCTTATGAAATCTTCAGAAACAATTTAACACCATTGAATTGAGGACATGCCCTTGTCTTCTTTGTTTCCTCTGAGCTTGCTGAATAACTTGGTTGGATCAGGGAAAAAACTTGGCCCGCTGTCTACTGTCGGAAACTCAACGAATATAAAGTGGCATGACTGCCCAGTTGAGAAAATTGATCGGCAGAGATTGCTTGACCAGAAAGGATGCGTCATTTGGATCACCGGTCTTAGTGGTTCAGGTTTGCGTTCAAAGCTTAAATCTCTCATAATATGGTCTGGTTTTCGCCTATGTTATCTCCATTCGACGCAAATGTCTGTCAGTTGCTAGTGTTTATTCACTCTGTGTTTGCGAGAAGAAAGTTATCCCCAAGAAAGCTCCTCATTTTCTTTTTTGTGAAACCTTGATTGACATTGTAGGGAAGAGCACTGTGGCTTGCGCTTTGAACCAGATCTTGTACCAAAAGAGCAAGTTGTGTTATATCCTTGACGGGGATAATGTAAGGCATGGATTAAACCGTGATCTGAGCTTTAAAGCAGAAGACCGAGCAGAGAACATTAGAAGAGTTGGTAAGCTGATGTTCTAATTCATACCCTTTTTTTTCTTCCTTTTTTGATCTGCTCCACTAGATTTCCCCTATCTTCTTCTTTTGGTGATCATAAAATGCTCAAAGGCTTGGAATTGATTCTTCGAAGGAGCTTTTATTCTCAGTTAATAGTGTATGAAACCCTCATCAAAGCCGTGTAATCCTTCTCATTCTCGTTTTTTTTTTCAGGAGAAGTAGCCAAGCTTTTTGCGGATGCTGGAGTTATTTGCATTGCTAGTCTAATATCTCCCTACAGAAGAGACAGAGATGCTTGTCGCAAGTTGCTACCAGAAGGAGATTTCGTCGAGGTTTTTGCTTCTCCTCTGTTTTCGCCCTTTTTTCCGGAGAAGGGCCTGTCTCCTAGATCATGCTATGTCAAAAAAATAAAAAAACTACCCGGGTTGCTGTCGGGTGACTCAACTGATTTGGTTTGGTAAAACAGGTGTTCATGGATGTACCACTCGAGGTTTGCGAGGCAAGGGATCCCAAGGGCTTATACAAGCTTGCCCGAGCGGGAAAGATCAAAGGTATATCTCTCTCAGTTCTTGAAAAGTTTGTCCTGATCAGTGTAACATTTTGTCTTTATGAGATCTTGAATGACATAATTTGTCGGAAACAACCTGCAGGGTTTACGGGGATAGACGATCCCTACGAGCCACCGTTGAACTCCGAGGTAAATGATATTGCAGTAATTTCTTTCTAATGACATGATAGACCCGGCGATTTATGGATCTATATATACATGTACGAATCTGCGTATTTCTCAATCTAGATCTTGATCGTGATGCATTTGGACTAGTAGTTTCGTCTTTGCTTTCTTCTCGCCGGTTTTTCTGGTTCATCATCTGTAACGACAAACTCGTCTTTCCCACTTGCTCTCTTGTTCAGATCGCTCTGAAACACGAAAGATCGGGGACTTCGCCCATCGAAATGGCTGAAACAGTGGTTGAATACTTGGAGAAGAAAGGGTACCTTCGGGCATAAGCAACCCTTGTTTCCACCGTCATCAAATTAGGTCAAGAAACCATGAAGCAAAGCAAAATCCATGGCTGCTGCGTTATGGTAAGACAAGTTCCACATGTACTAATAATAATAATAATAATAAAATAATTTTTAGTAATGCTTTCTTCCTATAATGTAGCCTTGTATATAGGGTAAAGATTAATTATGTATCAACATTTTAATACATTTTTGTATGCGATTAATGAATGAATAATCTGAATTTCACGTCAAGATTGCTTTTGGTCGTTAGTAACGGTCCAATTCGGGTTCTCTTCTTTCGCTATTCACGAATCCTCGTGGCTTCTAATTCTATACGGTATTGGAAAATATTAAAAAAAAAATTGTAACAAAAAAAATATACAGTATTGAAAATAAATTTGAATACTCGAAAAATTTGGTCTACTCGGATTTGCACCAGAAGACCAAAGGGCAAATAATAAAAATTAATAAATGTATATGTCTTTAACAAATGTACACAAAAGGTACCGATTATCAATTATTCGTATCCGTATTCGTTGGAGTGATAATTAAAAAAAAAATCTCTTATTTCATCTTTTAAGTTATTGGATTTTTTTGTTGGAAAATGTATCAAAAAATTTAATTTGTAGAGGAATCCATAAACACCAAATTTAGTTCTTTTAGAGAGTATTAACCATTTTCAAATCACTTCGCTTGATTTTGAAATCTATCTTTAACTCTTTTTGTCATATCACATCGCTTGATCTTAGAGTTTTTAGGTTTGACTTCTTTTTGTCATACCACATCGTTTGATTTTGGGTTTTTACTCATCTTTGAACTATTTAGATATATGAATATTCAAAACTAAATAAAAGAAGAGATTGAAAAAAAAAGATATAGAGCAGATCGAACCAAACTCTGATAACATATAGAAAAATAAAATAAGACAAATAAAAAGAAACGATATTACTTTTATTGCTACATCTCTTCTTCTTCTGATTGCATTACAATGAAAATGACTCACATATTTATAAGAAAACTATTAGACAAAATAAAAAGAAAATAGAAATAAATAAGATCGATACACAATATTTGATATAATATTATATCCATTATTATTTCTAATCATATCTTAAAATCAATATTTCTTTCAATCACATATTCATTTTCCTATTTCAACATATAATTATTACCTTTATTTGATAATCAATACCGTTTTGGAAAATTATCACTTACCTTTAAAAATAATTGTGAAAATATAACTAGAAAGATTATAATTATATGGAGATTCTTTATTTAACCATATCTATATTCTTAAAACAAAAATGAAAATCTTTGACAATTTTTCAAAAACAATAAACAAAAATATATTGTATAGAATGTGATTAATTATTTTACAGTTTGGAAATATTAATTATCAAATAAATTTGTGATTTTTTTATAGACATTATTAGTTTTTTTATTAATGTTCTAGTATTAAAATTAAGTACAAGAAGCACATAAATTTTGAATTTCTTTCCTTGAGAAATTTTAATCACTTCCTCTTCAATATTTAGTAGATAATCTTATAAACAATGATTTCTTTCCCTGTTTGTTCTCTCTAGTTTTGCTTCAACTGGGTTGACTTGATTTCAACTTCTGATTTTTCTTTATTTTAATTTTTTCTAGTTTTATCAAATCCAGTAACACGAATTTTCGTAAACATAAAATTTATGCATATCTAAGTTTGGTAAAAAAACAAAAGTATTAAATTTTACTAAATATTAGGAATGGTGATGCACATAATTTTCGAAAAATACGAATCGGCATGATATCCAATAGTACTCGAACAAATTAGATATTAACATTTGCTTCAAGGTAATATCATATATATATATATATATAATAATATTATTATTGACTAAAACACAAAGTTTTTATCCTTTGAAAACCTTAAATATGGTAACATTAACATTTTTACACATACAAACTAAAAAATCTCAGCGGATTTATTTTTTTCTCTATATTTCATTATCAAAACTAGTAAATTGTATTGTATCGTTGTAAAAGGAAATTTTTTGAAAGTTCCTCTTTTGTTATCAGAAATTTATTTAAGAACATTTCCTTAGATCATACATTGGCCACCATGATATTCCTAATTAATAAAAGGGTAAATGAGTATCATACATTTGGTCTTCCAATTTAAAAAAGGGAGAATATCACTCAGTATTGAAGAAGATAACTACAAAATTTTATTCCATATATACGATTTTACTAATTTAACCATTTTTGCTCATTTCTCTTCAAACTTTAAAGGATATTCTTCAAGATTTCCCAAAAATAAATAAAAGGATCCATATGAACTTGTATTTATACTCAATTCTCAATCTTGCTCTTCTGCACTTTCGTACTGGTTCTTGGATCAACAATGGAGTTTCTGCTGCTGCTGCTCGCCCTCTCGAGTTTTGCTTCATCAAGTTGTTTTTTTTTTTTGCCATCTTTTTTTTTTTCAGTTTGATCAAAATGCATCGATTTTCTTGTCGGATTTCTCCTTATTTAAACGCTCTGTCTGAAAATATTTGCAGTTTATGGAGCGAAGCCTCTGTCTTATGATTATTCCGCAAGTATAGAGGCAAGCCCCTTGCTCAAATCATCTGCAGAATTTCAGACATTGTCCTTTGTTATATCCATCCAGTTCCAATGTCTTTGGAATCATGTTCTGAGTTTTTTTTTTTTGCAGTGTCTTGAGAAGCCACTTCAACCTCAGTACAATGGAGGGATCATCAAAAACCCCGAATTCAACGAGGGTTTACTCGGCTGGTCACAGTTTGGAGATTCCAGAGTCGGTTTCAGAGATTTAAGGGGCAACAAATTCGCCGTTGCTGGATCGAGAAACCAGTCTTATGGCAGCGTTTCTCAGAAACTTTACCTGAAAAAGGGCTTGCTCTATACGTTCTCGGGTACTTTTTTCACATCGTATTCTCTGTTTTTTCCGAGGATTTTTGAGATTTTCGACGAGTCTTGAGCAGTTCCGTTTCACTGTTTTTTGGCAGCATGGTTACAAGTGAGCGATGGAATGGCTCCTGTCTCGGCGATTTTCAAGACGAGGAGTGGCTACAGGCATGCTGGTGCCATTGTTGCTGAATCTAAATGCTGGTCCATGATTAAAGGCGGTCTTACCGTCGAGAAATCTGGTCCCGTCGAGCTCTACTTCGAGGTATGTATACACATTTCTTGTTCCTCTTCAGCTTTCTGAAATCGGGTTTGAGCCATTTGTCAAGAGACGTTTCTCCTCCATTAGGATCAATCTTTTCTTCTCTTTTACGCTCTTCCTCTCGGTTCCCATGAAATTCCAGCTTATGATCTCGGTTCTATGATCAAACCGAGGATTCCATCATCGTTTCATTCTCGAGAACTTTCACCATTGATGAGTACTTTTTCTGCTACCGTTATGCAGAGTAAGGACACGACCGTAGAGATTTGGGTGGATAACGTATCGTTGCAGCCCTTCACACAAGAGGAATGGACCTCCCATCAAGAACTGAGCGTTCAGAAGGTAACAGATACGCATTTCTTGATAAGTTTCCCGCTTTACTGACACGATTAAACGCAAGAATCATCTTCTGATCGTTCGATGTCCCGGGAATATCAGACGAGAAAGGGAACCGTGAAAATCAAAGCGGTGGACAGCGAGGGAAAACCCGTTCCAAATGCGACGATATCCATACAACAGAACAATCTCGGGTTCCCGTTCGGATGCGAGACAGAGAGCAACATACTGGGAAGCCAAGCGTACCAGGACTGGTTCACGAAGAGGTTCACGGTCACCACCTTCGCCAACGAGATGAAATGGTACAGCAACGAAGTGGTCAGAGGGAAAGA
>NW_010963495.1:243895-359378 GCF_000463585.1 Tarenaya hassleriana | reverse complement strand
GGAAAGAGGACTATTCGACAGCGGACACGATGCTCCAGTTCTTCAAGCAGCACGGGATCGCAGTCCGCGGCCACAACGTCCTGTGGAACGACCCTCAATACCAGCCCCAATGGGTGAAATCTCTCACGGGAGATGACCTTTACCAAGCCATGAGACAGAGGGTCAACTCTGTAGTGTCGAGATACCGAGGCCAGTTAATGGGGTGGGACGTCGTCAACGAGCAGCTTCCGTTCTCGTTCTTCGACAGCAGGCTGGGTCCCACAGCTCCTGGCGAGATATACAACCTGGCCCACGCCGCGGATTCAGGGGTGACGCTGTTTATGAACGAGTACAATACCTTGGAGGAACCGAACGATAAGTCCTGTTCTCCGGCAAGGTACCTGCAGAGGCTGAGGGATATTCAGTCGTATAAGGACAACAACGGGATACCTATGGGAATCGGGCTTGAATCTCACTTCAAATCTCCGAACATCCCTTACGTTAGGTCGGCTCTCGATACTCTTGCCGCGACTGGTTTGCCTATTTGGATCACTGAGCTCGACATCAATAGTTCTCCCGATAAGCAGGTACCTTACAAACTACCCCTGGTCGAAACTGTTTGGCAGATCCTGAGATGGTTCTTGTTTCTTGTTGCGCAAGAAACCTTTCTGAACCAAGTTCTTAGGATCCTCTGTTTTCTCGGGTTTTCTTTGCGTTTCCATTTGTAACGTCTTCTTAAACCCTTAACATACGTGTTCTTATTTCATTCTGCCTAAGGAACTGCATATTTTTTGCATTTAAAATGATATATTTTTCTCGGTTTTAATTTCGTTTCTTGTCGCCCAAGAAACCGGTCTGAAATCCAGTATCTTTTCCACTTGGGATGCTCTGTTTTTTCTGGGTTCCTCTCGTGTTTCCGTTTCTCGACCATTATACAAGTAGATCCGTCGACCGATGCATATACAGACCCTAATATCGATATCCATATCGTTTCTTTTTCGTCGTTTTTTCAGCCGCAGTATTTGGAACAAATCCTGAGAGAAGTTCACTCGCATCCGCAAGTGAAAGGAATAGTACTGTGGGCTGGGCTGGGGCCGACCGGCTGCTACCACATGTGCCTGACCGATGGAAACTACAAAAACTTGCCCACGGGAGACGTCGTGGATAAACTTATCGGGGAATGGGGTGGCTTCCGCAAACAAACAGTGGGTGTCGCCGACAGGGACGGCTTCTTCGAAGCCTCGCTCTTCCATGGCGACTATGAAGTCAAGATTTCGAAGCCTTTTGCGAGCCAGACAGCAGCAACTCACGTCTTCAAGCTGAGCTCCGAAGTGGAAACTAACTCCGACGTGTCGGGTGCTTTCGTGTTCCGCGTTTAAGTTTGGGTGATTGTTGTTTTCCGGTGATTGATTTTTGTTTTCGTTGTGAAATTTAATAAACGGAAAAAGCTACATTAAATAGTAACTTTTTTTTATATATATAAATAAGAATCAAGCTCTCTTTTATATTAAGCCATATCAACGTGAAGGGGTTTTTGTTTTAAATTTTAAAATTTAAAAAAAAAAAAATCAGACGATTCCCGACGTGTTGTGCTTCAGAGTCTTCATCTTCTCTCTGTCTGATCATCGTTCCTGCAAAATCAGAGCTCATACTTCACCGATTTCCTCTTCGCGACAAAACAAAAATGTGATTGTGGGAAGCTTTTCTAAATTGGCTGCGAAGGTAAAGTTTGTTTCTTTTTCGCTTCTTGATTTCTGGGCTTTCCCTAAAAGTGGACGAAAACGAAAAAGATTGTACCTTTCGATTTGAGTTTTTGGCTGTTTGGATTCTCGGAAAGTTCATAACAATCCGTAATCCCGAAAAAAGTTTGATTTTTGCTTTGGATCTCTCTGTGTTCTCCAACTCTCCAGGAGACCAGAACAAGCTTTACAGTAGTTCTCTTTGTTGCAGAGTCTGAACTGTTGCAGTTTGCATGGATTCAATCTCAGAAACTGGTCCGTACGTATACATTTGTACTGGATATTAGTGAGAAGCCGCAAATTTTATTTTTGACTTTCTGTTTCTATCCCCAAATTGTCAGGCTATGCCAATGATCATGTTGAAACTTGAACTGAGTAGCTGGTAATACCGGGTTCAACCGGTCGGTTTAAGCGCAGCTGTGCCGGTTCAGACAAACCTTTTCCTGTCTGAGACATTGGTTGAAGGTTGACATCTAAATCTGTCAGGCAGTTCTTGAATTAGATCTGCTTATCCATCGGTTTTGCGTGAATTTTGCTGGTAAGGTATTGGAGAATAGGGCCGGTATAGTCTGGTTTAGTGCGGTTCAATATGCGTTGAATTGGTATGAGGATTTTACTCGGCATCGCCTTTATTGCTCCGAGATTTTTCCAACTTTCTTCAATTTCATGTTTTCTAGTCTCTTTCTGAAGCAAGAGATGGAGCTTTCGCTTATCGGACCTCAAAATGCAGGGAAAACATCACTGGTTAATGTCGTTGCAGTAAGTCGATTTTACGCGTTCAAAGATCGATATCCTTTTATCATCATTGTAAGAATCGATCGACCCAAAAAAGCCTTAATCTTTTTTTCATTTTGATGTTTCTCTGACTCATTTTCTCCAACGGTGAGCCAAAGCGTTAAAACTATCACTACGAGGAAAAGATAGTGTCAGTTTGAGATCTAATTTTCTCGAGATTTTTCGGATGTGGATGATACAGGTAGGGTTCAACATGAGGAAGGTGACAAAAGGCGGAGTAACCACAAAGCTGTGGGATCTCGGGGGACAGCCGAGGCTTCGGAGTTCGGAGTATGTGGGAAAGATATTGCCGTGCAGTTTCAGCCATTGTGTATGTCTCCTTTCTTTTCTTTGTATACTTCGGTTCTTGCCTTGACCCTTTTTCTTGATCTCGCCAATGCTTTTTTCAGGTACGTAGTGGATGCAGCAGATCATGAGAATATAGGGGTGTCGGGAAGGGAGCTCCACGATCTGCTGAGCAAGTCATCTCTCACCTGGATTCCTTTACTCGTGCTCGGTAACAAGATCGACAATCCCTGGGCTCTATCCAAGCAAGATCTCACAGATCAAATGTAAGCAGGATGTCCTGATTCTGAGAGAAATCTTATTACATCATTTGCCGCCCAAAAAAACAAAACACTGGTTGGATGTTGCAGGGAACTGACAGAGATAGGGAACAGCAGAGAAGTGTTCTGCTTCATGATCTCTTGCAAGAACTGCTCCAACATCGACACTGTCATCGACTGGCTCTTCAAGCATTCTAAATCTATGGACTAAGCTCCCCTCTCTCTCTCTCTCTCTCTCTCTCTCTCTCTCTCTCTCTCTCTCTCTGTATAGTGTTGTGTATAAATTAAAGAATGTGAATTATGATGAGTTCGAAGACTCAGTAGCCATCAGTTGGGGTTTCAACCGTTGTGAATGCGTATGTCGTGTTTATACCTCATTTCATAGAGCAGCACACTTAATTAACAGTATGGTTAGTCCATGAATAATGGTTTCATGTATGATTCCATGCAACATGAGTGGGTTACGTTTCACGATGATCTCTTCTTCTATTACCATTGCCTCTCAGTATCTCAGAAGCGAGAACAACAAGCTCAACCATCTCGAACCCTGCAGCCGAAACAGAGTCTACTACTCCTTCACTGCTGTCCCCTGATGCTTCCGCGTCCGCCTCCGCTGACCAGCTTATCGGGATGGAGATCCCGAGGGCAGTTTTCAGACGGTTCGCCTCCATTATGATCTTGTTAATGGCTTCTCCATATCTCCCTATCGCCATTTCGGTATCCATTGACTCCTTTACCTATAAAATAGAGACCACCCAGAACATCAAGAACATAGATTCTATCGCGGGTAAAAATGTGGAAGAATCCCGTCGAAATTATTTCCCACTCTCAGTTACCGGAACAGTGATTCGTGTAAGATACTATACCTGTCCTTAGAAAATGTGGGCATATGTCTAGAACTAAACTCTAGTACTAACTTAACCAAAGAAGTAGGGCTGGACAAACGAAAAACCCCGAAATTCGGGTATCCGAGCAGTATATGAGATGAGATTGGGTTATACCGTGAAGAAAACCAAAATATCGAGCTCGTGTTCAGGTAATTAGGACAGATAACCTGAAAATCTAGAATACCCGACCCGTGTCCACCCCTACAAAGAAGCAAATTCTTGAGAAAAGAACATGCTTACCTTCAAGAGGGCGAGACGGAGTCTACGAACAGAGTTGGTCAAGTGCCCCATGCTTTCCAAACTCTCCTTAAAAGCTGCATATTCTATCTTCATTCTGCCGTACAAACAACATTTCAATATCAGACTGGAGTTAACGGTACGAATACCCGTTGCAACTACGATTTATTGTTTCCTACTTGCACGCATGTAGTAACCATTCTTTAATCCAATTCACACTTTAGTTCAAAAGTATCGACAAACCTGGCGTAATCTGCTTCACTGTATAAGTGAGCTCCGACTTCTCTTGAACTCGGTTCCATCACACCGATCCAGCGGTTTATATTTGTTTTCTTCAACAGATTCTTTAGTCTTCCCTCTTTCTCGTGAGTTATAATTCTTCTTTCGATGTTTTCGTGTTTCTCTTCCCCCCCTGTCTCAGCCATTTTCCTGTAAAGGAATATAGCATCTTTTAGAGGGAGTAGTTATTAGCTTTCTCTTTTGAACTTAGAAATCAGAAACCGAATGAGCATGCTAATGTTATACTGTTCGGTAGCTTTTCCGGCTCTGTAATCCGTTGGAAACTAATCTACACATTCGGAAGAGACGTGAATCCATCACTACTAGAATAGGCAACACAACACCTAATCTTATTTCTTCTCCAGTGTCCATAAAGAAATTTTTTAGATTGCTCTTTTGAGGTGACTAAATTACTAAATGATACAAGTTACTGAATGTACTTAATATCGATCTAAATTTCATGCATTGGAAGTATCCTAAGTTTAAGGAGAATTGCAAGACAGTAGCACCGTTATCTACTATTTACCATGTGGACAATCAACAAGAAAGGATACAAGGATAGCTGACGGGAAATATTACAAGTAGAGGAGGGACTAGGGAGACATACTCTTTCAATGATTGATATTCCTGTCTTAGCCGTGCTAACTCCAGAAGGACTCTCACCTTTTCGTTGGTCACCTGAATATAAGAACATTTCAAATTGATTCAGAACTAGCCATAGAAAGCAAGAACATTCGATTCTTTTCTATTCAATAGCTTAAAACAACTTAAACAAAACCAACCAAGACAAGAAATCAGACAAAAGAAATGAAGTAACAGGGCAAGTACCTGCAGGACATTCCTCTGGAGCTCTTCTACCTTTTTCTGGAGAGCTACATTCACATTTTTTTCGAGCAAATGCCTCTCTTCCTCCTGTGATAAAAGTAAAAGAGCTGCAACCTAGCAATGCATCAGAAAAGAGAAGAAAAACACATCATGACAAAGCAAAACTGATAGCTGAAACAATCAGTCATATACAATAGATACAATGTGGTTGTCAATTTTCTCAGATGACCATCTTATAAACTGTTTCCAGCACTGTAACTAGGATGAAGAACAAAAAGTTTTTAGCTTTTAACCACAAGAATATAAGAAATGTGAAGAACCTTCTCTTGCAATGCTTGTGTAAGGGCTTCATCAGATGCATCAACTTTATTTTCAGCTAACTCTTTTGGTAGAGCAGTCTCCCCAAGCTGCAACCAGAAGAGATACACTCTTATAACATAAGCCCAGACCAAAAGTGCAATAGCTAGTATGACTATCGAAATCCTAGATATTCTTATTATGTGATATCATTTCTGCTATAAGATACAGATTTTCAGCCCAAAAACATTGAGTAACTTCTACACAATGTTGGGAAATAATCGAAGATTCCATCGAAACCGGAAGTTAAAAACAACTAAAGACAAATGCATCAAGATAAGGTGAAATATAAAAATCTAAACAAGCTGAAAATATAGCACAAGCGAGAAAATTTGCATCAAAATGGTCAAGTAAACAGGCCTTTGTTATCTGGTCGGATTCAACAACTGTAGTCATGTGCACATCCCGACATTCATCTTCATTTGGCTTCACATCAGGTTGACGTGGCACCGAATCCTGTATCATTGCTGAAAGAAACTGACCGAACTTTTCTTCTAGTGTTTCAGAAAATGACCTTATGTGTTGTCCTTCCTCATTAAGCAAGTTCATGATGCATGCCCTTTGTTGAGAATGATAATGGCGTAAACCTGCAATGCCATTGAGAATCAACTTGTCTGCAAAAATCTGTATTGGAGTCAGTAACACTAAGACAATTAAAAGAAATAATCCCGAAATTTACAGAACAATAACAAATCAAAGTACTCACATTCTTCTTTTCCAACTCACGAACTTTCTTCTTCAAATGGTTCTCAATTTCTAAACCCTAGAACATAAAACATCAGCCATTTGTGAACGCTCAAAGGCTTCAAGTTGCAACCAATCAAATCACAGAACGAAAAATTTGGATCCATTATCCATACCACTCGTAATTTACTCTGAAGACTATCCACGGTGCTCTTAATCTTCCGTAGCTCCCCTTCCAAAGCAGCCTGTCTGAGGAAAGTTGTTCAAAATAGAATAGCAATAACAGTATCAAGGTAATAAACTGTCTAAGAGTACTTTGAGCCATACTAAGGACACATACAGAAGTATTGAGACATTTCTGAAACATATATTGGTTCTTCTAATACATAAATTTCAAAAAGATGCAGATTAACTGTTATTCCAAGAGATGAAACAGAATCAAGTTCAGAAATAATTAAATAATTCTTAGAAATAACTGCTGCAATCAAACACAATATTTTTGCCCAGATGTGTTCCTCGTGTCCACAGGTTCTGAATAAAGGAAGAGCCAGAAACCAATTTTCAAAAAGTTTCTAGGAATCCACAAAAAACGATCCAATTCATCAAGATAAACATTTAGTATCGTATGGATACGATTTTGAACTTCTCAAAAAATTTAATCTTTTTGTTGTTCGTTTTTATCATAACTGGACTAGGTAAATGTTTGGGACTTGTTCATTTTTTGTTGTAAATTCAGTGCCCAGTCTTTTCTTCCACAAACTTTGGTATTTCTGCAAGTTTCTATGGTATTTATGATTTGTTATGTTTGCAGATTATTTTCCTTGGTTCATAGTAACATTTACTGCATGCAAAATCTCACATTTAATCATTGTCATTTATGGTGATTTACAGTTAAATGCAACAGCTAACAGCCAGAAAAAAGCTTCATCTTGATCATACTCAAAGGTAATACCCAATAGTAAAAAATGGATTATTTGCACCTGACTATACCAGCTAATGATAAAACACCAACAGCAAATAGGGATGTTTTCAAAACTTACTACATATTTCGATGTTGAAGGATCATTGAAAGTCCATGTTTCTTCAGGATCGTCTAACAAACACGCGCATTTTTCATGTGAACTCATTTCCTCAGATTCGCCGAGAGAAATTTTCCTGATATTGTAGAACTTATCAATCACCTGGACAGAGTGAGACAATGATGAGATCAAACAAATACATTTCCGACCTCAAATAGTATTACTACTAATGAATCAAAAGCGTGATACATTTTAAGAGAGAGATGAGATAAATTGATAGCAATGTGGTGGGATGAATTAAAGATAAGGGGAAAAAAGAAGGCCTACAATTTTGTCCCCATCCAAGAGGACGCGAGAGAAGATGAATCGTGTAGAAGAAAGAATGCAGAAATTTACCTCTACATAGATTCTAGTCTCTTCCTCAAGATTTACCAAGTCAGCTTGCAATGTATCATTTAGTCTTTTCTGTTCAAGACAATCTGAGTTAAGCTCTTCCAACCTAACTTACAAAAACCAACAGCAAACCAAACAAGGGAGGAAAATGTTATTTTTTGAAACAACGGAGACGTCAGATAGCACAATATGGACAAAATGTGTAAGAAGAAAAGAGCAATGAGTTGAAATAATAAATGTCTGTCTAGCTTTAACAAATTGATTTAAACAACAATAAGCACAAATATTCAAACTGTGATGCGTGAAGATGGAAATTTGATATAGAAAACAAAGAGCAGAAGGCATCCCAGACCCAGAGAGGAGTAAAACACCATATGCAGCTAAAGAGTAACACTTACAACTATCGTTCTTTTTCCTTCTGAACAATCAACATAAGAAGGGATAGTGAAATTAAATATGATCACAATTACCGCTTCTCAATTTCGCTGAGTCTCAGGGACATCATTTCTGCATTCTCCATGGCTTTCTCAGCCTGATCAAAGTCATAACAAAAGAAAAATAAATTATCCATTTCGGAAACAAGCTTGCTTCTGTAGCAATTAAGCAATAATGACAGTTCTGGGCACCTCCATTATTGAGTTATCCCGTTCAGCAAAAGCAGCTGCAACAGAATTCTGGAAAAACTTAACTTGCTTTTCTGCTTCCAAATTCTGGAAGAGAAAGGGAATATAAATAAACACTTTTAGATATTGGGAAAAATTTCTTAAAACAAGAAGATTTAGATTGACAATTCCGATCAAAAGGGAGGGACCTTTGCCACTTCTTCAGCGTGTAGATCTGCTAATTGAGCCTGAAAAACACAGCTTAACTTATAAAATTCTGAAAAGAAGCGTAAGCAATTGACTCTCAAGAACACCAAAGTTTCTCACTTTGACCCGGTAAGCTTCTGCAAGCTCTTCTTGAAGATTCAGTTTCTCCCTTGTGCAAGCAGTCAACTTCACTTTCAAGCTTTCAATCTCCTGATCCAGGTTTGCTGTCCTAATAGGGCAACATGAAAAGTAGCTTAATGCTTTCTCCATTTACAAAAGAACTCTCATGTAGTGAGAAAGGGAAATAAGATACCTCTTGAATGCTGAGAACTTATTTCTAATCACATGAAGCTAGAAAGAAAAATAAGATACCTCTGGAGATGCATTCGAGTAGCCACGCCAAGGATGCTGGGTCCAGCTTGTTGCATACACAACTGTTCGATATCTTTCTGCAGTTCGCCACGTTCTAGAAAATAGAATATGTCACGGTTATGTTCATCCAGGATGTGATACCAAGGAACATCAGAGCTTGGAAACTGGATAAACAATATCATGAGGCATAGTAACGAGTAAGTGCACTGACAGCAGATGACATCTAAATACAAACCTAAAACATCTATCACAAAAGAAATAATCAAACCAGCATCTCACAGTACAAGTGACACCTCCAATATTGTCAGACACAGTAAGATCAGCTCTTTGTCTTGTCTACCCAGCTTTACAGCCACAGAGAAGGAAATTACAAAGCTAATCTCATCCATTAGAAAACAGGACATGTATGCTTTCCGGAACTAAGACATAAATCAGAAAGACACAAAGAAACCTCAGCAGTAATGGCTGTATCGAAGAGCAAGAGGCTGCGTATAAGCCATCGAAAAAAAACTGAACCATCAGAGGAGCAAACTTAACATTACCATGTTCCAGTTGTTTGATGCGAGCCCTTAGTTTCTCCTTCTCACCTAAATTCTCATCCATGTCCGGAGAAAATTATACAACAGTAAATCCAGAGAGACTTCAATCTGCACCAAACCGAAAGGACTCTAATTTACAACTTCGAGCAAGAAACAAACCAAATTCTACTGAATTTTAGTCACATGGGTATACACTTAAAGCATATCAAAATTAGTCAACAGCAAGAAAACCCCAGAACTCGTCACACAAACAATTGATAAGAACACCTTTGAAACAAAGCCATACATGCTGTTCATAGAACGAACATTAACGGAATCACAATTCATCACAAATCGGAACTCAGTTCGAAACTTCGTTCATGATTACCGATAAACTCGACCGGAAAAATCAAGAAAAGTCGGAAATTTAACAAAAGGGGTCATTCAAAATTCTGCAATTCACTCGAACTCAGAAGCAAGATGGGGATTCGAACTTTCTTGTAGCGAAGCAAACCCAGAAACCGAAACTCTACAACTCTTCGAAGGCCAGACAGGGAAAAAGAAAAGTGAACGGCTTGTGATACGAAAGACTTGAACACGAGAGAATCAAGCAAAATTGAATAAATAAAGTATGAAATCTGGGAATCGAATCACCAAAGAAAGGATCTTTTTTACACCTTGTCGCGATCTCTTTTCTTCCGTTAGCCAAAATTTCTTCGGACGCCCGATTGCGTCTCTGCCTCGTTTTCTCGCCTGGTCTCTCCCTTTGTTGCCGTTGTGTTTTTCTCCTTTTCGATTGTCGAAATGGATTATGAGGTTTTTGTGTGCTTTATTTTGGGTTTGGTACTAATAATTTGATTATTGGACTTCTAAAAATATTATTGGACAACGCAGAATATTAGACAACATAATCAATTAGCTAATACATATTGAAAAAAAAAAAGATATATTAAAACATTAAAAAAACCATCTGACACTTGGTAGGAAAAAAAAGTTACCCGGGATAGACATTTTTTTTAGAATATACCAAAGTAAAAAGAAAAAACTATTAAATCATAGATCTGATATAAATAACAATACTATATCATTGGTCTAATAATATATATTTCATTCAAAAAAATATTTTCATTCGATTTTACTTTTTAAGAAATGTATTAAATTTCTTTATTTTCGTCCATTTTTATTTTACAACATATGTTATATTAAATTAAAATGTTTTTATTCAAAATTTTGATTTAGATGCAATTTTATTCATAAATTTTGTTCTCAAAAAAATATTTCTTTTTTAGGAAAAGAATTTATTTTCTATTTTATTTTTTGTCTTTTATATTATTCCCTTCGATTATTTTCGTTCGAAATAAGGCGTATATATGATGAAACTGAAATAAATGTCAATTTAGATATTACATAATTTTAATGACATTATTTCGAAAAGCCTTAGAATAAGAATATACCCATCTTTTTAAACAATGGTAGAATCCATTTGTTTTTGTGATAATCTGGATACCGTAGCAGAGCGTCCAATAATCGTCGGTGCGGGCGGCATGGACAATGGACGGCTCCGACGAACTTTTGGGTAGAGAGTACAAGGATTGATCGAATACATCGGAATCAAATGATGTATAGGTATGTGACTATACAGTCAAAGATAATTTACAGAAATTGATTGAGATACTCATATCAATAAGATGCATCTACCTTTTCGGTTGTCCATTTCGAAAGAACTCCAAAATTAAACTTGCTCATTCTGGAATAGTCTTAGTATGAATGACCTCATGAGAGGCACTTTTCGTGATGTGTGCGAGTGAAGACAAAACACGTTAAAAAATTTCGTGTTGATGTGTGAGGACAATTTTGACATTCTGTAACCGTCCGGGTCGTTACAGTTTTATCATAGTATTAATTGCAGAAGAGGTAAAATTGAATAAATATATTGGAAGAATAATCTTACACTCCAAACTCGGAATACATTAGCAACGCCCCTGTAATACGAGATGAATTCAAAAACGGAAATGATCGAATTTTCACCATTTGATTGTTCCCTGTAATTAATTATTTTGATTGTTCTCTGTTTCTATTAATTGCATATGTTTTCTAAATTAGAATTAAAACCCTAAATATGGTTGTAAGGTAGCAATCAACCCCCACTCTCTCAACTCCAACAACGAAATAATTAGGTATAATGTATAGTTATCATATAACAAAACAATCCTCCACCATAGTCTTTTGCCTTTATTCAGACAAGAAAATGCATTCCTTTGTTCCTCATTTTAGTTGGTTCATTATAAAAAATACTTATACTTTGCTATTTTGATTTCAAAGCATACCCTTCTTCCGTTGTGATCCTGTAGCCTATTTGACTATAAATTTATTTATGATCACACTCATTCATTATGTTCATATATTATATATCTCACTAATCATTTGATAAAAAAATTTATAAATTTAATGTTATGACCAATATAACCAAGATTAAATTTCTGGTCACATGGATCATATAGTCACAGTTGGTGGAGGATATGCTTTGAAAAAAAATAACAAATGCAGGGTATTTTTTATATAATACCATTTTTAGTTGAATCTTTTCTTTTATAAACCAAAAAGCTGTCTGATTTTGGATTATAATCTTTTGCCCAAACATTGGAAAAAAATCACTAAATAAATCAGTTGTTCGTTTTGTTTTGTTTTGTTTTTTAAATAGCAAACCAAAGAAACAAAAATGCCAACTGGGAATAACAAAAGTAAATTGATGAAAAGAGCAAAGTCGCAATAGGAAGTCTCCGCCACGATTTACATCCCCATAATCAAATCCAAACCATCATCGGCCACAGAGAGTCTTACTTATCAAGGAGATAGCGTTAAAATAAACGACAAGAGAAATAAATCAAGATCCACCAGCAATCTCTGTCTCCACGAATCAGTTAATGTTTTTTTCCTTTTTTCTTTCTGGGATGGCTGGGTCTCCGATCAGAAGCAGGCATCCAAGAGACAGCAACAGCAGAGAGCAGCAAGGCTGTAAAAAAACATCAATCGATAACCAAATAAGAACAGAACAATGGTTTCGTAAACCTCTCATGCAATCCATCATGTCGTCGCATAATGTATTAGCTTTCTTAACTATGCTGAGGCCCCAAAAAATGAGAAAGATGGTCGAAGATGCTACAATGCAGTTGGTCATGCAGGCTTCGACCAGTACAAGTCTACAAGAAACCAATCAAGATGGATCCAGTTTTTATGGAACTACGACAAGCACTCAAGCTTCAATATGTATCTATGAAATCACTCAAGATTCACAATTTCGAGCGAGAGAAAACGTTGACATTAAGCAGTCCCAGATGAATCAAACACGTGTTAGCTCTTCACAGGCAAAGAAAATCATCAGATTAACCAAGAAAACAGAGAAAAAAAGTCTTCACGAAAAATCTCCATTGAAAAACTCAAGCAAGGGAGGAAGAAAACAAAAGCAATGACCAAAAGGACCCGTCTTTTCCTGTTTATGATTAACCCAAATCAGGATCGCGTTACCAAGTCACTCCGAGACAAGGAAAATTTCAAACTTTGATTAAAGAATGTCTCCTGAACTTTCCCTTTCCTCGAGATCCAAGTAGTAGAATATTCAAAGACAGAAAAAGTCCACAACCCAATGTTCTTTATCCTCCTCAATCAAAAAGCGGATAGGTCCCAACAATCACACATATTGCACAGACAAGCAGACAGAATATGTTCTCATGGACAGTGATTCACGAACACGAATATACATACATTCGAATAAAGTTTAGTCAATAGATGCATATATACAGCTTACCATCCTTCTAGAAACCCAGGACTGCTTTGTTGGTGCTGTTGCGGCGGTGGCGGCGGCGGGTATTGCGGCGCGTACGGCGGAGGGTATCCTTGAGGAGGGTACCCCTGAGGAGGATACCCCTGGGCATAGCCCTGCGGAGGATATCCCGGCGGCGGGTAAGCGTCCTTCGCATATCCCTCCGGCGGATAACCTATTCCGGGTAAAGCAAAAACCACAAGGATTCAGATCTCACCGCAACCAAACAGGATCAGAGTAACACACACAATCCAACAGCAGAAATTGCACGCCAAACTATCAGATCTCGAAATTCCATCGCTTCAAACAAACATGCAGTGATTTGAAAGGAAAAACCAAAAATAAAAACAGTTGAAAAAACTGAATATAATTTAGAAAAGAAAAAAGAAGAAGAAAAAACCGGATCAAAACCTTAAAGCATGAGTTCACGAAGGAGATCATTCGACGAAGACACGATACAAACGAGGCAAAACTCGAATTGGAACCAAAATCAAATCAGAATCCAAACCGACAAGCAAACGCAGAATCAAACAGAAGAAATCGAAAACAGACCTTGAGGAGGAGGGGCACCAACAGGGGGCGGATATTGACTCATCGTTCCTTCTACTACACTCTTCTTCTTCTTCTTCTTCTTCTTCTTCTTCCTTCGTCGATTTCTCCCCCTCTCTCTACCTCTTGCAGAAAATATCAAACATAGAGATTTCAGAGATATATGTTATATATTGTCTCTTTCTTTTTTCTTTTTTTTTCCTTCTAAAAAAAGGGTTAAGCCTCACCACGCTGCCAACTCGCCAGGGAGTAATGATCCGTTCAGATCTTGACACGTGTTCAGATCTCGGATCGTGTCGTGGCTGGATCGGATTTGTTAACTGATTTCAAAACAAACGCAAAGATGAAAAAAGAAACTAGACTAAAAAAAAGTAACTGTCTTTTTAAAAAAAAAACAACGACCAAACTTTGATGATTTAATCTGTAATATGAATATAGCTTTGTTAATAAATATCAAAATGTATTATTTTTGTATTATATAAAAAAGAAAAATGAAAAGATTTTTAAAAGTACAGATACAACCGAATCTGACGTATTAGCATGTGAAGGACTTCCCCTTTTTTTTTTAGAGATAAGGAAGTAAATCCCAAATTTCTATTACAAAATAATATCTAGATTTAGCACATATATATATATATATATATATAAACTTCAATGGATGGTTTACCAAATTTTGCATAAAATTATTTCTTAAACATGATATTTTTTTAATGATTGATAACTATTTTTTAACTAATTCATAAGATATGTCAACAATTTATTTAACCCCAAAAAAACAGATATGTCAACAAAAATACGATATTCTAAGTAGGAACCCACCTAGGCCCAAAAGATATAATAATAGCCCAATGAAAAACTTCTAATGGGCTACCTCAAAATCAAATATAGGCAAAACAGCATATAAGAATAAAGAGCCCAATTAACTTAGTTGTTACTTGGGGTCCAAGAGGCCTAGGCCCAATTATTATAATAAATTATTGTATTCGTATAATTTGATCAAGGAAAATCGCCAACAAAAACCCTCCACAAAAAAATTATATACTTATTTTATTACCAAAAAAAGTTTGTACTTATACTTATTCATCGAAAAATCTTTTACTCTTGAAATATTAGACAAAAAGACCCTATACTTTTTTATTACCTAAAAAACCCTATACTTATAACTTATTCGCTGAAATATACATGTATTTTATAAATTCTAACAAATAAACTTCTAAACACAAACACCCAAAAAATACGGTAAAAAATCTATTCGAACCTAACTCAACCGATATATACCCGAAATGAATCGAACCGATTAAAATTTCAAATCTGAAATAACTGTATTTATTTAAATACCATATTTTTTTAAATAACCGAATCCAAAATAACTGAATCTAAAATAATCCAGATTGGATTTATATTAGTCAAATTCGGTTCGGTTATTTCCTGATCGGTTATTTCGGATTTGAAATATTCATATCCAATATGGTATATTATTTTAATCGGTTTGATTCGGTTCTGGTATATATCGGTTGGATTAGGTTCGGACAGATTTTTTATGAAATTTTTGGGTGTTTGCGTTTAGGGGTTTATTTGCTAAAATTTGTAAAGTACAAGTATATTTCGGAAATAAGTTATAAGTATAGGATTTGTTTATAATAAAAAAAGTATAAGATTTTTTATCTGACATTTTAAGAGTACAAGATTTTTTCGGCGAATAAATATAAGCACATGATTTTTTCATAATAAAAAAATATATGGTTTTTTATCGACATCTTAAGAGTACAAGGTTTTTTTGGCGATTTTTTCTTTGATAAATTGTTTAAGCCTAATATTGCCTAGTAAAAAAATATCACCTGAATTCGATATCTCGTAAGAAAATACGTCATTAAATTAGAAATCAAAATGAGAATATATTCTTAGGACGGATAAATAAATGTGTGTTTATGTTTCCCCAAAAAAATAATATTCCCTCATTTTAGTTTTAGTTTTAGATGACGTTTTGAAATCATTTTTTGTTTTAAAATAAATGAAGTTTTGATATTTTCTATGTATTTTTTGATACTTTTTCCAAAATTATCCTTCATTAATAATAGGTAATTACAATATTGTATGAGTGAAAAAATAAAGATATCATAATTAAACAATGATATTTTAGATAAAATTTTATTTTTCTTAATATACACGTTGAAAACTAAAACGTCAAATAAAACTAAACAGAGAGAGTAGATCACATATATCTTTACCATATATCTTTACCAGCTTTTAATATATATCCTTTTATCTTAATTTGTATAATATTTAGGATAACAAAATTCTCGACCATACGAACTCAAATTATTTGTTGTAATTATGTTCTTTAATATAATTTTTAATTTGTAATTCTATCTAAATAGTTTCTATATAGTATCCTTTTAAAAAATGTTTGCCGATAGACATCAATTGATATCTAAAATTTTCATATATGAATATGAATATCAAATTATGATATTCAATTGGTCGAGTATTATATTTTTTTCTATCCAAACAACATCATCAACATTTGGATTAATTTATATATTTTGTTAATAGAATTCCGATTAATTTTTTATTAAATTAAAATTAAAATTTAGTTCACCAATTCTATTGTTTTATAAAATAAAATAAAAAACTGCTCGTTCAATAATTTCTGGAAAGAAATGCACCACTTTGCTGGATTTTTCAATCATTTATGAATGAAACCGAAACACTCGAAAATCAAACCGCTGGGAAATGATTAGAGAGGGGGACAGGAGGGGCGACGCGTGGGGACAACGGTGGCGCGTGGGGTACACGTATGAGTCCGTACGTTGTACTTTTCGCTACTTGACAAATTCGATATGGGACCCACAATGGTGTCCAAAAGCCAGCTCATCATCATCCTGTCTGTCCCCCTTAGCTGTGTCTCCACCTTACTATTTACGTCATGGGCCTTCACCCTTTCTTGTTCCCCACCGCTATTAATTATCAATGTCGTGAAGAGAGAAAAAAAAAGAAGATAATTTCATCTTAAAATTATGTTTTTTCGATCCAATTAAATCACATTTCGTCCAAATTATTATAGAAATTCTATCCTTAAAGGAATGGTTTTGTAATTTTCGACGCATAGAGGCATTGTCTTTTTTGTATTATTCTGTTTTTTTATTGCATTTTAAATATTAGTTTCCCAAATTATTTATTTCAAGGTATTCACATTCATATCCAAATGCCCAAAACCCTTAGGACTTGGTCCGTTTTTTTTTTCCTCACTTTTTTTAATTATAAAGAGCATTCTTTCATTGAAACTATGATTGGTATTGTTATGTTTATGTAAGCACAAAAGCTACATAGCATCATCAACAAACCCTAGAAATGAACAAAACATTAGCTTATACGAACGGATGAGCATTTTACTCAGAATATAATTCAGTGGATCATGAATCGACCAGTAAATATTTTGTTCTGTTGTCGCCTTAGCAATGACGTGGAATTTCCAAATGCTAAATGACAATATGAAAGGTCGATCGCATCCGTAGTTTTCACGTATCCGTTTGAAGAAAATCGGATAAATTTTCGGGTAATCAAAGGAGAAGATGGCTTAGCTATAGCTTGGTCCCGTAACTAATATATAATATGGTCGCCAAATTATTGGGGGAGAGAGGTTTCAATCATTTAAAAGACAAAAACTATAACAAATATTGGGTACAAAACTCATAGAAGGTTGGAGGGGGACCAAAGTCCCCATGTGGAGTATTAATGTCTATAAAATAAGAATCTATCCTGTTCTTATTTTGTCAACTTTGAATTATTTACATCATGGACTCCCCTCGCTACACAACGAAAAGCCGAGATCGTGATTATAGACTATATCCGAGTGGTTAATGCCCTTTGGATGGTTTGGCGTCTACCCTTTGTGGATAGATTCTAATTAGTCACACCCACATATATATATATATATATATATATATATATATGTATGTATATATGGTAGGTATATTTGGGTACTTTGAATGCTTAATGTTCAATGTATTGTCTTCTTAAAAAGTTAACTTTCATTTAATCACGCCCATTTCCACCAATTCAAAAGCAGTTTGTGTACGTACGTGTATAACCAATAAGATCATGTATTCGAATGATTTAATTTGAATTCCAACTTAATTGAAGGCATATCCGAATAACTTCAAATCCAAATTTATTAGTCTCGACCTCGAATTAGAATACTCGGGTTATCCAAACGAATAACGACTACATTATTTTGAACTTTTTTTTTTACCATACAAGTTCCATGTTGTGGTCTATATATATTTATATAATAGTAGTGATTGGGAATTTATATGAATAAAAACTACATCAATGTTCATTGAATATATATATATATGTCTTCGTTCAGCTTATCCGATTGCAAAACCAACTGGATTAACACAATGTCCGTACTGATTAGAGACATGAGGCCGACTATTAGGTGGTAATGGGCCCAAGTATTAGGTGAAACACCCATAATTAGTGGTTTAATTATGGTCCATATCTATATCTATATATTATAATATTATATTGCCTTTTGTTTTCTATTTTTGTCTTTTTAGCTACATTATTGTAAAGATATTTATTAATGGCAATCATATCGACTTCTCTTTTTTGATTAATTTGTTTGGATTTGGGACACACAATGATATGAATGGCCATATTCCATAAGAAACACATGTCTTTTTAATTGCAATATATAAGCCACAAAAATTTGGACTGACTTCTAACCGTGTGAACAACTTGATTTTCTTCCTACATGGCCTTTTAATGTAAATACTATATAACTAATCGCTACACCGAAACTAGAATACCATCTAAATCTATCGTAGTCAATCTTCATGGAGGAAAAAGCATATATATTGTTCTACTTGGTGTATACTATATAGTTTTTCCGTAATGAAAATATCTTAATATTCCAATCAAACATAATAACGTGGTCTGTCGCGGATCCAAACCGTCACGTGACGAACGGACCATATCTCAAGAAAGTAACCCAGTTTTTGGTTATATTTTTAGAAATGTGGATGAACATTGTTGGTTCGTGACATGGATCTTGTGTGGGTCTTGTCTGTCGTTATATATTGTGTTATATTGCTTTTGTATTTTCCATGCATGCATGCATGCATGCGTGTAGCGCTTGGTTTTCTTCTTGCTATGGAATGATAAATATTCAAATGTAAATCAATCATAGATATAGTTTTGGAAAATCAGATAGGCTCATTTTTGTGAAACTTAGGCAAAGTAATACATATATTTTATATATATATACATATATATATATCGGGTATTATTTATCATGCTACAAATTTCAGGTCATAACAATCAATGATCTTATTTTTTTTTTTGGTTCACACTTCCGTGGGGCTCATTGGGAAATAGCTAAAAACGAGGAAAAGCGAAAGAACACATGAAAGATGGGAAGATCGAAAATTCGCATAGGAAGCATAACCACAGAGAGAGAGAGAGAGAGGATCACAAAATGACACATTTAATTTAATTTAATTTGAGAAATTAATCCTAAGTGCCACAAAAATTAGGTCGAAGTGCGTGTTGTTGCACGTGCGCACATGTGTGAATTCGTTGAAGCTTGCGTATTTCTTATATGTGCACACGTGCCCACATGCATGCGTGATCTCGTTCGAAACCCAAAAGCAAATCCAAATTCCATTCCAATACATACATACATACATGCATATATTAATATATGCCATGTGTTGCATATACTTCTAGAACATATAATACTTCTACTTGAAGTCCCAACTAGAGAAGACCTTAATTATTACACTAGGAAAGCATTGGCAGTTTAATAGTTCGGATTCGATATTATAATGAAATTTCGATGTCATTGAATTGCACGACATCTGATATATAATGTCGAATCTCTGAATTTGATCAAATATTCAGATGTGTTAATATTTCATGTAAGAATCAAAACTATATGAAAAAAAATTCACGTTGAAAGAATAATAATAACCGGAAAATGTAGGTTAGTGGTTATACGTTTTTTTTTATATCAAATGAGAAATAGAAATTCAAATATGAATACTCACAAATTTAAAAATATTAATTCATAATGACCACATGACTTATTTTTTAATTTAAAATGAAACATTACAACCGTCTGATTATATGAAATTGTGACATAGTATATATTGAAGATTATAGGGAATTTATATTGAAAATAATAGAGAATTTGAGTTTATATATTATTATAGTTCTTAATTAGATTGGATTTTTTATGGTATTATAACCTATATTTTTCTATGAGATTAATTAGGAGTGCTAGTAAAAAATCTATATGGTATATTTAATAACAATGATACTATTTTTTATTTTACATTTTGTAGCGGTATATAATTAATTAATATCATGCAATAAATGTAAGATTATAGGAGATTATATATTCTATGTAACTTGAACATTGGTGCCATATGGAGAAAAAAAAGATATAATATATTTGTTCTATGTATGTAAAAATTATTGCGAAATTCCAAGTGAATTTTTTTGTAGATATTTAGGTGAAAAAATAAGATAATTGCAAATGGGATTATTAAATGTGAAAGAAAAGTGTAAAAATGTGAGAGAGCATGTGATATCATGAAAGCTTAGTCAATGGACCGTCGGGCTATTCCTCACCACTTGTCTATAGGAGCGGCTTTGACCCATGCATGCACCATCTTACTCCAAACCATTCCTAATAAATATAAAATTTATATAAATAATTATCACATAAATTTGAAATTAAATGAATAATTCATAATATATTATCCACGGGATTAATCCCCGAGAGAAGTTTTGTAAGATATGTCACGTGGAAGTTTGTACTTTGATGATGTTGCTCCCATTTAATTTACATATTTTGCATAAATAAAAAATATTATTTATTATTGACACAAAACATTCACAAATTGTTATTGTTAATATATTTGAGAAAATGTTGATAGCCGAGTGATCTCAAAATTATATTTCATAGTTTTTTTTTTTAATTTATAGGATGTTTCTCGGATTATATATACCAATTTATAAAAACGAAATAAAGATATTTATATATTTTTTCCCCTTTGAAAACTTTGTTTTTTTAAAATGTTCATCAATTAATGAACTGATACATTATATGATCAATTTTATACATAGTGATTTTACCGTTTCCGAATAAATTTACAAAAATAATGAATTTTTTTTAAAAAAAATAATTTTTAAATTTGTTAATAGTCAGTTTCAAAACTCTATTTAAACGGATATATGGGTAATTTTGATAATGTTTGGAGTGTCGAAGACAATAAAACTAAAACAATTATTAAAACCGAAATTTACAATTGAAAGGGAAAAACGACATAGTATTAATTCAAATCATACGTAAGATTATCTATTTCGGTAACGATCATCAAAATTAATTTTGGGTCCAAATGATTAAATCTATAGTGATTGATATTGCACCAAAATTAGAATGGAGCGGACCACACAGCCAACCCAACATGCAATAAAGTTGACAAATCCCAACTGAAAGAACAGCGAATACATGTCCAAAAGCACCATCGAAGATTCGGAAATATTCTTTCTATGATACATTTATTTAAAACAAAATATAAAAAGTAAATAAAATTACGACATTTTTGTATGCTTTCTTAAATTAAGAGGCTTATTTTTTGGTCCCGAATTTAAGAGAGCTGTACATATACTATAGATTGAGTAAGTAGTTATTATATTTAACAAAAATCCAAAAACTTGAGGTTAAAAAAGTTTTTTTCCCAAAAACAAATATGTCATTACTATTAAATAATTTTGTTGCATGAATAAAATTAAAAATAATATAAGAATGAAATAGATAGTTAAAAATCAAATATAAGAATAATTATATTAACCCCCATTTTCTTAGTCTTATTTTTCTCTTTACGTAATATATATGATCTTTTCGTCACCTTCATTGAAAATGATTGTCACACTTGGTTATGAAAATGATTGTCACACCCTAAAATTTTTGTAGATTCTTTTCTCTTCCATTTTTGTATTTCGAGTTTTTGTTCACATGTTTACATTTTTATTAATCAAACTATCACATAAAAACGTTAATACATAATTAATCTCTAATTAAAACATATCAGCATTTTAACACTTTGGATTATTTTTTTTTTCTTTTTAAAGAAGGATAACGTAGGTCTTATTTTTTAAAAAATTGAAATTATCTTTTTAAATCTAGTAAGCTTTGGTACACCCCCAGCTTCCTTTGCACCCATTCTTAGATCTTACATTATAAAATGGCATACTATACAAATAGGAATACTAAAATCCATAAAATATAATTAATAAATATCTCTAATTTAGGAATGCTTTATAGATTATTTAAAAGAAAATAAAATAATGTGAACCTAATCTTATTCCATACACATGAACACAGATAAAGACCAAAACTAGCTGAGTCCGTAATCCGTTTTACAGTAACCTGAGTGCACAAGTGAACAACAATGAATAAACAAATACAACACATGTACATACACAGATACATGTATACATATATATATGTTTATATATAGACATCAATATAGATATAAACAGAGGGACAGTTCACCTCTTCTCACACACACACACACCCCCCTCCTCCTCCTTCTCTGTTTTGATTTCTAAGGCAGAGAGAAAGAAACCCAGAAAACACCACGAGAGAGAGAGAGAGAGAATGTTGGGTTCTTCAGAAAACAGCAGTGGGTGCGAGTCCGGATGGACTCTGTACTTGGATCACTCTGTTTCTTCACCAAACCCATCTCGTTTCAGAGAGATCACCAATGGGTTTGGCGATAAGAGAAGCAAAAGCCGAAAACATTGGGGAAAATATCATTACACAGATGAAGACGGCGACGAGGATGATTTGTCAATGGTGTCCGATGCGTCGTCGGGTCCACGGAACTTGGCCGAGGACGAAGCATGTGATTACAGCAACGGGTTCAAGAGAGAGACAGCGAAGAAGATCAGCGTTCGTCCTCAGAAACAGAGCAAGAGAGAGAAGAAAGGAAGGGAAGATCCGAAAATGGCTTCTTTTCTCGACGACACTGCCAGCTCTCCCTTCTTCAACTTCCCCAATGCATGTTCCTTCTTCTCTTGTTTCGATTCAAAGTTTTTTTTTTTTGGGTTGTCTAAATCTAAAAATACCCTTTTGTTTAATGTCACAGAGCAATGTCGGCGTTAACCATATGGAACAAGGCTCACTGGAAAGTGCCTTGGATTACTCGCAAGGCTTCTCTGCAACTCACTTTCAGGTCTCTCTCCCTCTCCCTCTCTCTCTCTCTCTGTTCTTGTTCACTCTGCTTTCGATCTCTAACTTTTTTTTTTCTCCTTTTTTTTCAGGGAGCACCTGCATTTCAAGAACAATATGGTTTTCTCCAGTCCTCGTTATCTGGAAACCAGATTCAAAATAACCAGTTAAGTACATTCGATGATTGAATCATCGTTATAAATTTTTACATGCTCATATGTACATAGAAACGAAACGTATCTTATAGAAAAAAAATACACTTTTCATTGAACAGGTGGTTTTAGCGCGAGGATGAACCGCAACGGAAGAGTAATTTCCGGCAACCTTAGTATCTATTGTTTCGGATTTACAAAACTTGGATCCAATGAAGAGTCGAAGAGGAGAGGAAAAAAAGGGTCATAGAGATTATACAAAAAAAATCCAGAAAGGAAAGAAAAAAAAAAAAAAGAGGGTCGCCGGAGAAAGAAGAGAAGGCGGAGATATCGGAAATGACCTTTTTGCCCTTTTGTACTCTCTTCTCTTTTTTTTTTTGCATTTTTTTTTATCGTTTCTTGATTTGTAGTTCATTTTTTTTTTTTGGTTTTACATGAGAAACATTAAATCGGAAATCGGTTTTTTCGCCATAGTTCGTGTATGGATATTAGACAGAAAATTATCGTTTATGGTTAATAAATATGGCACGTTATTTAGTTTTTTTTTTTATGTATCTCGAAGAAAAATAAAATACCCAAGATGCCATTGGTTGAACTTATTGACGCTCTTGATTTTATTATGGTTCGAACAAATATAATTTATTTTAATGTTGTGTTGTATATATTCTTGGACGTGTAGAAAGATATAATTATTTCAAATAGAGATTTATTATTTTCGGGGTCACGGATTGGTGAAAAGAGTGAGAACCTATAACTTGTATATTTTTTTAACAAATAAATAAATAAATATTGTACGCATACGCACAATTAGTACGTCTATTGCTCTTTTTGATCGAACAAATGTTTGAATCCATCGACGAGAGACAGATGTCATTTGGCAAATAATTTCCATAATTCATTACGGCCCAACTAATTCATTCAAGTAGGCAACAAATACGTGTACGAATATGCACCTAACTCCGATGCCAAATAAATACGCTATCATTATTATTATTATTATTAAAGAATTAGAAAATAGATAAATAAATAAGATACGATTAGGTGAGATTTGAGTATCTAATTCGTGAATCCCTCGATCTCTCTCTCATGTAAGAGACTAATAACATGAAGACGAAAACCACATTGTCTCCTGTGACTCCGACAACATGGTCGCCGTTCTAATCCTCTTTTACCTTTTTTATTATTTTTTCTTCTAATTTGTTAATATTCATTATGATATTTTTTAAATTTTATTTATTTTGCATGATGATCAAAGTGCCAAAAGTTTAATTATGGTTCACCTAAACCAGTACGATGAAATTCTTGATATTCCATGTAATCAATGTTTTCAGATTTGATACATTAGATTGATATAACTATCAACACACAAAAAAAAAGTTGTATCCATTCAATATGATTTTAATTGTCCCGTTTTAGATTGGAAATCTTGTTGCAAAATAAATTATTGCATTTTTTGTGATTTTTCGCAGTTAAACATATATATATATATATATATATATATATTGTTGGATATGTGTGTGATATGTCAAAAAAAAAAATTGTTGGATAAACAATAATAACATTTTTAATTTTAAAATACCCTGAAAGATCTCTGACTGGAAGGGACATGGCCCCCATTATTCAGATAATCTCCTCTCTCTTTGTCTAATTTACAAAGCCTCTTTCAAAAAGTTATTTAATATATTTTATTTTCTATTTCCAGTAATAACAGATAAATTTATTTCTTTTATAAATGACGTGTCTTCTATGAAACTTCCATTGAGCTCGGTGCCTCATGTTATATAGTTCGGTGACGTGTCCTTGTCTCATAAATTATTGAACCTTAGTTCATAGAATTATTGGTTGTACACTTATGGTTATACTATATATATATATATATAACCCCGATGCATTTTTATTTAAATATTTGTTGGTTGTCCAAACTGTAGAAGATAAGCACTTGGAGAATTTAGGATGCCAAAGTTTTCAGCTCTAAGCACATGAACACCAATTTAATTAAATAAATTGCTATATAGTATGTTTGATTAATCAATGAATTTATTTATTTATTTGCTTTGGTGGTCTTTCACACGGTCAAACTAGTGGATACCAAAAAATAATGTTATTTGAACATAATATAAACCGAATTATAATAACAACTTGAAACTAATTAGATAATAAAATTTGAACATATTATTTTAATTTTAAAAATTTATTGAAGAACCATCGGATCATATTTTTTTAGTTTTTAATCCTAGATATTTTTTTTCCCATGAAACTCGTTTTCAATCATTTTTAAATAATGATTTTGTGTTTGAGGTCACTCAACGAAAAATTTCCTCAAACAACATTTCATAGGAGATTAATTAAGATCAAATGTTTAAACGCTCTTTACTATTGCGCATTATTGAAAATTTATATAACCCTAGAGTTTACACATTTTTTTATATTTTCGATTTAATTTTACATTACCGCGATCTTTACCTAAAAAAACTATGTCAGAATTTAAATAAACAACATAATATTTTTTTTTAGTGGAACTCGTGATACCGTAATTAAACCTAAACGAAATAGCAGACATAACAACATCTACATTTTTAATAATTTGTAAATGTTACGAAATTAAAATCTAAAAATATTTTATTTGGTCGTGTACATATCAAAGTATGACAAAAATAATGGGCGGAGAAACTGAGAGGGTATGGGCGTATGTTCTCTGTGTTCCACTGTGATATAATATTGTTCTTAAACAAAACGTCGAGTAAAATAATGTGCTTATCCAAAACCCAAAAAAAAAAAAAAAAAAAAAACACTCGGGGGTTGTCTTTTGTTTTCAAGCCTCCCTCTGATTCCGCCATGCCATTTCTGTGAAACGATGTCTTTCTTTGAAGAGACAAAAGACACGCAGCAGAAGAAAACCCTAATTAGGGTTTTATTTTTTTATATAAAATAAAAATGTTTTTTTTTTCCTCCTCTTATCTTCTGCATGCATGTGTTTGCCGACCAGAAGTGGTTCAGTAGCTCAGTGTTCGTGCATATGCTCTCTCTGTTCACTTTGTGTTGTCTGCTGCTGCTGCGACTGATGATGATGATCCATCCAATGCGCTCACTCAACCTCTCTCCCTCATTTACACACTCCCTTTATCACTCTTCTCATGAATTTAATCTATTCTGCCATACATTTATTTTTTTTATTTTTTTTTGGTAACGCGAAAACTCAGCCAGTGTTATTCGGACACGGTGATAAACTCACCGACTCCACGTAATAGTCTACAAACCACGTGAAATAGTGATACGTTCGCTGGAGAGTGGAATCGAACCCCATAACCTCTTAGAGAATCGTAAACTCTTTTACCCGTGCACCAGACCCCAAAGTGTCGGTCATATATTTATTCCTTGTCCACGACCCAAAAAATTGAAATAATTATTGTTATTTATCGTTATAATAATATCACTGTTATGTTATAATTGATCTATTCTTATCAATAACAAGCCTATGCATTGCGAGAATTAGCCATATTTCCGTGGTAAAATGCGTACTTTAGGATCGGTTTGTCGTTTTTTTCCCGCCGGCGAAAATATATGTTATCATGACAAAAAAAAAAAAAAAGTCGCGAAGTTAAATGCACCCATCGAATTGAAGAGACTTGGAAATGGAACCGAAGAGTTTAATGGGCCGATCTGACCCAACACCGGCCCAAGCCTAATCCGTAGGGCTTTGACAAAAATATTCGATTTTTGGGTCTTAGTTTTAATATAATCATATTTTAAGATGAATTATTGTTCCTCTAATAAATACCAATAGGGTTAATTTTTTTTTGTCAAATTGATGAATAATTTTTATTCTCACTCTCGCGGTCTGGCCCTCGTCGAACATTTTAAATATTTGTAAGATATTCCAAATTCAGGATATCGACAAGAAAATCGAAATTCGGATATCATTGACAATAATTTGAAAATCAGAACCCATTAGTGGGTGGTCGATTGATGAAAGGGTGTTCTCTAAGTTTCGGTCACCAGTTCGAAACTAGTTGGGAAGGGAGGGATGTATTTAAGGTGTTGCTCTCTAAACCCTTAAGTATACTTGACTGCTTCCGAGTATGAGGGGATGTAGGTTGGGTCGAAGGTCCGGTAAACCTCTCCATTATCCGGAAAAAAATTTGAAAATCGGATGAAACACTAAGAATGGAGTCATTTTAAATTAAGAGCCGGGTGGCCCAAATCCTAGAGAATTCGAATTTACAAACCCTAATACTGACCAAAACATGCCATAATCCAACTTTATCTTAAAGGCCTACGATCAAACTTCTAATCTAAAAAACCAGCTTCGCCCAAAAGACTCCAAAAGATCCAAGACTCGTCATCTTCATCAACATTGTCGGAAAACCTACACGAAAGCCCAGAACGATGCCTGTAATAATCCAGGGTGAGGCCCATTTACGTGGTTTGGTTGCCTCGTGGATCTGATGTTCGTAGCTGCGTGATCGCTGACATCAATGGCGATGCTGTAAGATACGAAAAGAAAAAGAAAAGAGGAAAAAGAGAGAAAGAGAGAGAGAGAGAGAGAGAGAGAGATCAACAAAAACATCAAAGGGAGAAAAAAAAATCTGGATTGAAAACTTTTTTTCCTTGCTTTTGGGTCTGATGCGCGAGTGACGAACACGATGCCATTTTCTTCCTCCCTCTCATGTTTATCTTCATCGTCTTCTAACTCTTTTCTATCCCTTCAAGCACGATCTCGCGTTCCCTGCATCTACAATCCCCAATCCCTAATTTTATCAAAACCCCGCTATTTCGCTTTGCCTCTTCTTGCTTCGAGAAGACCCCGCGATTTCATCGATGTATGTTTCGCCTTATAGCGCCGGTTCTGTATGTATAGGTATATATATTCATGCGTAAAGTTTTCAACTTTTTTGGGTTTTTTTTGGTGGGTTCGGAACAGGGGAGGGATGATCTTGTGGATGATCCGAGGAATTGGAACCGCAAGGTCAGACCAGAGTATGTGTTCGATGAGGATTACGATGGGGAAGACGATGATGGTCAGGAGGACGAGGACAGGAGTTTGGATCTGTTAGTTCGATTTGTCGAAAATGTGTTCAGAAAGATTTCGAAGAGGGCGAGGAAGGCAGTGAGATCGGTTTTGCCTGTTTCGATCTCCACGAAGTTGGTATGTTTCAATCCAACTGTTCGATCGTGTTGAAGTTGGAGTTTGTTCTGTACAAATGGTGATTCAAGTCATGGGTTTAGAAACTGTAGGAACATGATTCTATATTTCCGAAAATTCTTAGGAAAGTGAAGCAAAAGCAGCAAACTTTGATTTGTAAATACATATGAACATCTACCTCACGAAAGATTTCAGAAAGCTTAGTTATCTCCATATCAAATTAGCAGGATCTGACTGTTTTTGTTTCATTTCAGGTGGGTTTTTCAGTTAATGGAGTACTTATTCTAGCATTTTTGTGGATTTCGAAGGCGTTCCTCGAGGTAATATGCTTCATATCATATATGTCCTCTGCTTAAACCTCTATCCATCAAAATCTACATACGATACGATGCCAACGATGTAGTATGAACTAGGAAGGTGGTTCAGTTTTCTTAGCATGTTTTAGATGCCCTTGTATCAATTTAGCTTCTATAGATCCATGGATCGTTATGATTGCCTGTGCCAACCACTTGGACTAAGAAGCTTTCTTTAAGTCGAGAGCTTTGCTCGTTAGTTGCAGCAAATTCTGTTATCTTATGCTTTTGTCTGTTTAGATTGATGGGTCGGAGCAGAAGAGCATATTATGTTTGTCTGCCATCAATTCAGACATTAGAGACTCTCTTAAAGCTCGGAACTTTGTCGTTGATCGCTGCTTATTGAGCATACGGTTCCAGTAGAAATGGAAATTGATGCTTAGGAATGTCAAACGGAATACAAAATATTGAGAACCAATTCAGGATCTTCTATCCTTTAAGAATCTAATTCTCTTGACCGAGCTAGTTGGACTCTGTTGATTTCGGGTTTTTAGTGCTTTTTGAACGCTTGAGCTTATGCATCTTAGTAGATACTATCGAAATGCAGAGCGTATGTATATATACAAACGAGGGTTTACTGACTCGGGTTCGGGCTGGTTACCGAAAAATGCAGGTGGCTTGCGCCCTCGGGACTATCGTATTCACGAGCATTTTACTCATACGTGGATTGTGGGCCGGTGTAACATACATACAAGAAAGCCGTAGCAACAACATGAATGAACTCGGTAACGACCCGAGTGCTTGGAGCAGGGTTCAGCCCGTTTCTTGAGCCCCGTTTTTCGGGAAAATACTATCGTCAGCGACGGGTAATAATCGCAAACTAGGGTTTATAGAGATGTCTTTCTGTGGGATCTTATTTGCAGGTGAAAATGGATAAACCTGAGAATGGCAGATGCCATTAATTTCTCTGTTTGTGGTCTGTACATTAGGAATCAAATTAAGACCATTTTGGATCAGAATGGGCTATAATAAGTTCATGAAATAATCTTTATATCAAATCTTATAAAACTTTATAATTAGATTCAATGAAAATATGATATTCACTTTTTAGTTGATTGTATTTTGTATAACCTATAACCCGAATAGCCACCCCCTAGATGAATAGAGCTTTGCTTGGATTGTTTGTCCTCTATATTTGGTGCAAGATCACAAAAGCTATTAAGATAAATATGTCCATGTGGATAACTTCTCGTGCACTTTCTATTGGAGACAAAACACATTGAGCATGCATATTCATATATTATAAAATATATTCAAAATGGACAAATATAACCCTAACTCCACCATGCATGTATGTATGTACCTCATATATATATATATATTGAAAAAAATAAATACCTTTTTTTTTTTAATGAAAATGCTAACATTCCATGAAGATTGCATTTGAACAAACCAATTGAATTGTTTCCATTATATTAGACCGAAAAAATAAGTTCCTATTTGGACAAATATCAGGGTTATAAAACATCATAAACATAATGCAATAACCGTTTTTTATAAGAAAAAATCTCCAAAAAAATATCTAAACTTGTCAATTTTATAAAACTTAAATTTTAGTTTTTATCAAATAAAATTCTAATTTCATTTTTCAGTCGAAAATAAAACTGATTTTTATAATTGTTGTAATTTTTAAATCTATATGTTGACATCGTATACCGGTATCCTATGTATCAAGATAATATTTTGACAATATTTGACACGTTATCATCTATTTCTGATATCGATGTGTCACGTCAACGATGAGTTTAAAATGATAACTTTTATAAAGTTTAGGTTTATTTATAACTCAATAATATGTTGAAGTTTTATTTGATAAAAACAAAGTTCAAATTTTATTTTGTAAAAAATAATAAGTTCACGTATTTCTTTTAGATTTTTGCCTTTTATATCTGTCATATAAAAATTAGGAATATTGATGATTAAATAAAGCAGGAAAAATAATTAACCTAATATATTTTATGGACAAAGGAAAAAGGATTCGAGAAACAGGGCATTCCTTGTTGTGCCTAACAAAGGAGAGGAGAGCATATTCTCTCTGCATGTTGGCTAAAGTTATATATTCTTAAAAAAAAATTGGAAAGTAGATTATATTTATATTATGAGCTTTATATCACACATATATATATATATATTGTACAGAACTTTATATTATATATTATAAGTTGGAAATCTACACAACATTTTGATTTTTATATATACTTATTTGTTATTTGGATGTGAACAAGATCGAGATTATCCCCCACACATGAAAATGAAAATAAAAATAGGAATATATTTGGCATCCACCACAAAAAGATCTGCTTTCCATTTATTCTCATATTTTTTTCATAATATTATAATTTTTCAAGTGGAAGCTCCATTTGTTTTTTTTGTCTTTGCAATATGTCTCCACAATTAAGGAACGTTTGCTTTTGGTTGCTGTACAAATTTTCTTTCTAAACAATAATATGCCATCATGTACGGTAATAAGATGAAGAGTTACAAAAATTTAAAAGGAATTAAAAATTAGAATTACAAATATTATAAGAACATTAAAATAATAATAATATGGAATTTTATTTTAAATTATAATTGATTATAATTTCTTAACTTTATTAGAATCTTTTAAATTTCATATAAAGCATATCTTTCTGTAAATTTTAATTGAAGTTAGTTCATATTATAATAAATACAATATATTAAAAATTATTCTAATTTCATGCCATTTAATGGAAAGTAAAGAATGGATGATTTGATATTTCTTAATAACAAAAATAAAATTTCACACAAAAAAAACAAGAATAACCATAATGTTACAAACAAATTGTACAATGTGAATATTTTCAAACATTTATATGTATTTAAGCATTATTCTTATGCATTGATAGAATATTAATGTCATCATCGTTGACCGGAATGTATAAAAGCTCATGACACTGTTTGATTCTATCTTTAATGGTTGACTCACAAAAGAGTATATATTAAATGAGATTGAAGATATGAAAACCAATGGCATAATCCTTTAAATTCCAAAATTTGACTATTTTTGGTATAATCTGTGACGAATATTTTTCGAAAACATTATGAACAATAATATAAAAAATGTATATATATTGTGAAATTTGTTTATTACAGGGGAAAAATGATAAAAATTATTTTGGGATAACATATGAATTTTAAAATTATAAATTTTTATTCAGTTGAATTTAAAAAAAAAAACATTATTTAGAGTTCGATTGTTTGAAAGTTTATCGTTAATAAAAAAATAATCATTTATTCGGTATCAGTGATATATATGTGTATTGTTTTAAATATTGGATTTTTGGATATTTGAAATTTAAGTTTTAATAGAGGAATACAATATATTTGGATTCAATTCAAATTTGTATAATGCGAAAAATTGTGGTTCTGCGATCGGAATGCTTAGAGAGCAATTGATTTTGGAAAAATATTCCAAAATAATATAATACAACTTACTTGGATTGGATCTTACTTTAAGAATTACATTTAGATATTAATATACAATATATTATTTTTTCCTCCATATGTATATAATATGTTTTTACACCACATTTTTTTAATATATGGATTTTTACCCCAAACAAATGTGTGGATGGGTTACGTGGACATTTAGGAGCACCTGTGGGTCGGATTTTGGATCTTACTTTAAGAATTACATTTAGATATTAATATACAATATATTATTTTTTCCTCCATATGTATATAATATGTTTTTACACCACATTTTTTTAATATATGGATTTTTACCCCAAACAAATGTGTGGATGGGTTACGTGGACATTTAGGAGCACCTGTGGGTCGGATTTTAAAAAAAAAATACCCGAAATTTTCAAAAAAAAAAAAAAAAAAATTTAAAAAAAAAAAAAAAAAAAAAAAAAATCGGCGAAGGTTCCAAAACGGCCATTGCACACACATCTCTTCTGGCTTCCCTCTCTCTATAAATATTTTGCTCTGAAGCCTAAATCTCTCTTAACATTTCCCATCTTCCGATTTCTCTCTTTTCAGTAAAAATTCCTCCTTTTTCTTATTCGCCGTATCAATTTCTTCAATCTCCCTCTCTTCTTTCTCTGTGCGATTCCACGCCTCTACTTATACCTATACATATAGAGGGACGGAGTCACCTCTCTCTCTCCCTCTCTCTCTCTTGTTCTCGCTTTGGAAGACTGTGCGCGATGCTAAAACCCGACTGCTTCATGTAGTTGTAGACAGAATCTTTGGAGAAATCTTTAAAGAATCTGCCTTTTTGTTCATTTCTTTCTGGGTCTGTTAATGTCAGGGACTGGTGCTTTCAGCGAAATAGAAACTGGGAGATTGAGGGGAGGTTTGGGGATCGCGTGCAATTTAGGGTTTTTATGCGGTGGATTTGGGGATTTAGGTATGGTGGTGCCTGAGGCCGAGGGAAGTGAGAGAGAAGTAACCGATACGCCGTCGTATCAAGAGCAACAGCAGCAGCATCAGCAACAAAAACTCGTTGTTGGGTATGCTCTGACCTCCAAGAAGAAGAAGAGTTTCTTGCAACCCAAGCTTGAAATTCTCGCTAGGTATATGGAAAACCCTTGTCTTTCGGGTCCTAAAGTTTCAATCTTTAACTATCAATAGCTGCCTAATTGTACTGCAGAATTTCCACTTCCTAGAACAATACCATTTGATGTGCCTTTTCTTCTTATCCACGTGTGACTCTGATTAGTGGGTGTTCCATTTGACCGACAAATTTTTTGTTTTCCAAATTCGACATTTTGGGCGAAAGATTTGGTCCTTGTTTCGTTGCTCTTTATGGCTGGTTTTTCCTAGATTCTTCTTTGGAGGAACTTGCTTTGTCGATTGCCATGTTTTTGTCTACAACCGGCTCTTTGCTTGGACTTGATAGCATATGCCTCTGCCTATGGTATCAGGAATCTTTTTCCTTATCTCCCTTGTTTCTGTGGGAATATTCCTTTATATAATCCTTTTGGGTTGGTCTCCATTGAGAAGTCAATGTTTTGGATAATGATTTTTGAGTTTTAAAAAAGTTAAATTCCTTGTTCTACTTAAAATATTAGTTGCCTTGATTTCACAGGAAAGTGGATTCTTTGACACTTTGCTCCTGCAGAACACTTCAAACAAAGATTTAATAATTCAGGAGAATGTTTCTTTTCTTGCATATTCCGAGTTCATTGATCCTGTAGATAGTTTTTGCTTCATTTGACACTGGTTCTATGACTTGGGTCGGCTCTGTACATCTCTCTGGCTATTCAACTATCATTGTTTTTGCGGTTTAGCTTTCATTTTTTTCCCTGTGTTCATCGTAGGAAAAAGGGCATTTTCTTTGTGGCAATCGATCAGAACAGGCCACTCTCTGAACAAGGTCCATTTGATATAGTTTTGCATAAGGTTTGTGCTAAATCTCAAGAGACACTTCTGAGAATGCAGTAATAGGAGCATTTTTATCTGTATGTCTAATAATGTAATTGGTTTTTCCCTTGCAGTTGTTGGGAAAGGAGTGGCAAGAGGCAATTGAGGTGTCTCCAAGCCGTTCTAACGTTTCCGTATTGTTTTTTCAATTATCGAACTGAAAATCTGAAATGTTGCTTTTTTAGAGAAACGTGTTGTTTTCGTTTGAACCAAACGGATCAGGTGAACAGAGTTTAATTCTAACAGATCAAGTGGTGTTTGAAACACTTCTGTCATTTATGTTCATGTGAACATAAGGAAAGAGCTCATGGTTGTCTTTGTAAAATCTTCTGCTTGAAGGATTACCAGGAAAAACATCCAGAAGTGACCATCCTTGATCCTCCAGGCGCAATACAGTGCATATATAATCGACAATCGATGCTTCAGGGTGTTGCTGATCTGAATCTGTCGGACTGCGGCGGTAACTTCTAAAATTTATATTTCACTTGAGTCCTTTGAGCTAGCGCTTTCCAAATTCCAATGTTTTTGGCAATCTTTGCAGGCAAAATTCGTGTTCCAAAGCAAATGGTTGTTCTGAAAGATGCAACATCTAGTGCTGATAGAGTAGCCGAAGCCGGGCTAAAATTTCCACTAGGTACAGATCTTGGGAAAACAAGTTCTTTATATATGGCTACAACTTCTTCATATATTTTCCTTTGTTTTACTTGTTCAGTTGCAAAACCACTTTTGGTTGATGGAACTGCAAAGTCACACGAGTTGTTCTTAGCATATGACCGGTTCTCGCTTTTGGATCTTGAACCCCCACTTGTCCTTCAAGAGTTCGTGAATCATGGTATTGGGTTTGTAATACTTTTGCCACATGTACAATACCATACCATGGATCATCTGATGTAATCCCATCCGGTTTGTATGCCTGAAGGTGGAGTTCTCTTCAAGGTTTTTGTGGTCGGTGAGATTATAAAGGTCGTGAGGCGGTGTTCTCTACCCAACGTTAGTAATTGTGAAAAATCCAAAGTTGCCGGTGTGTTTCAATTCCCGAGGGTTTCATCTGCTTCGGCTTCTCCAGATGATGCCGAATTGGACCCTCGTGTTGCTGGTGAGTAATATGGTTATACTTCCCTCTTCCTCTCCCATGATGAACATATTCTTAATTTCATATATTGTGTATCATAATGGATATATATATATATATTGTTGCTGCTGCAGAGTTACCTCCTAGGTCTATGCTCGAGAGGCTTGTCAAAGAATTAAGAACCCGACTGGTACTATTCTGCTAAAAAGCTGGTTGAAAGAGCTGTTTTTGAGCGTTTCCGAATGTTAAAGTCTGATTTTTTTGGCGAGTTTTGTAGGGACTCCGATTGTTCAACGTAGATATGATCAGAGAACATGGGAGCAGAGACGTGTTTTACGTCATCGACATCAACTACTTTCCTGGAAAGTGAAACTCTCTGTTGCATTCTCGAACCTTCTCTCACTCGATACCCAGAACAAAGCAGATAATAAAGATGGGTTTTTTTGTTTCGGTTGCAGGATACGGGAAGATGCCAGAGTACGAGCAGGCATTCACGGATTTCTTCCTGAGCCTGGGGCAAGCGAAACTTAAGAAGAGACACTGTAAATGAGAGCGATGTAAATGTCGGAGGATTCATCACCATAGTTGGTAACTCTTACCTGCAAGCTCAATGGGAAAAATAATGTTTCCGTTCTCTCGATTTATAGTGATTTTCAGTGTACAGAGAAAGCTTGATACCAAATGCAACCCAGGCTCTTGTTCAAGCAAGTTTTTTTTTTTATTAGCATTGAAAGCACATCTGAGGAGTAAAAGACTTGCTAGTCTTTGCTTCTGCAAGCTGTCTTTACAGTCTCTGCCCCTCTCTCTCTCGTTTCTAGTGTTCCTTTTGGTTCTGCAAACGGGAAAATTAGAGGAAGAAGATGAAAAGTGGAAGCTTTTCAGATGAATCAGACACTCTGTATAACGGTAAGATGTGAAGGACATGTTTCAAGATTTGGTTCTTGGAAATTTCAAGAATCTTGAGTTGATGTTGCATAACAGTTACAGTACCAAAGAGGCTCATACATTAGCTTCACTTGTCTGAAATCAGTTTGGGTCTCAGTGGGGCACGCTTCTCTCGTTCTGCCACCATCGGTTTCTGTGTCGAGATTCAGAGAAGAAAGCCTTTCTCTGACGGGCACTGGTTCGGAAGCAGAAGCAGCGAGGTTCGGCACGACTGGTTTCCTCGGAAGTTGGTGAAATCTTGGCCGAGACTTCATGCCCAGGTCCCTCTAGATTGATATGAACCGTGCTGGAAGGCGAATCACCGTTTCCTGATTTGTCCTCGTCGTTTTCTTTCTGTTGATTTCTGTTTCAACCTCCTGCTGCAACTCGGGAACTTCTTCTTCTTCTTCAGAAGAATGTGTCGGATTCTTTCTCTCCTTTGCTCCACTCCCCACTTCTGGTCATGTTTCCTTGTCTTGGCCTCGATCGATCTCATCATGAATCGGTTGCCTTCAGCATCTTCTCAGATGAAATTAACTGTGGGTAATTTTTATAAAACAAAAGATCAAACTTTAAAATAATTAAACTGAAACCCAGAAGCCACCAAAGTCTAAGATATAGCAAGCTGAACACACAAAAGGGAAAAGTTCATAAATGAAACACTGTGAGATTTAGGAGAATAAATTTCCTTTTTCTAACCACAAACATGAATCGTTTCCTTTAATTTTCTTTAAAGAAATGGAAAACAAAATATACGGAAATTAGTGGTAAGAACAAAAAAAAAAAAAAAGACTTGTATGCCTATTTCCATGGATCTGAGATTCAAGCATTAGGGCAAAAAAAACAACTCGATGGAAAAAACTGTGGAGTTCGCAGAATCAGCAGCTGCACCAATGGTGAGCCTCCTTTGTTTCTTTACGTTCATATACACACACATATATGTATACATACGTGTGTGTATATGTATATGATTGTTGCTTAGCCCTAACCATTTTTTCTTTTGGTGTGGTTAAGACAAGTGTTTTGCTTGTGAAGACTGGACTCCCTGGTTGGCAAAAAATCCTGATGAAGGTGTTTGAGGACATTCAAGGTGAAACTTCCATTCGAATTCGCTTCTTTTTTAGGGTCGGAACATTATACGACATTCCAAAAACATGTTACACCCCGACAAGATCTTTGTAACGTTTTTTTTTTGTTTTGTTTTTGAACAAAGGCTGCTTTTCTTATATCTTATCTGAAAAGAGAGATTAATGAACCGAATGAATGTATCATATATGAATGAAGGTTTGCAGTTCACGATCGACGCGCCAAACATGTTGATGTATCTGTCGGGTAAAGTCGATCCTCTTGTCATCATCAAGAAGCTCAAGAAAGCGAAAACTCACGCTGTCCTCTACCGCATCGATTACGGCTACGAAGAGAATCCTCACGATCCCCGAAAACCGACCGATGATTTCATGGTCCTGCCATATCTCTTCTTGTTATTCGCATAATAATAACGTCGGTATTCGAATATTTAGACCGACTAGCTAACGGTATATATATATGTATGTATGATCGTTGTGTATCAGAGTTGCACATTCCATGTGAACACGGAAGACGGTGGTTGGTTTAAGAAGCTCTTAGGAGCTTTGAAGACCGTCCAAGGTAAGAGGTCGAAGTCATAATTAAGTTTCTAATAAAAAAAAGATAATTAAATGATGTTTTTTTTTATTAATTAATGTTACTAATTAACCTATCCACTAATTAAAAAAATAAACCCTAATGTAAACTTGTAAGGTGTGTCGTTCACCATAGACGCAGCATCTCAGCTGGGTTATGTCTGTGGGAACATAAACTCAGGAGTGCTGATGAAGATGATTGCAAAGGTTGGCATTGAAGTTTACAGAATCGACTATGGATTCCGACCTAATGATCAAAAACCGAACCAATTACTGATCAAATCCGAACCCGAACCCGAACCCGTTTCTAGGAATGAAATGGATAAGAAACCGAAAAAGGCCGCAGAGACGAGAACCGAAGTTGTCACTTCACCAAACCATCGATCCAAGATTAAGCCTCGAAGTTTCGGAAGATTTTTGGTGCCAAAGTTTCTTTGGACCTCATGAGGTGTGTATCTTCGTTCTTTAGAAGTGATATCTAGGTTGAGTTATATCTCTATGCTTAGATATTTTATATTAGGTGACTAGTATATTTTTTTTTTAATAAAGATTGTATTTCATATGCATAATTATGTAATATTAAACTTTGATTAGAATGTCTCTAATGATATATCAACGTTTAACCGCAAAGCGTTACAGTTATTCCGATTTTTGGCAATTGACGTTTTTTGTTTGGTATACGTTATACTTTTTCTTCTTCTTCTCCAACTTTAAATATCTTCCGGGGGGGACAAAAAAAAAAAAAGACAACCAAGTAAAGTACTTTAAGTTCTTCAACTCGGCCGAAACAGTGGTTTTTTTTCCTCGAACCGTTTAGGTTTAGGTTCCATCCTCAAATCTTGGAACGTTTCAAGTAGATCAGACCACCGATACTCATTACCGCGACGCCCCCCGCCACCACGCCGGCTTGCCAAGTCACCCATCCGCCCCCTCCACTCGTAGATTCCGTCGTGTTCATTTGCTTATTACCCTTTTGCCCATCCGTTGATTCAGTAAAGTCCAGATGTAGCCGCAAGACCTGTTCCGCAAATATTTTTACGCTTTTACGGGTGAAAACGACGGTAAAAACTCGGATTTTGGTTAGAGGAGGAACAAGAGAGAGAGTTGAATTCACCTTTTTCCCGGCGGACTTAGCTGCTGTAACAGCGCTGGTGAGATCGCCGTCTGCCGTGATTAGAACCTTGTCGCCTTCATCGTCCTCGTACTGTTGGAAATCAAACCCGGAGAAGAAGAAGAAGAAGAAAACATCGGTTACAAATGCCGGGTTTTAATTTTATTCTGTCTTACAGCTTATCAATGACAAGAACTCTGAGATTTTACCAGAAGTTGAGGGCGTTCAAGATTGTTGTCATCGCCATTGCCAATTCTTTGCATCACCATAGTCATCAACTCTTCCAGATTTTCAGGAGCTGAAACAAACAGACCATATATCTCTAAGAATGTAATATGAAAATGGGAGTTCATATTTTTCTTTTTCCTTTTTTTTTGTGAAATTTGTATTTAGGAAAAGTGGAAACCGAGTTCAAACTGACCTGAAGTAACCCGATGAACACGGCCCTTGAGATCTTCGAATTTGAAGGCAAACGAGTTCCCAAGTCCTACCGATAAAAAGGACTGCTTCCCTGTCTCTGCACCGTCCGAATGCATCATTGCAGACATTTCACTACAAACAAGATTAATTTCGATAAGTTATAGGTCCGGGAAAAGCCAGATGCCGGAAAAAAATTCAGATTCGTAAAGCTCTGAAACCTGTGAGTATCAAAATCATCCTGAGGCTCTAAGGCAAGTGCCGAATCCCAAAACTTCTGCATCATTGTATTTGCCATATCATTAACAGCTCCTGTACTGTTCTCAACCTACAAAAAGTGATCCATAAATAAACCATATTCTCTAGAAAAGATTTGTGAAAAAAAAAAAGCCAATACCCTTCATATTTCATTCTGCAGACTGGCTATTTCATTACAGCATAGTTTCCATCATAAGACAGATAACATATGAACAGAAAGTGAACATTACCATAGAAATAGCTGCGTGAGTTATCTGAAGAACATCCACACAAGCCGCAGGTGACCCATCTGCACCAAAAAAAAAAAACAAAGCATTTAACTTATAATTTGCAAACTGTAATTATTGTGAGAAAATTAAAAATCAGTTGAAGAAATGGTCACTTGCCTTTATCTAGAACAGGAAGATGAAGAAACTTCCCGTCATGCATAATATGCAAAGCATCGAGAATTGTCGTTTCCAACGCCGCGCATTCTGGATTTGGTGTCATTACCTGAGAAATCAAAGGAATGGAGTGCAATACTTAAACTAGAACTCAAGAGAAGATGTCCACAAAGATATGCTAATACAGACATTAGAATAAATGATAGTCTAATTCTTTATGACATAGAATATCGTAAGAGTTGAAGAATATGAGGAAACAGAACACTAATCCCAATCTCTTTTCACACAGGCCAGCAACATTCATTCCATTGAGTGATCCAATGCAATGCAGTCAAATATAATATTCATTTTCACAGATAGATAGAGGAATATAGCGAATGTAATCTTATGAAATATTTTTTGATATCTATGGCTTTCAATTCAAACCTTTTCGACAAGGGTCAGTTCAGGAGACAAATTTTGGGCCACAACTCGCATCAGAATGTCCTTTGAACTGCAGAAGACAAGAACAAAGGTCAGGGAAAGGAAGAAGCTGACCAGAAATGTACAAAAAACCTCACCAATAATTTGAATTAATGGTGAGGTGATAAATCACAAATAATTTTGCATAGGAAGAAAATAATACAGTAACAACCAAACATTTGGATATGATAGACTCATAAAAGGCCGTAAATTACTGCATGCAAAAAGTCTAGCAATTACTGAAGGTAAATGATCTTGAAACTCAAAGATCTCTAAGCTCAAAGGTGAAAACAAAAAAAAATGATGAAGGGAAATCCGACCTTCGGATTTAGCAAAAGGAAAATAAAGAGATTTTGAGGATTCTAGTAAAAATCTGTATCCTTCTTACCAAACTCGGACTGCATATAAGCGTCAAAGAAGGTGCACACATTATATAACAGGTAATATTTCTTTGCGTTCACCTACATGTCTGAATAGCTTACCAACCATTAAAACTATGGACCCTAAAAAATCTAATATTACTATGACCAAACATGTCATGTCAGAAACAGACAGGAATGGATAAGGGGGCATCAAAGAAGTCTATAAAATTAGACACTTATTTAAGTGGCCATAAGCAAGGAGCAGTACGTTAAAATCCCCTGAACTTTGTTCCCGATCGTGATGACGACAGAGTTAACCCGAAACTCCCGCATCTTTTTCGCTGCTACATAGACAGGATCCGACGGTGATACAAGTGCAACCCTGCAACCAAATGGCACTACAATCGGTAAAACAGACAAAATTAACAGATTCTAATAAGAGAAACTTTTCGTAGAAATTTACTGATCTCAGACAAGAAAAGTACTTTGAAGTTTCGGTTATTATAGTAGACAAAGCAGGCTTGAACATCCGCTCCCTCAAAGTTTCAATGAAAGCATATGGAGCTGGAAGGGCAGCAAGGAAACCGGTAAGTGATAACTGTGATATTGTTATAACATTAACTATCTTAGGTTTTTGACAAGCCTTCTTTGAGATATATCAGGATTTACCACTGTATAAAAAGGGGCAAAAAATGTCAGGATCATCTAGCTATTAGCAGCTGAATACTTATACGTTAATATGAAATAGCTATTAAAATGTTATTAGGTGGATATGGAGAACAAACCAGAATATCCGCTTCCCCACTGACGCTCCACACCTTCCACTGCAGCAGCTAAAGCACTGCCTTGCTCCGCGGCTTTTTCCATCCTCGAAATAGCATCATAGAGGCACTTGGTAATATCCAACAAAGCTATGACTTCACCATTCTCTACAACGGGCAAGTGCCTGAATTTGCCTATTACAGAACACAAACCAATTCAGCAACTGTGAGAACCAGATTCAAATTATTTCAATACAACTAACGAGTAACCAATCACTACAGTAACAATTTGAAGAGATGACACAGAAAATAACCTAACCTTGCACCATTTTCTGAAGAGCCTCAATGGCCAGAGAATCTGCAGTGACAAAAATAGGGTTCCGGGTCATGACCTTTGACACTGTGGTTTGCTCTGGTCTCAGCCCTTCTGCAATAACTCTTGTGGCTATATCCTGCAAACATGCATTGAAATAAGATGGACATCATCACAAAAAACTGTTTCAAAAGAAAGTTACCAATTTAACTGCCGATAGCAGACCTTATCAGTAACAATCCCCGAAAGAAGAGCATTGGCATCGGTCAACAAAACTGCATCAACACGTCGAGCTGCCATCCGCCTACAAGCATCGGACACCGTGGTTCCCTCAGGAATAGTGAGAGCTTTGGACAACCTTAGCTTCTTCACTGTTCTCTCTCCATTAGCAAGCCTTACACCAAACCAAAATCATTAGCCAAAAGGTCGTGTAAAATCAATTCCTCCTTTGATTTCCTTCGATACTGTACATCTCATTAGTTCCGGAATAAGATGTAGCCATAAAAGAAAACACACATTACATAAAGGCCAACAAACCCTGTACAGCTAAATAATCAAATTTCACAAGCAACCATCGAAAACCAGCTCTATCCAATCTTGAGACAAGGAAACCATAACCCCAGGAAAGCATCAAACTCAACTCTTCCCCAGCAAAGCAAAGTAACGAGCTTTTTCCGGTCGGGCTAAAGGATTTATCAGAACCCTAAAAGAAACGAATCAAATGGAGATTACGTACGGTGGAGCAGGAGGCGAATTGGGCTTCGATGTGTTTCCGTTCACGCTTCCATTGACGCTTCCGTTATCCGATTGGACTGGTTTCTTCGATGCCGACGGGCCTCGCCGTACACTGGAAGTGCTCCTCCTTCCCGATGAAGGTGGCACCGTTTGGGTACTCATAATCGATAAATCTAAGATTTCTTTTGCCTCGCTCCTTCCGAAGAAACCCTAAATCCTCAATCTCAGAAAAAACAAAGGGAAATGACAGAGACGATATAGGAAATGCAGCCTCCGCAACCGCCTACAACACGCTCGGCGGCCCGGAGCCGCTGCGATTAATGGCCTTGTCGGGTCACGAATCCAAGAAACGAAAAACAAAAATATCGTTCCTTCTTTCTTGGAATTAACAGAGGTTGTTTAATGTTGTCGGATCTCTGAAATTTAGTATAAAAGAGACGACGACGAGGGAGAAGAAGAAGAACAAAAAAACGGCCAGGAAAAAAATATGGGCGGTGGGGAGGCTTGGGGGCAGAATATGATAAATTGTTTTTTTATTTTTTTATTTGTTTTTTATTTCCATTTTTCTTTCCAGTTTTGTTTACCTTTTGAATGGTGAACAATTGAAAGAATTTTGACTTAATTCAACAGCAAAAATGTTACCATTTCAAAGTTTTATTACTTATTAAACTTGCTTTTTATATTAATTTTATAAATTTAAATTTTTTCTTCTATAGCATCAAATTTTTAGTTACTAATATATATTATAAATAATAAATTATTGAAGAAAAAAGTTAAAAAATAATCACTCTAGAACATACCTAATATCAAAACTAAAAATGAAATTGGATGTTGATTATTAAATTGATTGAATCTTTATATTTTTTTTTAACAGGATGGGTTTTTTTTTTCTGTGGCACCGTTTTCACTCTGATTTTGATTTAGGTTTCATATATATTTTTTTCTTATTCACATATATGTGGACCGCACGATGAGCTTTCATCACTTTGGTTTTTTCCTTGGCACATATAATTAAATTTTGTCCGCGGTCTAAATTAAGGTGTGTGATGATTGGTTTATATTTATCGCATGTGCCTTATACAACCTTGAACAGCCACCAAATGTTATACACATACACACACACATATATATATATATATCACTCATGCTTTTTGTGCTCCGTATTGATTTGCCAATATATTCTTTTTGTTTTCATATTTAAGATATTTTAATACAACCACACGCAAAAAAAAAAAAAAAGATATGAAAGACAAGCAGAGGACATGATCCATAAAATTTTAAGGAAACATTATCTAAAAATGTGCAAATATTTTATTATTAATTTAGACCGCAGACTAATTATCTTACAAATTTATAGAATAAAGTTATATTAAAGTAAAATACGTAAATTCTGTATAATTTCTATTTATGTAATAACACTAATTTATATAACAACACTAAAAATACAATTTCTTTTGATAATGGTCAAACTTTGATGCATACTTTAAGATTGGAGATAGAGAAAAAGAAAATACTTCTGTAAAAATTGAATGAAATTCTGACATAACATAAACAACAATCATTGTTGTTTCATTTTTTTTCCTTAACAAAATATCATTTTGGAGATTTTACACGACAAGTCATATATACAATCATAGTGAAAAAATTATAGTTTTCCATTATTTTACAATTTTTTCAATATAGTATAAAACTATTGACTTAATCATTTTCATTTATTAATATTTTAAAATTGTTATGAAAAAAGAAGAAGATAAATTATGGGATGCTCGATCCGATCCATAGAAACCCAAAACAAAAAATGGAGTATTTGAATTTTGAACACCATAGATTCGGATTCGTCAGCACCAACACTTTTTTTCCTCGAAAGATTATTCTATCTTATTAATTATAAAGTCATCAAACCATAATATCGTTTACTATAGTATTTAAAATCGTCGGTCCAAATGCTAGGAGGGCCTTCAATCAACGGTCCAAATGGCATCTTACTACTTTTTATAAATATTCTCATTGACCCTTTTAATGTGTTATACGAAATCGTTATATTCTTGAACCCATAAGCAAAATCTCACTAAATTATCACCACAAATAGTAATTTCTACAACTGCCTCAAAGAATTACAAGTGGGAGGGGAGTTATTTAGCATTTTCATTTCGAATTTATTTAAGCTTAATGATCACAATAAGATCCATATTTACAATTTACAATAATTATTAATCATAATAAGATCCATACAAACATTCGAGCAAAATCGATAAAATCCGAATACGCCAGAAATCATCACCAATCACACCGACTTCATTCCGGTTTACATAAGTTTCCTATTTTTCCCCAACTTTGAACAAACCGAACCCAAATTAAAGTCGTACCGAATCTAAAAATCGCCATATATTATATATGCCCTAAAGGCGGTTGCGGAAAAAACGTGAAACCAATTTTAACCGGTTTGACCAAACCGGAATAAAACCGGTCCGGTTTCTGTCCCTGACAATTTCCTTCGCTTCAACTCTCCTCATCCCTCAAAGAGACGCAATCCTTAAACCCTTCTGTGTGTTTCTCTCTCCGACAACAATGTCTCTCCTTCTCCGAGCTTTACCTCTTCGTCCATCACCGTTCTCTCTCTTCGTCCCCTCCTCTGCCATCTCCGCCCTCTTCTTCTTCATACCCAAATCGAGATCTCCGATTCCACGAACCCATAGAACCTTCTCCTCTTCCGCCACCGCGTCTGTTTCGGCTTCCCCCGGCGACGCCGTTGTGAAGTCGCCGCATTCTCCGACGTCTCCTTCTCCGTCTAGTCTCCGATGGGTCTCTCGAACTGGGCTTTGCGGTGAATTATCAGTGGAGGATGTTGGTAAAAGGGTTCGCCTTTGTGGATGGGTCGCTCTTCACCGCGTCCATGGTGGTCTCACATTTCTCAATCTTAGAGACCATACAGGCATTGTTCAGGTATTCATATAAAAAGATTGAATCTTTATCTGGTAGATTTTAGTCTGTCGTTGGGAGAGTGCAAGTTATGCTTCATAGTCTTTGGAATTCCAGGGGAAACTGTACTTCTACTCTTCTAGCAATCATAAATTTCGACATTTTCTCAGTTGTTTTGGTTATTTGTCTGTTTTTTCTTTCTTTGTTTGGAAACTGGTGCCCGTGATTTGTTTCTAGAACAGTTGAAAATTTCATGTTTTAGGTTAGGACGCTTCCGGATGATTTCCCTGAGGCACATGCCATGGTGAATGACATGAGGCTTGAGTACGTTGTTTTGGTCGAAGGTACAGTCCGGTCTAGGCCAAATGAGTCAGTCAACAAGAAAATGAAAACCGGATTCATCGAGGTACTTTCTTCTTCCCATTTTTGTCCATTTGTCTCTACCCATCCCATGTGCCCGACCCGTCACTCTTTGTTCATATCCTTCTCATTTTAGCTTTCTTTGAACTTGACATTGTCAGTGTGTTGCACTAGGTAGTTGCAGAGCATGTTGAAGTATTGAATCCTGTGAGATCAAAGCTTCCCTTCCTAGTGACTACTGCAGATGAGACAAAGGATTCGGTTAAAGAGGAAATCCGCTTAAGGTGAATATTGGCCATTTGAACCAACCTGTTAAGATTGTCTATTGTAATTTGTATAAAAGTTGCTAACTGGTGCGTGGCATTGGGTTATGCTTTTTTGCTGTTAGGTATCGATGTCTTGATTTACGCCGTGAGCAGATGAAACACAATATAGTGTTGCGTCATAACGTGGTGAAGCTGATTCGGAGATATCTAGAAGATTTTCATGGGTTTGTTGAGGTAATTTCGTGCAACTCCCTCTGTTTTTCAAGTATCTTAGCTGTTTATTTTCGAAGAAAGTGTACAGTTTTCTTATCATGGAGTTTTTGCAAACTATGGTGGCAGATTGAAACGCCTATGCTCTCTAGATCCACTCCAGAAGGTGCCCGGGATTATCTTGTTCCTTCAAGAGTTCAGGTGCTTGTATTTCTTTCACCACTTCAGATTTTTTTTTTCTAAATCTTATAGTACAGAACTGGTAATTTTTGTGAACATATTGGATTGGATCTTATGTGCACTTATTATTCTGAATTAGAGAAATGATGTGTATGTTTTATCGGTAATGAGTAATCTGCCATTGCCTTAAAGCTTTCTTCATAGGAATAGGGTAGAAGCCTGATCCCATCTAATGTCTATTTTGAAGCCAGGAACATTCTACGCTTTGCCACAAAGCCCGCAGCTCTTCAAGCAAATGTTAATGGTCTCTGGTTTTGACAAATATTACCAGATTGCAAGGTTTGTAAATGATCATTGGCTCTTAATCTTATGATTAGACTACCATAAGCTGCAATTAACACAAAATTTTTGCCGGTCTACTTTGCACAAAAACAAGACTTTTGACTCCGTGGTCTCTTGCAAATTAATGTTTCCTTCTTCTTGGCTTGTCTTTTCCCAGATGTTTTAGAGATGAAGATCTAAGAGCGGATAGACAGCCTGAATTCACTCAGCTTGATATGGAAATGGCTTTCATGCCTTTGGAGGAAATGCTAAAACTGAATGAAGATCTTATCAGAAAGGTTGGGGCATTGGCAGGTTCTTGTGCTTTTACCAATTTTCAGAGACGAATGTAGCTGATTGGTTTGAGGAATTATGTGTATTAAATAGTTGATCAGCAACTATTTTCTTCGCATTTCAAGTTTTCATTTTGCTTTTTTTTTTTCCCCTGATGCAGGTCTTTTCAGAAATCAAAGGTATTCAGTTACCTGATCCTTTCCCGAGGCTTACATATGCTGAAGCAATGAGTCGATATGGTTCAGATAGGCCCGATACAAGATTTGATCTTGAGTTAAAAGATGTAATGTTCTCCGTTCGTTATTTGCTTAGAATTGCACATAGATATCTCATAGCATGTATTTGATTCTCCAGAAAGGAAATCTTTAATCCAGGATGTGCCCTTTTGAGATGTTTCTCAAATGATTAACAACAAATTTTAGAATTCTTCTTTGATGTTTGAATTCTTAGCTTCTTAACTGCAGGTATCGGACATTTTCGCGGAATCATCCTTCAGGGTTTTCGCTGAGGTCCTCAAAAGCGGTGGAGAAATCAAAGTATTATGTGTACCTTCGGGTGCGAAAAAATATTCAAATTCAGCTCTCAAGAAAGGAGATATTTACAACGAAGCAATAAAGTCCGGAGCAAAGGGTCTTCCCTTCTTGAAGGTCTTGGATGATGGTAAAGTGATGATTTTTATGTTCTTTTCCACCTTTCATCGCGGAAACATATTCATATTCTGTTCTGACAAGGTTTAAATTTTGTGATACAGGCGAGATTGAGGGGGTTCAAGCATTAGTTTCTAGTTTGGATCCAGCGGGTAAAGCAAACTTGTTGAGACAATGTGGAGCAAAACCGGGTGATCTTATATTATTTGGAGTGGGTCCTCGTTCATCCGTTAACAAAACCCTCGACAGACTAAGACTCTTTGTTGCCCACGATATGGATTTGATCGACCATGTAAGTTTCTCCCTATTTTCGGAACCATGGCTCTGAGAGATCTTTCCGGTAATGTTCATCACAACTCTGTTATATCTCGTATACAGTCCAGGCACTCGATTCTCTGGGTGACTGATTTCCCGATGTTTGAATGGAATGAACCAGAGCAGAGGTTTGAGGTACAAAATTTCCGTGCCCTCTTTGCCCGAATCATTTTATTCCTTGCACGAGAAGTTACGATTTGTGATACTGTGATGGATAATCTTGTTAAGATTGGATTGTGCTTACTGGGTAACGCCATCTCTTTCCAGGCATTACATCATCCATTCACGGCTCCGAACCCTGAAGACATGGATGACTTATCTTGTGCACGGGCCCTCGCTTACGACATGGTCTATAACGGGGTCGAGGTTAAAAAAACAGCTTCACCGGTTTTGTAGTTTCCGACGAATGTTCTCAAAGACAGGTGGAGAAAGATCTGGGTTTTTTTTCTTCACATTTTTTGTCTTTGCTGTGACAGATTGGTGGAGGAAGTTTGAGGATTTACAAACGAGAGGTCCAAGAAAAGGTGTTGGAGATCATTGGAATTTCACCTGAAGAGGTAAGGAACGGTGTTTTCGGTTGGCGATTACCGGTTTTCAACTCCTTTTTCTCACTGTTATCTCTCTCGAGGAACTTCCATAGATCGATCTTTCCATGGATAAGCCTTTATTCCGAACTTATTTGGCACAGGCTGAAGCAAAGTTTGGATATCTACTAGAGGCTCTTGACATGGGTGCTCCTCCTCATGGTATGTATGAAAGTTTTCTCCTTTTGATCATCTGAACGGATAATTTGGTGACAACTTGTTGAAACCCTAAACCCTAAAACCCTCAAAACTAGTCTACGATGATATGATACTATATCGTATCGAGATAGAGAGCAAGAATGAATAAGGCATTCCTAAACGAACCCGAGAAATTTTGAGTCTTGAACGTCGATGCAGGAGGGATTGCGTACGGGCTGGATAGGATGGTGATGATGCTGGGAGGGGCGAGTTCCATAAGGGACGTTATCGCCTTCCCGAAGACAACGACCGCTCAATGTGCCCTAACCAAAGCTCCATCCGAAGTTGATCCTCTCCAGCTTCAGGAACTCGCTCTCCGTCCCCTATAGCGTAACACTTCCCCTACCGAGCTCGTCTTCTTTCCCCTTTTTTTTTGCAGTTCTTGTTTAGGGTTCTTGAGTGAATGAAGAACAGCTACTGAGATATTGATCTCTGTGACATGTTTGAATAAATCACTGCAGAATTTGATCATTGGTTTTGGAGTTAAGAGCCTTAGACCCTCTTGTTTCCTCCACAGTTCAATCTTTAGTCTGTGTATGCAAGGGGGGCTGGGTAAATAAACCCGATTTTCGGATACCCGAACCGATGCGCGAGTCGTAGGGCTGGCTTATTTGGTTAATAACCGAATAACCGAACCGATCCGAACCGAATAACGCATAACCGTAACTGAACCAAATTAGATGTAAAACCGAATGGTTATGATTTTTCTAAAACCGAAAAAACCAAACCCGAACCGAACCGAACCGAATAAAAAAATAACCGAAAAAACCGTAAATTTTCTTAACAAAATGAATATTTTTTATCATAACTGAACAGTATCCGAACCGAACCGAATATAATGCATAAACCGAATGGTTATAGTTGTTCTAAAACCGAAATAACCGAACTCGAAAATAACCGAACTGAATCCGAACCGAAACCCGATTAACCGAACCGAACCGAACCGAATAAAAAAATAACCGAAAAAACCGTAAATTTTCTTAACAAAATGAATATTTTTTATCATAACTGAACAGTATCCGAACCGAACCGAATATAATGCATAAACCGAATGGTTATAGTTGTTCTAAAACCGAAATAACCGAACTCGAAAATAACCGAACTGAACCCGAACCGAAACCCGATTAAGCCCCCCCTAGCCGAGCCGGGCATTACGTCCATCGGCAGGACAGGTCAGGATCGACGGCAAAAAAAATCCGCTTTTTCGTGTTCGGGTGTTGGACGGCGAAAACATTTGTCCATTGGTATGTCGCCAGGCATGTTTCGGGTTAGAATCAGACATCCGAGTATTTGGGATACCCGAAAGTTCAAATGGGTCGGGCAATGGATTCCGAATTTCAAAATTCGAAAAATTCAACATGTGCGAGACATATTATTATTATTATTATTATTATTATTATTATTATTATTATTATTATTATTATTATTATTATTATTATTATTGTTATCATCTTAAATGAGCGGTTACAGAAGATGATTTTCATGTTCTTCCATTAAATAATTCGCTATGGATGTCGATTTTGCCAACATAGCAATAATAAATCTCACTCTCAAACACTGAATGCTTTATATTAGCAGTTTCAGTTTCATCTAATTGTTGCATTAATGTTTTTTTATATCATTTAGATGCGCGTTAATTTAAGTAATTGAAGTAATAATCTTTGATCCCCTTTCAGATTTTTTGTAGAATTCATTCACATATTTTGAAATTTCCTATATAAAAAATCATGTCAACTCTTATAAATATGAAACGATAAAGAGATGACGAAGTTATATTTCATGGCGTACTATTATAAATTCCTGTGTTATTCACACATTATGCAAATTGTTTTAAAAAAAATACAGAGTTAATTTCAAATCAGTGAAACATTAAATAGGATTAGCAGTTTCGGTTTTGTTTTCCTGGACAGCTTTTCATCTTAACGTATGGATAATTGTTGAAAGAATGGTTTTATAGTCATATATAAAGATATGGGTAATAAATTAATAATTGATGTGATTATAAATCATTTTCAAATCATATTCTATGAATTGGACCAACTGCTGGTAAAAATGTATTTTTTTCCCCTGTATAATTTGGAACGATGTAGGCAATATGTATTTTATATAGTTCGTGACATAAAATATGGTACGTATATACATGATTCAAAGTTATATATATATATATGTATTAGTCTAAAAAAATATTGCTTGGAAGACTCCAAAAATAGAATATATTAGTATGTTTTTATTTGAATAGATACACAAAATCAATACTATTTTTTTTATTAATTTATTTAAATTATTTAACATTGTTAAAACTGATCTTAACGGCGTTTGACATCTGACCTTAATGTTGCTATACCACAAATGATTTACCTGTAATAGCAAACTAATCTTAATAATATATATTTTTTTATTGTGGCAATTGGCAAAGCAAAAATATATTTGCTTAATTCCGAATTTAATTCAGCAAAATATTTATGCTTAGCCATAAGAAACGACAAATTATTTGCCTGCATATTAGCAAACGGTTACTAATTGTCTTATGTGAGAAGGAAATCTTCTATTGATTGGTTTACACTATGCCTTTGATGTCGATTTTGCCAACAAATTTATCATCAAAGTAACAGAAAATGATTTGATTTTAGGTGTAATTACAAAATTCCGGATGCAGTTTCAGTTTTGTGGTTTGGACAGCTTTCCGTGTTAATGTCCCGATAAAACAAAAGCTGATTAGCTCCTATAAAAAGTGATTAATGCTTTTAATCATATAAGATTACAATTTAATCGAAGTGGCCATAAAACACTTTTTTTATACGATATCTGTCAATAACTACACATGCATGGAATCGAACAAATTCTTACGCTAAGAGCATCTACGTACTCGCATTAACATGCAAAGATTTTCATAACCTACAAGAATCTTGAGATGATTTCTTCAGATCACATAAGAATTAAAACGTCGTCTTAAAACGCTATAAATACTCCATGAAAACACTCGTGAAGTTTCCCTCCATCGCCACCACACCATTACCAAGCTCAAACAGGCGAGTTCCAAGCTTTCTGCAAGAAACTCAAAAGCTTCGCTGGGAGGATGACAGTGGCGGCGGTGAAGAACAACAGCAAGAAAGGAAGCATTGGTCGTCAAAGGATTCCGATGGCGAAGATACAGAAGGAGAGCCACAGGCAGGTAACTTTCTCGAAACGCCGAGCCGGGCTGTTCAAGAAAGCGAGCGAGCTCTGCACTTTGTGCGGAGCCGAGATCGCCATTATCGTGTTTTCGCCGGCGAAAAAGCCCTTCTCTTTCGGCCATCCGAACGTGGAATCCGTCCTGGACCGCTACATCTCGAAGAACAGGAGCGTTTCCTTCACACAGACTCAGACGCAGACGCAGACGCAGACGCAGGGGAGCGGTGACAGCGACCTGAACGCGCGTCTGACGCAGGTTCTGAGCGAGCTGGAGGCGGAGAAGAAGAAGGGCCAAGTGATGGAGGAGATGAGGAAAGGGAGGACGAGGAAGAACTGGTGGGAATCGCCGTTGGAGGAGATGAGCCTGGAACATTTGATGCAGATGAAATCCGCGTTGGAGGAGCTGAGTAAGAGCGTTTTGATGACGAAACGTTCTCTGGCGGTAATGATGACCGCCGCCGCAGCGGCTGAGGCTGGGAGCGCTGCGTCTGCGGCTGCGTTTGGATGCTATGAGACTAAAGTGACTCCTTACCACATGAACATGATGGGCTCTTCTTCTGGAATCTCTAGTGCTTACAGTTTTGGTTATGGACATGGTTTCTGATTCCTACTTTTTTTGGGGGTTTGTAGAAATAGAAAAGAAAAACTGAAATAGTGAAATCAAGGCTAGTTTCTTGCTGCCTAATCATTTGGGTCATCATCATTAGATTCAAGTTTTTATATTTTTTCCACAAATTGATGATGATTGATTTTGGAGTTAGACCCATTGGTTTATAAGTGAAACATTAAATTCTATGAGCAGTTTCAGTTTGGGTTCCGGACATTCCATGTCAATGTCTGGATAATGGTCGACTTTAATGCTATTTTAATCATACAGATTTGGATTAATTGAACTGATTATAATCACATTTTATTAATTGTGTCAACCGTTTCAACATGAACAATGCACAGAGAGAGAGAGAGAGAGAGAGAGAGAGGAAGAAGAAGAAGAAGAAGAAGAGATTTACAGTTTGCAGACCAAAGTTACAGAAATGACATTTTAGCTAATGTGACAAAGAAAAAGCTGAAAAAACATTCACAGATTATCATTCTTCCAATCGCAGAGGAGAGAGAGAAAAAAAACAAAGAGCAAGACAGAGACAATGAGAATTCACTGTGTTTCTTCCTCTTACTCTGAAGCAACAACTTCTTCGTCTTCCATCCCTTCTGTTCTAATATCCGGCAAAGTCTGCAGGTCCGTGAGAGCCTCCTTCTCTTCCTCGGAAATCGTATTGTCCGAACCATCAGCCATGTTGTCTGAAGAGTCAGCTGTCTCGTCCGTTGAAGAGAGGTCGGAACTTTCCAAATCCGAATTCTCTGAGACATTCTCCGTTACGACAGACTCCGAGGTTCTGTTCGAGGGTGGAGCTTCCGTTGATGATTCTTTAGACTCGGATCTCTCTGAATCAACTGGCAGGTCAGAGGCTCCTTCCGGTGTTATGGCAGATTCCGCTTTGCTCTCTGCCAATCCCGAAGCTTCGAGACTTATTTCTGATGAGTTGCTATTATCTGTTTCCCGGCTCTTCGATTCAGGATGATCATCGGATTGTGTTTCTATTCTCGAGTAAGAACTCAATGATTCATCGCCACCGTCTTTCTCTTCTGTGTTTGTTTTGTTTGCGGAAGTTTCGTCCCCGGATTCCCCCAACCCGATTTGCTCGATGGCAACTCTGGAAACATTTGTATCGGAATTTCCTTTCTCATTGTGGGAGACTGCGCTCGAAGCATCATCAGCCTTGTAATGCTCTTCCCGTGCCTCGTGAACCGTCATATCAATTTCATCTGAATCATTGCCATCCTCGATCTTCCACTCTTCTTCCTCGTTTCTTCCATTTGATTCACTCCCCTTCTCACCGTTGTTCCCTTCCCTTTCTTTCTCTTCTTCATTCTCCCGATCAGTTTTGCCAGTTTTACCTTGATCTTGCTCATCAATGTCGTCTTCTGAACTGCCGTCATCATCCTCCATGTCTTGCTCTTCCACGAGTTTGTTCTCTTCCTCCACTCGCTTATTCTTGCCTTCCTCCTCCTCTTCTTCTTCCCTCTCCTCCTCATCACGATGCTCGTTCTCTTTCTCCTCTTCTCCACGACCGGTTTCTTCTTCATCCGCACTGTCTTCATCCTCGTCCTCCACAACCCTCTCGTTCTTGCTCACAACCCGGGAATGGGGAAGGTCTTTTCTCCCGAGCTTCGCCACTCCATCTCCGTCCCGCGATACCGTCATTGTTTTCGTATCCTTCTCATAGAATTCCTTCTTCTTCTCGTGCGAATACTTAAGTTGATAGATCAACCAGACACAAACCCCGACGAGAACGCATATCTGCAGGATGTGCTTCCACTTGATTCCCTTGTTTGCCCTTTGGCTCCTGCTCGTTGTCGTCTTCTTCGTCGTCATCATCACCACCACCACCACCACCACCACCACCACACAGAGTCCGAATGAATTCACGAAACGAAACCAAAACCAAAGGGCCAAAATATTTTGCTTCCCTGTGAAAATTGGAAGACAATACAACAGAACAAGTGATCAAGTTCAGGCAATTCGGAATCTGACAAACTTTGATCAATCATTTCACGACCATATCAGATGAGACGACATGCATATAACAGAAGAACCAAACGACCCTGTTGTCCAAAATGAGAAAACCAAAACGCGAGAGCTGCTTCAAATCCTAAATTAAGAAACTACAAGGATGAGAGATTCTAACCAAACCAGACCAAAATCCAAACCGAACCCTAGAAAACCTAGTTACAAGAACAGTAAACAGACGGAAAAAAGAACAATTCATAAGAAACCCACCAAATTTTGAACTCAACAGGACAAATCCCATCGACCAGAACCCAGAACCCATTTCACGAAAGGAGCTAAATTTTTAGGATCAGACGAGAAAAGAGAGAGCCCGCGAAGAAAATGCAGGAACATGAGCTTGAAACTGAGAAGAATCTAACAAGGGCAAGTGAAGATCCGATTGATGTCTTAAAAAGACGAGAGGGAGAGAGAGAGTCAAAGATGTTTCAGACAGTACCTGGAGAAGGAGAAGCCGTCGAATCGTTTGAGATGAATTTGTAAGAAGAAAAAAGCGGCTAAAGTACGAAACTTTGAAGGAAAGAGAATGTGGACGATAACAGTGTCAAGACACAGACAGACATAGCAGCGAAGAGGGCGATGAGGCGATTGTCTCGTGGATTTGTCTCCTCAAAAAACAATTTTTTTATTCTATTTTCTATTATTAGTATTACTGAGATATAAAATTATTTTCTCCCCCGACAGAGAATAAGCATGTATATATATATATATATATAGAAATATCTGTGTATGTATATATGGCATATGCCCGCGACTCATATGTGCCGTCCCCAGTCCAAGAGATCTCGGAGAAACTAACGCCAATCTAAAATGAATCACGTATGCAACTGTACGGATTAAATTTAATTTTAAATAGACTGATTTGATATTTTAAAACTAAACTAAGTTAATTCAAATTAAATCAGGATATGATAGTAAATAAATTTAAATAAATATCTTGTAAAAAAATTAATTTATTTTATATAAATCAAAAAAATAAATTTGAAAATAATAAAATGGAAATATCTGAAAAATAACTACTCCACGTATCCCTATATCAAATCTGTATAGTAAGCAAAATACAAAAAAAAAGAGAATGAAGCAAGGAAATTAGGCAAAAGGGAATATAATTTAAAATTGTAACAAAAAAGGAATTAATTTGAAAATAATAATAATAATAATAATAATATTTTTATTTATTTATTCATTTATCATCATCATGTGGAAATAACCTTAATATAGTTTTATAGATGTCTCGTCGGGTTCTTTGGAGTTGTATCTATTAGGCACACGGTGGAGTCCATTTCGTTTAGTCGTATTTTTTGTTCTCATACTCGAGCGTCTTTTTTGTAGCTTTTACCCATTTTCTTGATTAGTTTGGAGAAATTAAATTTTAATTTAATACTCTATAGAAATTAATATTCCCAACCATATATATACATATATCAGATGAATAACATAGGCTACATAGCGTTAAGTTCTAGGTAAAATTCCTTTATTTCTTGCGGAATTACGAAGACTCTGTCTCAGTCAGAGGCTTCTGGTTGGGTTTTGAGAAAACCGCACATTTTCTCTTGGTTCATTAATTTGCAGGTTAACCGGTCTGGGTTAAGGGAATCCGATTCATTTCGTGCCGTTTTGCAACCGAAGGAGAGAGAAAAGGGAGTTCAGCGGAGAATGAGGCGACAGAGGGGAGGTCAGCGGTGACCGAGCATGGGGATCGACGACGGTGGTACTGTAAGATGTGTCTAGGTCTAGGTCGTGTCTGTTTTTCCTTTCTTTCTCACATTTCTTGGTTGTTCTTTGCGGTGAGACTCCGGCGTTTGTGGAGATCCGCCGTTTTCTTCTTCGATTCCGTCGATAGTGGATTCGCGGGGTATTCTCCGGCCGAGACCTAGGGTCCGTGGGACCTGAACTCGTAAAACTCGGTGTCTTCTCCTTCTTCTTTTTTATTATATAGTTAAATATGTTGATGTTATTAAAAACGATACAAAGTAATTCGAATTTCTGAGTTTCTTTAAATGGTGGGAACCTATCACCACAGTCCTTTGAACCGGACACCGGTCGATCCCACGGATCGGACAACATCTCGGACAGTAAACTCTCCGGCTCCGTGCAATAGCCGGCAAACCACGAGGTAAACCAGTCGAAATTGATCGGTTTAGAGAAAATTCATACCTCAAGAGGAATCGAACCCATAACTTCAGTTAGAAGGGGCTTGTCATTTTCCAACTGAGTTTAACACCTCCTAAATTTCTGAATTTTGAACATTGTGTTTTTTTATTCAACTATTCGCAGTCGCAAATTAATTAATATCAATTACGATTTCTCTAATGCCATCTTTTATATATCTTTGTTAGTGTAAGAGATTTATCCAAGTTAGGTTACCAAGTGGAGAAAGCTTAAGTTTTGGTCTCTTTTGGGAAATTCTATAAATAAAAAAAACTGATGATAATTATACAAATAAACCCGGATGTTATTGTGCGGATAAAAAAAGAGAGAGAGAGAGAATTCCACAAATGCAAACTGTTTTGACTTGCCAAACACACGACACATATAGATACAAAACCATCATAATCTATTTTAGTATGGTTTGGTCCCAATGTAATTCCCCGGAGGATCATAGTTGCACACTATAATAGTTGAACCACTCTCACACTTGACCTTACCACAACCGAGCCGAGCCGTGTCACGCCACACGACCTGCGTGTAATGCCCACAGGCCGGACCACGGCACGAGTTCGAGTAATAGTCATAGGAAGATTTCTCGCCCACCCACATGGCCACGGCCTGAGCCGCCGTGAGATCTCCGCTCCCAAACGCCAAATTCTCGCCGTAGGGTCCAGTGGAATGTACGAGGGCGCAGTCACCGGCCCTTTGGTTCGCGTAGTCCTGAGCCACCGACGCTAGCCCGTCGTCCCATTTCAGTGGCTTGACCCTTACCTTGGCTCGAGCAATGTTGTGTGGTATGAGATAGTCTTGAGAGGAATCTCCCGAGTATTGGTAATACTGTGAGTACTGAGCGTTGGAAATAGTGATTAGGGTTACGAGAATCGCGAGATTCGCTACCGCTCGAAACATTTTTGTTGCGTTTATTTACACAAATGGATGGGAAGTTTCATGGGTACTTATAGAAATCGAGGGAGAGGGTCTAAAAGTTACGTACTATATCAGTGATGCATAAGGTTAGGGCATAAGTTGGTGGCACGTTCCGTCGTGGTTTTATTTGAATAATTAATCATTGATTTCTTTCCATATTTTTTGATGAAATCTTTTGTGCACGTCTTTTTGGACGGCAAATGATATTGAAAAATGAGGGATTAGGGTTACGAGAGATTTTATTTAGAATAAGATAAGTTGGACTGACCGTCTTGGACGGCTGATTGGGATATCTTTGAAAATGTTCATGCAACATTAAACAGAGATATCATATATTGGGGGATGTAAATAAGATACAATCTCAAATTATACGATCCTGTATACGATTACATTTATACATATACATATACAAAATATACTAAAAATACATCATCTGGGTAAATGTTTTATCAAACACTCACAAATAATTTTATCCGTTTCACCGTGATACCAGCGTTTTTAAATTTTAAGTTGATATATATATATATATATATATGTGTGTGTGTGTGTGTGTGTGTGAAACGAATGATTTTGTGCGAGATAAACTTTTTTGTGTCAACAATATCGGACAATTAATATTAGAAAACAAAACATCTCCAAGCAAAAAGAGATAAGGGTCTTATTAAATATGCCACGATCGAGACGGCTTATTCGTGATTGATTTTTGTATCATATATAGATCGATAGATAATATATAGTTCTCCATATCTCAAAACTTTAATCATCCGATCTGAGGGATGTTGAAGACTCTGCCCTTCGGATCAAGCGCAAGGTACACTCTGTTACAACAGAAGTCCGGAATCCCAACTCTTCCTCCCGGGATGATCACTACCGTCACGTTCGGATTCTCTCTCTCGATCTTCGCTTTCGCCTCTTCCGGACTCTTTCCTCTCAGCTCAGGCCACATAAACTTCTTCCCTGCGGTTTTTACGTGTCGAAATTCGATTGTTATATGTCTCTCGGACAACCGTTTTCCGAACACGACTTGTGGTTCAAAGTCAGGTTCCAACCCATGATTTTAGAGATACAAGTATATATGAGTGGTTGGACCAAAGTAAGAGATAGAAAATGAATATGACTCTTTCAGAGAATCATATACCATTGGCGCAACAAATTGGATCTGTGCATCCACCAGCCGCACACGGAGGGTAACGAGGCCAAACAGACATGATCTTGATATTAGTTTTTTGTTATCTTTTTAATGATTATTGCTAAACTTGAGATGTGATCAACAATTAGATGCACACCCACTGTATATATAGCCCTAATCATAGCTCCCAATGGTAGGAAATGAATTATAAATTACCATTAAATGTACATATCGTTAGTTTCCCGATATGAATTATAACCCTAACGGTATGTTTCTCCATCTTGAAATATTTTTTTTTCTCTATTCTAAAGCCTGACTCGAATTGTCAAACAAAAATATGTGGAAAAATGTCATAATGTATCACAAACGTTTTAAAGCTTTTTTTGGAAGAATATGGAATGTCATTTTTTTCATAAAAATTAATGTCGAGATCTTATTTTAAATGTCTAAAAAATTTCTCTCATAATGGAAAAATTTCAGATTTTGTTATCTCCAACTTATTTCTTCTCAAATAGAGAAAATCTCCGGAAAAAAAAACCACGTACTTTTCAGATATCGACAAAAAAACCTGTTTTTTTATTACAAAAAAATGTTATACTAATACTTATTCACCAAAATATAGTTGTACTTTATAAATTCTAATAAATAAACCCCTAAATACAAATACAAAAAAAAACGCGGTCAAAAATCTGTTCAACCTAATCCAACCGATATATATCCGAACCGATTAAAATAATATACTAGATTGGATATGAATATTTCAAATCCAAAATAACCAAACCCGAAATAACCGAACCCGAAATAACTGTAAAACGAATACACCAAACTCGAATTAACCGTAACCGAATATAACCGTTTATCTACTTATATATATGTCATCACTTAATATCCAATATATTCTAAATTTAATTAGAAAAATTAATATAACGATATTGGATTCACTCGAATTTGAAATATTCATATCCAATCTGGTATGTTCATGTATATATCGGTCGGATTCGGTTCGGTTATTTCGGATTTGAAATATTCATATCCAATATGGTATATTATTTTAATCGGTTCGGGTATATATCGGTTGGATTAGGTTTGGACAAATTTTTTATCGTATTTTTTACGTTTGCGTTTAGGGGTTTATTTGGTAGAATTTATAAAATACGGATATATTTCGACGAATAAATATAAGTATAGGATTTGTTTAGTTATAAAAAAAAGTACAAATATATTTTTGTTTGATATATGAAGAGTACAAATTATATTTCGGCGAATAAGTATAAGTATATGTTTTTTTGGTAATAAAAAGGTACGAAGTTTTTTTGGATACGTGAAGAGTATATGATTTTTTTGGTGATTTTTCCTCTCAGATATTATTAACGGATGGGAAAAATTAATAGCAGAATTAGCAGAAAAGAAAATTCAATAAAACAAAAACCAAATAAACAAATCCAAGACGATTCTCATTAGGTTATAAAAAAAAGAAGATGATTATCATTGGGTTGCAATCCCTACTATATATAATCATCACTTCGCAGGCCAAATGAAATGACCAACGTGTTAACACAGAATCTCTTCGTGATATATAGATCAGAGTTTAGTTGGAGCAAAGGTCCATAATATAATTTATCATGAAAATAAGTACAACATACGCGTAATTCAGTACGGCCATGCACGTACAGAATCGCGATGCATATTATTCAATCACAACAAGTATAATACATAGCACAAAACACAATAAAAAGCAGAGAACGTAATCATCAAAATCTGAGAGATTGATGGGTTTTTTTTTTTTAATTGAAATATACACACATATCGCGTATGTGTATATATATATGTATGTGTTTAGTAAGGCCACTGGCCGATGAAGTTGCCACGAGGATCGTAGTTGCAAGTGATGAATGTTCCGCCGTCGTCACACGTCACTTTGGCACAACCCAACCTCACCGAATCTCTCCACACAATCTGAGTATAGTGTCCGCACTGCTTCCCAGCACGACACGTGTTCGTGTTGTAGTCGTAGTCTGCCTTCTCGTCCACCCACATTTTCACGGCGGCGGTTCCCGACAAGTCTCCGCCACCCCACGCTATGTTCTCTCCGTAAGGTCCGCTCGAGTGGGTGAGACTGCAGTCTCCTCTACGCTGGTTGGCGTAGTCCCGCGCGTAGGCGGCCACCGTCTCGTCCCATTCTATGGGCCCCACTCCTACCTCGGCTCGGGCCTGGTTGTGTGCATCCACGTAGTCTTGTGGCTGGTCTTGCGCCCTCATGGGACCCACTAGGGCTAGGACCAAGGCGATGACCAAGATTAGGGTTTTCATCTTTTTTTTTTTTTTGTTGTTGTTGTCGTTTGGGTTTTGGTGTTGTTTAAGCTTTGTTAGGGCGAGATGTAAGGATCCAAAAGAGAAGATGTATATATAGAGGTCTCTTGGGGTTATTTAATGGATAAATATTAAAACTTGTAAAATCTTTTTTCTACATAAATAACACTTGTAATTTTTTGTATTCTAATCCTTTTTTACCACGTGCATTGAATGAAAGAACCAAAGAGCAATAAATTACCATTATGTCACGAGGTTAATAAATAAGCAATTGAATTATAAAATTAGGAGGAAGGTTAATTAAGACTAAAACTTTGGAAATCATTAGACTATATGTCCAACATGCTTTGCTTTTATTTTTTTTAACATATGAAGGAGAAACGATTGACATGTTGTTATTAGTTTTGTTGCTTATTTGTTTTTAATTTCATCCAATATTTGGTCCGTCAATATGCTATAGCCGTCGAGACTTCTCTTTCTAGTCGTTATCATGCTTTGTACAAAATGGAAAAATGGTTGCCAGACTATATATGGAGCAAACAGTTACCGTCGTTTAGAGGGTACGATAGAATCTGACTATATTTCAATATTTATACTTAATATATATAGAAATCATGTGAAAAATTCATATGTATTTTTTAGAGTTTAAAAATTCAGTATTTATTTTGAAAGTTTTTTAAATAGAGTATTTTATATGTGATTTTCCTATATATAATGAAAAAAGGAATATTCTTCATACTTCTTTGATCGTCATAAAATTACCTAACACAAACTAAAAATATATATTATATAGATTAGTGTCTTATAAAAGTTTATAAATAATTTTATTGAGTCAAAGCCATCATTTGATGTACCTTAGTATTCTTCCAATAAAAACAAGGCTGCCGAGCTGCCTCTCGAGTTTGAATTATTTTTTAGGGAGATTCATATATTAAATATTGAACTTTAACCAAATTTCCAAATTAAATATTCAACTGTCACATTTCCAAATTAAATATTCAACTATATCTAAATTGACAAATAAAAACCAAACTTTTCAAATTTTAACATATATCTAAGTGATAATCCCAAAAAAATCATATACTTTTTTTTCGTCACAATTTAAACCCTATACTTTTTTTATCCAACAAAACCCTATACTAACTTTAACCAAATTTCCAAATTAAATATTCAACTGTCACATTTCCAAATTAAATATTCAACTATATCTAAATTGACAAATAAAAACCAAACTTTTCAAATTTTAACATATATCTAAGTGATAATCCCAAAAAAATCATATACTTTTTTTTCGTCACAATTTAAACCCTATACTTTTTTTATCCAACAAAACCCTATACTTTTTCAAAATTTTAAAAATTATACACATTCATATACACATATTAATTATTATAAGCACAAAATTAATTACATATTTATTTTCCACAAAATTAATTACACATTTATTTTATATATTTATATGTATATATATGTTTTGTATATATATATAAAACAATATACAAATAATAAATAGTTTTTTATATATATAATGATTTTTAGGAAAAAAATACATATATCACACATATATATAAAATATATATATATATATATAAATATATAAAATAAATGTGTAATTAATTTTGTGCTTATAATAATTAATATGTGTATATGAATGTGTATAATTTTTAAAATTTTGAAAAGTATAGGGTTTTTTGAGATAAAAAAGGTATATGGTTTAAATTGCGACGAAAAAAAAGTACAAGGTTTTTTTGGGATTATCCCTTAGATATATATTAAAATTTGAAAAGTTTGGTTTTTATTTGTCAGTTTAAATATAGTTGAGTATTTAATTTGGAAATGAGATAGTTGAGTATTTAATTTGAAAATTTGGTTAAAGTTCAATATTTAATATGTGAATCCCTATTTTTTATATACAACAACAGAATTTTAATAACATTAAATTTTATTATTTTGTCTTATAATTTATTAATCGTTTGAGTGGCTGCATTTGCACTCTCCGAGCACTTTTTTTCTCCATATGCAACAGAAAATTTAATTTAATTTAGTATTTAATATGTTATATATTGATGTAAACTTCTCGTGGCGCGGTCGTAGGGTATATAGGTTTGGCATTGTCAAAACGAAAATATATTAATTTCTTGCACATTAGTGTTGTTCTGCGTTGCCTACCCAAAAACAAAAAAATATTGAATGTTCTTTTAGGTTAGCGCAAAAAGAAATAGCGAGTGAATAATAATAATAATAATAATAATAATAATAATAATAATAATAATAATAATAATAATAATAATAATAATAATAATAATAATAATAATAATAATAATAATAATAATAATAATAATAATAATAATAATAATAATAATAATAATAATAATAATAATAATAATAATAATAATATAGGAGTATAACGGTAGAACGCGAGAAAATAAAATGGAAACCCTAGGTTAGCCTAGGTTAAAGTATTTGCAAGTGACAATTATACCCTTATACTCCTGTAATGTCATCGATTTTTATTTTTTTTGGATAATGTCATCGAAATTTATTTTCATAAGAGAACAATTCGTATACCCCACACACAAAGAAGTAATTTTCAAATGGGAAATGTTGTGTGACATTAATTAAGATTGGTTTTTCTTCAAATCTTGATAGTTAGCATCGGTAATTTTGTTGAAGTTTCTAATTTTTATATTCAGTATTGATATTATTGGGGTTAAAAAAGGACAAATCCATGGATTTTCACTAACATCTGGATTGAAACAAAAACTGAGATATGATAATCATTTCGCAGGCCAAATGAAATTACCAATGTGTTAACACTGAATTTCTTCGTGATGTATATATCGGAGATTAGTTGGAGCAAAAGGTCCATAATATAATTTATCATGAAAATAAGTACAAACATACGCATAACTCAGTACGGCCATGCACGTACAGAATCGCGATGCATATTATTCAATCACAACAAGTGTAATACATAGCACAAAACACAATAAAAAGCAGAGAACGTAATCATCAAAATCTGAGAGATTGATGGTTTTTTTAATTGAAATATACACACATATCGCGTATGTGTATATATGTATGTGTTTAGTAAGGCCACTGGCCGATGAAGTTGCCACGAGGATCGTAGTTGCAAGTAATGAATGTTCCGCCGTCGTCACACGTCACTTTGGCACAACCCAACCTCACCGAATTTCTCCACACAATCTGAGTATAGTGTCCGCACTGCTTCCCAGCACGACACGTGTTCGTATTGTAGTCGTAGTCTGCCTTCTCATCCACCCACATTTTCACGGCGGCGGTTCCCGACAAGTCTCCGCCACCCCACGCTATGTTCTCTCCGTAAGGTCCGCTCGAGTGGGTGAGACTGCAGTCTCCTCTACGCTGGTTGGCGTAGTCCCGCGCGTAGGCAGCCACCGTCTCGTCCCATTCTATGGGCCCCACTCCTACCTCAGCTCGGGCCCGGTTGTGTGCGTCCACGAAGTCTTGCGGCTGATCTTGCGCCCTCATGGGACCCACTAGGGCTAGGACCAAGGCGATGACCAAGATTAGGGTTTTCATCTTTTTTGTTGTTGTTGTTGTTGTCGTCGTTTGGGTTTTGGTGTTGTTTAAGCTTTGTTAGGGTGAGATGTAAGGATCCAAGAGAGAAGATGTATATATAGAGGTCTCTTGGGTTATTTAATGGATAAATAGTAAAACTTGTAAAATCTTTTTTGTACATAAATAACACTTGTAATTTTTTGTATTCTAAGTCCTTTTTTACCACGTGCATTGAATAAGAGCATCGAAGATTACTATGTGAGGTTAAATAATAAGAATTTGAATTATAAAAATTAGGAAGTAGGTTAATTAAGACTAAATCTTGGGAGGACATTAGACTATATATATGTCCAACATGCTTTGCTTTTATTTTTATTTTTTAACATATGTAGGAGAAACGATTAGCATGTTGTTATTAGTTATGTTGTTTCTTTGTTTTTAATTTCGTCCAATATATGGTCCGTCAACATGTTATAGGCTTATAGCCGTTGAGACTTCTCTTTCTAGTCGGTATCATGTTTTTGTACAAAATGGAAAAATGGCTGCCAGACCATGGAAAAGATAATTGGATAACATTTCAACGTTTAATGAATGATGAATATTAATTAGAATCAAACAATTAATCGAACGAATATATCATGGTATGTATATATCTTAGAGAGAACGGAAGAAAAGGGTACACAAAGAAAGTTTTAAAAGTAGCAAAATTTTATATATTTCATATTTTAATATAACTGCTTTTAGATTTTTATTTTTCTATTAAAACTTTGTAATTACATAGTTTAATACCCAAGTTTAAAAATTCATTTTTAATATCCGAAATCTCTACAATTTTTTTTTTTAAAAAAAATTTAATTGAATTCGTTCTGAGCCTTGAAATTGAACTCTTCATTTAAGACTTGTTGATGCGAATTGAATCGATGTCTCTAGCACGAGCGAATTGAATTTGTTTGCTATTGCCTATTAAAATTATAAAAAAAAATTAATAATTATACAGATTCGATTAGTTTTTGAAATTATTTTTATATTTCATTCGAATTCCATTTGCTTTTATATATCGAAATCGAAACAGCCACCCTAATTCCTCGGAAACTTCTAAATTGTTTGAAGATTTCAGTATTTGAAAATTTTAGTCTCAGAATTCACCCCAAAGTTACAAGGTAGAAGAACTAAATGTAACGTATAATTTCCAAATTTGGGATTAGGGAATTCTAGTAGGAAACATTTCCATTAATTGGATTAATAAATCTAATTTTCTCAAATTTCAATATCAAAACAAAATCTAAACCATTATAATAATGAACAAAAATTCCTCAAAACCTGATTATTTCCAATGATCATACGTAGGCTAAAACATATTAATTTTGTATCATGTGATAATCTTTAAACGGAAGGTGATTTTAATAAATTTGAGCCCTGAATTGTATATCGTAAAAGTACAAGGACTAATGATATCAATGTGTAATTTTTAATTATTTTATGGACATAATTTGGCATACAAATTCAATAGACCGAGGGTAATGGTCCGTCATTTTAGATGTTAAGGCAATTTCACTAAACCCCATTTATGAGAAAATATATTTTTTACCGAGGAAATGAAAGAATTCAGATATGATTTCATTTCGGTATTCGAGTATATTTAATGTTTATGATTGATTTCAGCATATTATAGATTCAGATAAATTTCACATTTTGTTACAATATTGTATTAATTTTATAAAATTTATAACAAAAATTAAATACGCAAGATTAATTTTCGCCGATCTTGTTAGTTTCTATCTGATTGCTTAGGAGACAAAACTATGTTGAAATTTCTAATTTCTGTATCCGGCATCGATATTTTTTTTTAATTAGTTTTAAAGGAAAATTCATTGACTTTCACTAAGCAGAGATAGACACAAACATATATGATCATCACTAGGAACAAAGCTTATGATTCAATCACAAGTATACGTACCATTGAACACAGTCAAACACACAACGTAATCATCATAGGCTGACAGATTGATGATTTTTATTCATATTACATTACACATATCGTATATGTGCGTGTATATTTGCAGGTGTGTGTGTATATATATATATATATATATATACGTCTTTTGTTTAGTAAGGGCGCTCGCCATTGAAGTTGCCGGGAGGATCGTAGTTGCAGGTGATGAATGTTCCGCCATTGTTACACCTCACTTTTGCACATCCCAACCTCACCGACTTTCTCCAGACAACCTGAGTATAGTGTCCGCATACCTTCCCGGCACGGCACGTGTTCGTGTTGTAGTTGTAGTCGGCCTTCTCGTTGACCCACATTTGTACGGCGCTGACTCCCGACATGTCGCCGCTGCTCCACGCTATGTTCTCGCCGTACGGTCCGCTCGAGTGGACGAGACGGCAGTCGCCTCTACGTCTGTTCGCATAGTCCCGCGCGTATGCGGCCACTGTCTCGTCCCACCGTATGGGGCCCACCCCGACCGCAGCTCGGGCCCGGTTGTGAGCGTCCACGAAGTCTTGTGGTCTGTCCTGGGCCCTCGTGTGAGCCACTAGGGCTAAGACCAAGGCCATGGCCAAGATTAGGGTTTTCATTTTTTTTTTTTTGGTGATTAAGCTTTATCAGGGTTGACAAGTGAGGATCCAAGAATGAAGGTATATATATATATAGAGGTATGTTAGGGTTATTTAGTGGAATAATATCAAAAGTTGAAAATCTTTTCGTGGGAAATGAGCACTTGTAATTTTTGTCTCTCATAAATTATTGTTGTACTTTATTGTGGTTAAATAGTAAGAATTTGAATTATAAAATTATGAAGTAGTAAGACTAAATCTTTGGAGGACGGGGTAAAAGACATTAGAATATATCCCAATCAGCCTTTTGTTCTAATTTTTTTAACATATTTAGGAGAAACGATGGATATGTCGTTATTATTATTTTATATAGTTTTCAACTTCATTCAATCGGTCCATCCATGTGCAGTATAGCCACCGAGAATATTCGTTTTAGTCGTTATCATGGTAGGTTGAGAAGTGAAAAAATTGTTGTCAAACTTGGTTACTTTTGGGTAACCGGGTATCTTAGACCGAGGTCCAAACTAATCTCGGGATTGGGAGCAAACCATGTGATTGAAATTACACTCTCCTCTCCAACTCGAGGCTCGAACTCGAAGTGAAACAAACGTTTTGCGTCCCGTTTCACCGGTTGAGTTAACCAAGTTGGGTATTAACGTCTCATTATATATATATTTGGATGAAGATCGGTTACTTTTAACTATGAAAATTAGAAAATAATTAATAATTATTCATTAGATTCGTGAATTATTTTTATATTTAATTCGAATTCGATTTGCTTTTATATTTCAAAATCCAAATAGCCACCCTAATCTTGGAAGCTTCTAAATTGTTTGAAGATTTGTGTTTTTGTTTTTTATTTTTATTTTAGTCCCGGAATTCACCGCAAAGTTACAAGGTAAAAGAATTAAATGTAACGTATAATTTCAACATTTGGGATTAGGGAATTCTAGAAGCAAACATTTCCATGAATTCATTGGATTAAAATTAAAATCTAGATTTCACAGATTTCAATGTCAATACAAAATTTAAACCATTGGAATAATGAACAAAAATTCCTTCACTTCTTTGATCATCATAAAAGTGCCTAACAAAATTAAATATATATTACAGATTACGGTCTTGTACAAGTTTATAGATAATTTTACCAAGTCAAAGCCATCTTTTTGTGTACGTTTGATTTCTGGCATTTCCCAAAAAAAAAAAAAAAAAAAAAAAAACGAGGCTGCCGTGCTAGGTCCAAAATGGACGCCACTTCATATAAACCTCTCTTCTCTGCAAATTTATTATTATTGAATTTTATTATTCGAATTATCATCATCATCATCATCAATAGCCATCAAGACTCTTCCTCAATCATGTTAGGTCCAAAATGGTTATCAAACGATATTGCAAAAAAAAAATGTTATAGTTGGATGAAGATCATTTCCTTAACTAATATTTTTTTCAAATACTTAGACAAGTGACTCAACGATGCATTTATCGACCAAAATAAAACCCTAAATATTCGATTTGTTATAAAATAATATGAATATGTGGCCTATTAAATTGGGAAATTTTGTGGATGAATATTTATTTAAAAATTGTGTGGGGCAATTTGTTAATCAAAGTTTCATATATATATTTTTTTTAATTCAAATGGAATTCAAGGCGTATAACAAATTAGAAAGAAAAAAAAAATCCAAAATGTTTATGCTTGGTCGAAGGAAACCGCATATAATATTTAATGCATGAGTAATAAAACACAGACCCCTCAACCATAGATTATAGATATATAAAAATATCATTATTCGAATCAGAATCGCATCATAACTAATAAGGTCTCTCCCCAATGTAGTTCCCGGGAGGATCGTAGTTACATGTAATGAACGTCCCGCCATTGTCACACTCCATTTTAGCACAACCAATCCTCGTAGAATTTCTCCACACCACTTGAGTGTAATGTCCACACACCTTCCCGACACGACATGTGTTGGAATCATAGTCGTAGTCAACCTTCTCGTTGACCCACAGGCCAATCGCCTCGATGCCTGTCAAGTCGCCGGTGCTCATGGCCAGGTTCTCGCCGTAGGGCCCGTTCGAGTGTTCCAGTTCGCAACCTCGGGCTTGTCGGCGGGCGTAGCTTTGGGCGTAGGCCTCTAAGTCGTCGTCCCATGAGACGGGTCCCACACCGACGGTGGCTCGTGCCGTGTTGTGGGCGCTAATGTAATCTTGGTGCGAGTCTTGGGCATGGGTGGAAAGAGCTGTGACTAGGGCTAATAACGTCAGGAATAATGCTTGGGGGATCTTGGAACATAACATGTTCTTCTTTTGTTATTTGTGTTGTTTCTTTTAAGGTTTTGGTCTTTTTGGAGGATACAACACAATGATATTGATGAATCATTTCAGGGGAAACATCCGTAATATTTTTATAAGGAGCAAAGATTGAGCAATGGAAAATGGAAGTAAATTGAATTTTTTAATGTTGGAAAATATATTCATTTGTTCATAAATCGGAGATTGATTAATGGGTCATTCGGAAAAAATGATTACCTTCCCATAAGTCCCATTGTTTTTTTTTTGGTATCTATAGTCCATATTTATATTATTTTCTTTCCTAGTTCTAATGTCTTAGAAATTCTTGTAATTTATTAATGAGTATATCATTGAAAAAGTTAGTGTTATTGAAATATAAAAAATGTGAAAATTTAAATCCTTTTCTAGGTGATATTACGTTTATAATTTGGTTGTTACATATATAAATAAACAAGTTGTTTGTAGGATTTTTTGTTTTACATATTTTTTTTAAACATAACCCAAGGATTTCCAGGAAGGGAACAAAGAATCAAAACAATTAGGCCACGGAACCTTACTCAAACCAAAATAATAATTACTATGGTTGCCATTTTAGGTGTTTTAGGTAATTTTTTAAAATCATTTCATATTTTATCCTCATTAAAAATTATTAATGATAAGGTCAAAGATTGTATTATTAAAGAGTATATGTGACACGTGTGAAAGGGAGGAAGTAATAAACACCAAATTATTCTTTTTTGTCAGAAATATATTTAATCATCGAGGAGAGAGAGAGAGCCGAGGGTGGACGGAGAAGGGCGAGGCAAAGCAAGGTGCAAGACGGGCGAGAGTCGGAGGGAAGGCGACAAAACCAAATCTAACCCTAATTCTAGACGAGTCCAACGATGGGTATCCGTGGATACGGCCTCTCACTGTCGCTGAATCCAAATTCATCCATGGCTTGACGGGTACCCGGTTTTCGGATACACGACTCGCATCTCAAATTGGGTTATCTAAATATCCAGCAGAAAAATCTCAAGATTCTATATTCCAACTACGAACTAGAAAAGAAATCAAACAACAACACAGCAACATGGAGACAAAGAAATTGGAATGAGCGAGCCTTTCTAACCTTGAATCTGTTTAAGACTGGCTACGAATAAGTCGTTCCAGGCGTCGGTGAGGCCCGGGAGGCACCAATGCATGCAGTCATCGTGATTCTTTCCTCCGGCCGAGGCTGGGTGAGCGTCGGCTCTGAACTCACTCATCCGAGTTATGTCCAAAACCCGAAATTCAGAACCCTTCATGGCATTATAGAGGTGCTGATTCACCAGACGCACCTCTACGTTCGTCCCGTTGTTTCTCACCGAAAATAAATCTTCAACCTGAGAAACGCGGTAAAACAGTTCGCATCTTCTCTTTAAAATACCGATAACCCAGCTTTCCATTACACTACTCCTCGATTTCTATAAAATACCGGCAGATGGAAAGAAAAGAACATCCTTGGAGGGTTTTTTAAAGCCTGTGTTCCTCAAAATAACTGAATCACTGATTTTAAAAGTACTTTAAAAACACTTACTTCTTGAGGTAATAAAGGTTTTTCACGCGGGCAAGTGCCACCTTGGTTCCAGTCACCTCCTTCGAAATGCCGAGGTGATTGAGTTCGGAAGAATATGATTGCTCCTGGCCGCTTCGTTTTCTCCACAAGATGTATCTGTTGCAAATGACAATACATGGTTATGGAAGAACAAACTGTTTCACTCAGCAACCATCTATTTAACTGAGTTTGGGTTCGTTCATGACTCTATGATAATGCTCCGCAGTATCTATCTATGATTTTGCTGGCGAAAATCATAGTGAGCACAAATGTTCATATTATGCATATAAGTCCAGGTGTTGTATGATAGTATCGATGATTCATAATTGTGCTAGTTAACATACCATATTTTTCAGAACTCGGTCGAGGCCAACCTCTGGAGGTATGGGAGGAAGTATAGGCTGACCACCTTCGAAGAAAAGCATAGGGGAATTTACAGGATCGAATTTCGACGAAGCCCACCACCTAATAAAACCAGAAGAAAAGGTTATCAACAACATCTCAAATTCTCATAAAGTGTCTTCTTCAATTCAAAGCTAATTTACTCGAGTTAGCGCTGATAAAGAGTACAACAAAATACATATCAGTCATAAAAATAGATAAAAAAAAAAATAGTTTCATTAAGCATTAAACGTAAGGATTCTAAGCTAAGAAGCATTCTGAAAAATGAAATCCTCTAGAGGAGCAACAGATTACTGCGATTTACACAAACTAGAGGATTTCAATAAGCAGTAAAAATTCACTATGGTCTCCTATATGCTGGATCTAAAAGTGTGGTGATCAAGCATTTCACTCTAATGTGATAGACAGTAATGAAACTAGATAACAGTCCAAATCAATTAATTTCTTATAATAGATATTATACAATCAAACAGTGAAGTATTTACCAATGCCCAGTGTTGAAAATGAGAATATCATGGAAGTTCGGAGCCTTCTCCCAAGAGCTTTCTGGAATATCTACATCAATCCTATAACCCTCTTTATATCCAAGAGCTTCTAACTCACCACCATTGGCATTAGCAGACCACCTGCATTATGGGGCAAATTCCAACAGCTGTACGAGTTTGATACTGACGTTCAATACGGATGCCATACCAAATTGTCAAAATCATGTCCAATATTCCTAAAACTCAAATGGACAGATACACCTAAACTTTTAGAGAAGCTCGGATCTATCATCTATTTGCATGCTGGTCACATCAAACAAATAATCTGAACAAACCAAGGCAGATGGTAGCACGACAGTAACCACGAAAACAATCAGAGCAGCAGTACAATACTAGAGCAAAGTTAGCTTACCTACCATAACGTGCCAGAAGGTTCGTCCTATGATAGGTGATGGTAAGATTATACTGCGGAAACGTGAATCCACGATCTGCACCTGCTGGACGCCACTTCTTCACTTCACCACTCACACGCTTTAGAGTGCAGAACAAAGATACGAACATGTTCCTGTTCAAGGAATCACCGACAAACCCTGCACTGTTGAAAAAACATAAGGTCTAGGAATAGAATGGCAGCTCCTTAGAAACATCACACTCTCCAATAAACATTGAGGATGAACTCTTTGAATTCTGAACATTGTGATGTGCCAAGTGAAATTGACGAAATCCGATAAATCGGAGTTGAAGTAAACTTTCTAGTCCTCGTGCCAAGAACGAGAAACAGAACTTCCATTTTCCAAGAATGAAATAGCCGACAGCACCCGCGCTTTGTTTGTTTCTTCACTCTTTGCAACTTATCACTAAACTAAACATTCAAGAAATAGTTCATAAATTCAGCATCGAAATCCAAAAACAAAACCAATAGTTACCAGTTGAAAGATCGAGTATATGGATAAACCTCTATCGCCCATATTTAGTAGTATCTACAATATGAGCTTCTGATTCCGCAATTCCATATGTACATTCTTAATTTTCGTGTTTCTACTCGGAATCGCAATGTTACTCAGAGCGAATACAACATCAAAAACCAAGTAACCTCTGACTTCCTTATGAGCCCATACGCATATGCATACGCATACACCTATACGTATACGAGTCCACATGAACAGGCAATCAAACCCTTTTACGCTAAAATAGGGAACGCAGGCGAGAGAGAGAGAGAGAAAAATCACACCTATGTTCGTATCCCGGTAAGTCTTCAGAAAATCAACCGGATCAAACGACGGAAGATCGCAGTTCCTCGGCTGCCACCGCCATCTGGTGATCTCCGCGGCGTTGGATTTGTTGTTGCGCGCGCAGTTCCATCCCTTGAAGATCTCCTTACAGCTACTGTCGTACCTAGCGGAGGCGGCGGCGGCGGCGTGGATCCAGGATCCTTCCGAGAAATCGCACAAAGCTCCGGAGGGATGGTCAGATCTCGACTGGAAAACGTTAGCGGAGCGGTGGGGATGAGGGGAAGAGAGAGAGGCGCGCCTGGTTAAAGAGAGAAGGAAGAAGACAGAGACGAAGCAGAGGAGAGAGAAGACAGGGAAGAGAGAGATTTTCTTGGCCGCCGTCGTCGCCATGGATGTAGTTGAAATCATCTCAGTTCATCTCAGCCATGGCGGAGATCCGGCATTGGTAACACTGATGCTGTTCGTGGTTTTCCAGCGAGCTAAAAAAAAACTGAGGAAATTTATTGAAATGCGCAAAAATAAAAATATTCAACTTCGTCGAATTTATTATATAAGTGGTTTTTATTTTGATTTTCCGGTTCTTGTTTTTGTTTTTTATTTTGTAGTATTTATAAATCCAAAAAATAGATTTCTGGATCGATCAATTTTCTAGTTTTTGAATTTTAAATTCTAAAAATTTCATCCATATTCAACCCTAATAAAGGAAAAATGTGATATAAAATATTCTGACTCGTTGAATGAATGCAGAGAATATTTGCATTGGTACACAAAAGTTGACAAGTTGATCAGATTACACATCTCCTCTGCAATATTATCACACATCACAAGAATATCTCTACTCTAGTCTCTGCCCCTTTTCCTCCTCTTCTCTTCTTTTATCTTCTTCCTATCCCTCTTCTTCCTCTTCTCCTTTGACTTGTGTTTCCTCTCACGGCCCTTTTCTTTCTTCAGCTTCTTACGGGAACCCTTGGGAAGATCGTCGTCATCAGAGGATGAGTCCGAGTCTTGCCTTGGAGGAGGCGGCCCCTCTGGTCGTAGGGAAACCTGCCTGTCTCCTGTCTCGATAGTTCTTGAAGGTTCGTCCATGGCATTGCCACTCGTGGGAAGATACGGACCTGTTTCATCCATCCTCGGACCAATAGCCCCTCTGCCACGCTTTACCCTATCATTCATGGGACAAAATCAGTAAAACTCCCAAAAGGCACCCGACCTTAACGAGGCCCGTGAACTTAAGGCTACCTCCAAAGCTTCCATGGATGTTAGTTTAACGAAGAAAACGAGAAAGTCTCAGCACTAGGGCTAATTTACCTAAACAGATACCAGATACCAACAAGACTTTCTTCTCATATGAGAAGGCATACCTTGACTGGAGAAAAGTCTCGATCTCCTCATCTCTTAAGCCTTCACCTTCTTCCGAATCGTATCTCTTGCTAGTTTTCCTGCTTGATGATGCCTCACAAGTATCATTCTCGTCAGCCGAGGAGTATCTCTTATCCAAGCTCCTTCTCGAGCAACTGCCATCGTGCTCACTCCAGCGGTGACTGCTGCTCTCTTCTCTCGATTTTCTTTTGCGCCTTTCATTTAGCTCAAGCTCTTTACTCCGAGCCTTCCACATCTCACTGACTTCTACAGCTTTATTTGCTGTATGATGAAATAAAAAGAGCGAATAAGAGATAAGGTACAACCATATTTCAAGTAAGGGTTCAGGCATTCGCACTATGAAACTTTGGACATCGATAAGAAGTTCGGGTACGCCACTGACTCGCCTTAAACCTTGAAAAATGAGAAAAAGAGTCTCAACCCCCTCCATGATTTCTTGCTTTCATCTAGCCTATCAAATAATTGTGAACCATACAAACTAGATTCTCTTCAACATAAGCAAATGCTACCATCTATACATAACGGACGATCGATTCAAGGAGAGGAAACCCCATTAAAACATGCTGAAATAGAAACAGGCCTCTCCCAACTAGATAGTAATTACTATACCGAAATTCCAAAATCATGGCAATGCAACATTTCTTCAATCTTCCTCCTACCAACTCATTTAGCTTGTATAAGAAAAAAAAAAGTATAGTGTGAGTCATGACACATACATCCGATAAAGAATAAAAATATACATTTGGAAGAGAATATGGGAAAACATACATTGTTGAACACCGAGGACGGTGGCCGTGAGAAATCTCGAGTTAGGCCGATGCCTTACATTAGGCTTCTCAAGGTATGCTCGGACGCCTTCTCTTTCAGCTTGCCTCCTCAATTCGGCAGCTTCTCTTAAGAGAATAGCAGCTATTCTATTCTCAGTTTCCAGATCCATCTCAGGGCACCAAAGCAACTACAACATTTTCATAGAAACACCACCAAGGCCAAGTAAATTCAGAAAACCCAAGGAAAATTTCCCAAGGGAGTAATAACTTGCATTGATTCAAGTTAGATCAATCAAGGCACATCAAAGAAAACAAAAACTGGAACCAATATCTTGATCATGAACAACCCACGAACATACGAACAGAGATATAGATATCACTATCTAAATGGCGAATCTTTCCCCTAGTTCGATTACTAATATACCAAAGGACACTAAAGTTTTCCGCACCCTTTTCCTTAAAGCTACGTTCTTTCAGAGCGATGCTGATCCGAGACCCAGAAAAACGATGTAATCGATAGAGAAAACGGACAAAGCCCACAATCGGAAAAAGGTTTCATCAACTAGGGCTTTTGCTCAACCTGATGACCCATGAGATTTATGATCGAGGAGGAGATCAAGTACCAGGAGAAAGGAAATTCCTTGGATATCAAACTTCACAGAGCGTTTTCCGGGGCGTAGAAACCCTAACTCTCAGATGCAAAATCTGAATTCTGGGTAAAGGAAAAAATGAGGTGCAGTTGATGACTCTCCGAACCGGAGAAAACCAGCATAAGAAGTCCGATTTGGTTTGGTATATAAATGCCGGTTAAAATAAACCTGATTCGACACCTAACCTAAACCGAACCCTAGTTCCTCGGTCTTACATAAGCCTGAAACTGATACGATTCCAAACTTTGTCACTGCCTTCATTTCTCTGCACTTTTTATTTAGATTTTTTTTGGCGAAGCTGATAAAATGACGTTAACCCATCAACTCTCTTCTTCCATGCTTTCATCTTCTTCATCCAGTTTCTTTGCCCCTTTAAATTTGCATCCCGGGTACGTTTTTCTTCGAGTCACGCCCTTTTTTCGCATCTTGTTTGGTTGCTGAGAAAATTTTAGGATTTAGGAACTCGTGATTATGAACATAGCTATCATTCTTCTTATATTTCTCTTGCATTTGGTTGCTTTTCTTTTAGGGGTTTTATTTTAATCCTGTGTTGTTTTAGTGTGGACACAGATTGTGTATTAAACGTAGGTCCGATTTATCTCGAGTTTTCTCTCATGTTTATTCTGTTGATGTCGGCTTCAGAACTCGAAATGCGTCGTTGCCCGTGACTAAGAGAGTCAGTACCTGCAAATGTGTCGCCACTCCGCAAGAGCAGATCGGTATATCTTTGTGCTCCTGCTCTTCTTTTTGCTCAAGATTCAAACTTTCTGGGAAAATGTTTGGGAGGAAAAAAGGAATTACCTTTTCCATGTATTGGCAAACGGAACCTTTTTGTGCCAATCATAGTTTCAAGTTGGGCAGTTGTGTTTTGAGATGATTAATGGTTAAATTATTTTGTAATAATTGTTGGTTTGGTTCACTTGGTTTGGGAATGGGGTGAGATATTTATTTTGCTGGCGATGAGTGGTAATCCTCTGTTTGCCTGTTTCACCGGATTAAGTCTCTGATGTTTCTCTGGTTCATGAAGCATACAAGACAAATGTGTCCCGGAATTCAAACATGTCAAAACTCCAGGCCGGATACCTGTTCCCAGAGGTTTGTATCCGAGGCTGTTTCGGTGTATTGCAGATGTGTTTTTCCATTGCCTATTACTGTGATATGTTTGTTATTATTTGGTGATACCTCTGCAAAAGAATGCTTCTTTCTAATCAACTTGCCTCTATATCCATAAAGCACGAGCATTTCTCCTCACCATAAGAAACAAAATTCCGGTAGAAAGCATGACCCTTTTTTATCTTATAGGGATCATACTAGTAGGAAATACTTGGAAGTAGAGCTGTATTTGGAATTAAACTTATCATTTGCGCTCCATTATGATGCTACTTAACCCCTTTTGTATGCAAGCAGATTGCAAGAAGAAGAGGTGCACACTTGCAGAAATACCCAGATGCTCAGATTATAAGTCTCGGAATAGGTGATACAACCGAGCCCATTCCTGAGGTTATTACTGCTGCAATGGCAAAGGTACATTTCTTTTATTAGCTTTTGACTTTCTTTTGAAGTTATAGTTAACTAAATAGTCCATAAACATTTAACCTCATTTTTCTATGGATATATCTGGGGTTTAAGAGAATGTCATTTATATGTAGCTTCATAAGCAAAGATACAGAAAGAATCTTTCATTATAGCACAACTTTCTCTTAATCTTACGATAGGGTTAAAGGCATGGGACTAATTTCTAGCAATGATTATGCGTTTTCTCTGGCAGAGGGCTTATGATTTGTCCACATTAGAGGGTTACAGTGGTTATGGTGCCGAACAAGGTGAAAAGGTAAGCAACTCTTCTTTACTACAATGAGGCAGAAGTATCGTTTATATTCTCTTGCATCTGGTGGTCTCTTGAGCAGTGTAGCTGTGAATTCTCTTGTTTCACCACAAGAGACTTGTGATTGAATTTTTCTTCGAAGCCATCAAAAACTATTTTTCAGACTTTTGCTTTTGTTCAAGTTATCAGCTGTTTTTGGTCTATCATGTTCAACAGTTACACTTAAAATAACCGCTGTTAGGTATCTTGGTTCTTAAAATATTCTATTCAATGAGAATACAAATACAATACAACAAATTGTTGTTGACACCAAGAGATGTAAAAGGTTTGTTTCATAATATGTTAATATTTACATCTTTATCTGTCAAGTTTCTGTCTAAAATGAAATTTCATTACAGCCACTTAGAGCTGCCATCGCTAAGACATACTACAGTGGTCTTGGCATAGGGGAGGAAGATATTTTTGTCTCAGATGGTGCAAAATGTGACATTTCCCGCCTTCAGGTTTGGTTTTATGCTTCGCCCCTTCGTTCTTAAATCTTCATCGTTACTCTTGTCAGGGAAAAAAATGAGCAGTTTTATTGCTTACATGTGATGCAGATTCTCTTTGGCTCCAACATTACAATAGCTGTACAAGACCCGTCATACCCGGTAAAATCTGATTAGCATGATGCCAAACTGCAGTTGTTGTAGTTGGTTTGCTTCGTCTGATTTTTTTTATTCTACAGGCTTATGTCGACTCCGGTGTTATAATGGGTCAGACCGGACAGTTCAATACAGATGTTCAAAAGTACGGAAACATCGAGTACATGAGATGCAATCCTGAGAATGGTTTCTTTCCCGATTTATCCTCCGTTGGGAGAACAGATGTCATTTTCTTCTGTTCCCCGAACAACCCTACTGGCGCTTCTGCCACGAGAGAGCAACTGACTCAGTTAGTTCAGTTTGCAAAGAAAAACGGGTCAATCATCGTATATGATTCTGCATATGCAATGTATATTTCTGATGACAACCCTCGTTCCATTTTCGAGATCCCTGGAGCTGAAGAGGTAATATAATATATTCGGAACCCATTATTGTTTTCTGCCTGATCTTCCATCCATCGTTTCTTAATTGCTCGAAGTTCCTTTCGTCTGTTTAATCTGTATCTATATCTTCTGTGTCCTAAAACCACTTCTGCGTTGGAAGCACAGGTCGCGATAGAGACATCTTCATTCAGTAAATATGCCGGTTTTACCGGAGTTCGTCTCGGTTGGACCGTTGTCCCGAAACAGCTGCTCTTTTCGGACGGATTTCCGGTTGCAAAGGACTTCAACCGTATTGTTTGTACTTGCTTCAACGGTGCATCTAATCTCTCTCAAGCCGGTGGTCTCGCTTGCCTTTCCCCCGAAGGCCTTGAGGTCAGTTTTCCCGAGTATCGAAAAATGCCTGTATTATGTATGCATACATACAATACATATATATGTATACAAACCCATTTGGTCTAAGCGTATGATGGTAAAAACGTGGTTACACTTGCCTTACAGGCAATGCAAAAGGTGATAGGATTCTACAAAGAGAACACGGAGATAATCATCGAGACGTTCACTTCCCTCGGCTACAGCGTCTATGGAGGGAGGAACGCGCCATATGTGTGGGTTCACTTCCCGGGCAGGAGCTCATGGGACATGTTCGCGGAGATACTGGAGAAGACTCACGTGGTTACGACACCTGGCAGCGGGTTCGGACCGGGTGGCGAAGGGTTCGTCCGTGTCAGTGCCTTTGGTCACAGAGAGAACATCTTGGAGGCCTGTCGTAGATTCAAGCAGCTCCTCTCCAAGTGAAGGTTGAATCCCCCATGGCTGCCCTCTCTTGGTAATCCTCTGCATGACGTGGAGGTTTTAGTTCTCTCTCTCTCTCTCTCTCTCTCTCTCTTCTCTTCTCTTCTCCATCTATCTATGGAAGGTTAAGAACTTGGAAATAAGATGTTGTCGGATGTTGTTGTCTCGTTTTGGACACTCTCTCTCCTCTCTGCGTTTCTCAAATCCGAACACTATTGGTTTAATAAAATTTCGATATTGAGAAAGAAAGAAAATCGGTGTAAGACAAGCGAGAAAACAGAGTTATCAAGTTAAAATTGTTTGTCTACTGTGTCATTGAGCCCAATAATAAAAATATTAAATTTGGAAAAAGAAAATTCAAATATGTAATCTACTCCTTATCTATATATATATATATATAATATGCTCACATGACAACTTATGTTTTCCGACGGCATTACTCATTCATCAATCATCGAACGATAAAATAATTGGAAAATATCTCATTATTGTAATAATAATTACGAAGACTAAGGTGATGACTAGGAATTTTACTGAAATATTACAAACACAAGTGTGTCTAAAATTGATTTTACAAAATTAACACGTGGCAATTACCCAATTGAGGTGGGTCCCATGTTTGGCGGCTCTCGTGGATTTTAACGTACAAGTGTTAGAACACGAATCGTATCTTGATAACTTGTGGCATATATCATCACACCTTTATTATTATTATTATTATTATTATTATTATTATATTGTTGTTATTATTATTATATTTTTATGGAGCGTAAATTTCGATATATATCATTGATTCATTGATATGATGTCAGTGGTGGCGGATCCAGAAATTTTTTTCAACGGGGGCAACAAATATAAATATGATATAAAATATAAAAAACTAATAAAAATATATTATCAGAAAAATATTTTTCATTATATAGCTAAATTCTCCGATCTTTCATTTTTTTAAATCTATCCCTAACAACTTCATTTATAATTATCTCAAACATATTTTTTTCGATAAAACAAATTAGAAAATCACTCAAAGGCTGATCACCAATCCGATTACGCAAAGTTATTTTAACATGACTAAAAACTGTCATATAAATGAGCAATTTTGAATTTATTCCGTTAAATAGATCATTAAATTTTGGACACTGTAAATTTTTTTGAGAAATTTCTCAATAGATTTCTCTGTTAAATCAATTATGAGATTTGTATAAAAACAAATTTATTAATATGATAGATATTTAGAAATAAATGAATAAAAGATAAAAAAAATATTTAAAATAAAATCCAGAATACTTACATATTTTTGTTGGTTTTAGTTTTTTGGATTTGATTATTATTGGATTTTTATTTTTTTATTTGATAAAAGATTAAACAGAATTTGTAGTTGGTAAAGAATATAAAAAAATGAAGGAGAATGTAAAATTGGTAGAAAAAAAAATTGAAAAAAAAAAGATTTAGGGTTAAAAAAAATGAGGGGGCACCACTTAATTTTTACTGGGGGCATTGTTATAATTTAATTAAAACTATAAGTAATATTTCTTTTTTTAAAAATGTGAATGGGGGCATGTGCCCCCACTTATGTGCAAGTAGATCCGCCCATGCTCACATGCAATGTGATCTCATATTTGTTCATATTATTATTATTTTATCTATTTTAGATATAAATGCAAAGACAGTTATGAAATAGGATAATATTGGCATGTTTTATATTTTGATTATATTTTTGTTTAGGGATGTTTGACTTTGTATTGGATAATGTACGTGAACTGTTCTTTTAATTGAATATAAATGATAAATGTTAAATCCGAATAAAAGCGAAGCATACGACCGTTTTCTTGAGCGATGGTATAATGACGAAAATACCCCTTCAAACAGGCTGTTATCACGAAAAAGTAGGTTCTTTCTTCCAACGGCTAGTTTTCTGCAACCCCTGTAATAATCTGAAGCACACATACACTTACCAAATCACCCGCACGCTCCTCTCTCTCCCTCCCTCCCTCTCTCTCTCTCTCTCTCTCTCTCATGGCGATGGAAGAAACTGAGGAAGTGATAATGGATGAAACGAGCAGCGAATCTCAGATCTGCGAAGACTTCTACGAGAATATCGAGGCCCCAAAGTTCGTGGATCTAACCGCACCTGATCGCCGCCCAATAGGCGATGATCGTTACTGGTTCTGCGCAAGAGTTGGTCCGAATCTTATTCATCCTCTTAAAGAATTTTTTTTCCCCTTATTTTATAACTTGTGACTCCGTTTTGGAATTCTTTGCGTATGACGGTAAAGATCGTTGATTTTTGGACAACATTACAGTGTGTTCTTGCTGATCAGATCATCATGGTTTCCGAAAATAGAAAGTCAGAGAGACTTTACTGTTTATGCGTATAGGTTTCCGGTAAAAATTCGATCTTGATTTTGAATGATGGGGTTCTCGGTTCCACTTGTTTAGGGTGTGATCAGAACCACGAAGACGACGAAGCGATCTACAAAGATTTCCTTCTTCGGGTTAGTTTTACTTTGGTTTTCTTCTTCTTCGATTATGTATGTATCTGAAATGGTCCACGAACTTAGAATTTTAAACTGGTGAATCATAACAGGTCATGGCGGCCAGAAGCCCGAGCGTTCGGCTTCGGAAAACCCTTTGTAGAAAAGCTTCGAGGTAACGTAATTAGGTTATCGACTTTTAGCTCAAGAGGTCGTGTTATGTGTTTGCTTACAATGTTGTTCTGTTGTCTGCTTTGCCTCCAGTACACACCCTAAATGCCCGAATACGGTTCCTCCGAAGCCTTCGAGATCTCGGATTTCTAAGTTGGCTATGATTTCATCGATCCCACAGAAGGATTCCGATAGGACGAGACCAAAAGCAGGACAGGCTATGTCCGAACAAAAGCATGCTGCTACTCCAAAGACGAAGGGAAAGGGACAGGATTCATCTGTTGAAGCCAAGTCTTTCACCGTTTCCGGCAAGCAAAAGGACAGTGTGACGGATCCAGGAAGCCTTCGTAGTGTACAGAACCCGAAAGACAGAGTTGTTGCAAAGGTTTTGGTGTTTCACTCGCCGAAGAAGAAGAAGAAGGCGGTGAAACTGAAGAGATCTGTGGAACTCAGATCCTCTGTGAAGAAAATATGTAATGGGATGAGGAAGTTAGAGATTGCGAAGAAAAGGAACGTTTTGGGCTTTGATCATAAGCCCGTGCCCTCGGATCAACCTCGACAGCCGCTGAAAAGACGAGAGGTTAAGAGCCGAGTGTTTGATTCCTTGCATTCTAAGAAACAGAACGGTGACAAAGCCAAGTGTCCTGAAACTTTGAGAAAGAGGGTCAAGGATAAAGGAGAGGTTTTAGTTGAAAACAAAACCGAAGAATTGCGGGACACAGTGAAGCACGACGAGAACAAGGGTAATGTAGAAGAAAACGACCGAGAGCTCAAGCTAGAACCAAGATTAGAAGAGACAAAGGAACGTGAAGATAAAGAAAATGCCACGGAAGCTGAAGTCAATTGCAGAGACAATGAAGAGGAAGTTATGGAAAGCGATGATAAAGAAAATGCTTCGGCCATAGACAGCAACAGGTGAGGAGATATTCTCATGTGCTTTTACTTGGTATTGTCTCTTTATTCAGCACCATTCACTCAATGGTCGGAATTCTTGCAGGAAAGCCGATAACTTCACCGACCCTTCGATAAAAAAGAAAGCTTTTGGAAAGAAGGAAACCTCCAAAATGCCTCCAAAGGTAAACCATATAAGCCACGACAAGCCAAACCTTCTTCTCGGCAATCTCTCTGCTTCGGCTAATCTGACCATTTTATGGTTCTTTTACATGTGTTTTCTACCATGCAATGCAATGAACCAGGTGGCTTCGACGACAGATAAGTGCTCGAATGGCAAGTATACAAAGCCTAAGCCCACAAATCCGAAGCCTTTCCGCTTGAGAACCGACGTATGTACAATCCAGCTAACGTTCGTTTTCGCGATTACAGCTTGCGTGATTGTTCGTCTTATACTGAAAGAAACATTTTCTTTTGTTGTTGTTATTGCTTCAGGAAAGGCGGATTCTGAAGGAAGCGAACGCGGAGAGGAAACAGCATCTGCCTTCTGCAAAAGAAGAAACTACTACTCTTCTTGGGTCCAACACAATTCGGCGAAAGCAGGAGATCCAAGTGAGTTTTTTAAAAAAACTGAAACACCCACTCCGTTAAATCTGTGGAAAAAGATTGATGGATCTGACATTTTTAACTGCAGCAGGAGAACAGAGCCACTCCCCGAGTGAAAGGATCATCTAAACCACTTCTAAGACCTGATTCCTCGGATCAGGATAAGAACTCCGAAAGGGTGAACCCTTTTGTCAGAAAACAAACTGCTGCAGTGTCTCAACGGTGAGAATCCACGGTTCTTGTTTCACTCAACTCAAACACCGCAATATTTCCGGTGCTGAATTCGTTAAAACTCGTGTCCTTGAATACAGGGCTACTACTACACCTTCGGGTAGAAAGAAGAGAATATATAAGGAAGCTTCTAAGATGATTCTAGAAGAATCTAAGGAAGTTGAGGCAGTGGAGAGGACAGCGACAACAGTTCCAAGGGGACCAAACTTCCATAGCATACATGTCCCCAAGAGCTGCACAAAGAGAAGATTCGCATCAGTTCAATCGGTTCATTGAATTATGTTATGTTGTTTTCTTCTTCTTCTTTTTATTGGAATGTTCCACTTTTGTTTGATTTTTAGTAGCTTTTTATCCAAGTTGTTTGTAAAACTTTGTATCACGTATGTTCAGGTGATTATTATGAGTCTCCTGCAAAGGATCTAATTGTCATTTCGGAAAAATGAGGGGTTGATATATAAATACTGAATTGTAATTTCTGTTTCTTTGTCTATTATCATTTATTTTTATTAATTTCCATAATAGTATCAAAAATATATTTTTCCTTCTTTAGGTCTTTTAGCCACTGTCTGTCTGACTCACCTCATCCTCCACTCCACATCCGAACAGAAGATTTCTACCAAAAGAGATTCGGAGAAGAGGAAGACCCAGAATTTGTGATCCTTCAACAATGGCGGTTCCCCAACCGAAACTGGAGCTCCGACCTCTTGGGAACACTGGTCTCAATGTGAGCTCCGTCGGGTTCGGGGCTTCGCCGCTCGGACGCGTCTTCGGTCCCGTCGCAGAAGACGATGCCGTCGCCGCCGTACGCCGTGCTTTCCAGCTCGGCATCAATTTCTTCGACACCTCCCCGTAATCTCCTCATCTGTTTCTCTTCTTACCCCTTCTTAAGGTTCCGTCTCTGTTAATTTCCCAAAGAAAAAATTATTGTTTTGATGTTCAAATCGATGTTCGCGATAATTTGGTACAAATCGTGTGTTTCGATCCGATTTCTGGTTAACAAAATGATGTTGATCGAAAAAGGAACCAACCCGTTTTAGTGAATGTTAATTTTTGTTTGGAAACACTGAATTTGCGTACAAATTTGTCTGGCGAAATAAAGAACTCTTCATCGCTATCATTGTGCTTAATCCATCTTGCTTGGATGTTGTTTGGAAGCTGAGAATGTTGTCGGAAGGATCTTTTTGTCGGATTTGTCATTTTCAGGGAGAGGTTGAATTGTATAAAGTGTCTTCGTGTTTTGTGTATATGTATGAGATTTTCGTTTTCTTGAAGGTACTATGGAGGCACACTTTCAGAGAAAGTGCTCGGTAAGGCACTGAAGGCACTTGGAGCTCCTAGGAGTGAATTCATCGTATCGACAAAATGTGGACGATACAAAGAGGGTTTTGATTTCAGCGCCGAGAGAGTGACGAGGAGCATCGAGGAGAGCTTGGTGAGGCTGCAGCTCGATTACGTCGATATACTCCATTGCCATGACATCGAGTTCGGCTCTCTTGATCAGGTCAGCAGTTAAAAAAGCCCGTCTTTGCGATTAGATTCCAATACCCTTCGTTGAAATGAGTAAACAAATATGAATTTAAAAAGATTGAGGCTGATTGGAAGTGATCACAGATACGATTGAGAGCAATACCTGAGTTATTTTCATTGTAATTCAAGAAGAGATGCAGCAGTAAATGATTATGTTCTTTTTTTTGCTGTGTTATCCTGCTAAAGATGTTTCTGGTTTTGGATCCAGATTGTGAGCGAGACGATTCCAGCTCTTCAGAAACTAAAGCAGGAGGGGAAGACTCGGTTCATCGGTATCACTGGTCTTCCGTTAGACATTTTCACTTACGTTCTTGATCGAGTGCCTCCAGGGACTGTCGATGTGATATTGTCTTACTGCCATTATGGCATCAATGATTCGACACTGAAGGATTTACTGCCTTACTTGAAGAGCAAGGGGGTCGGTGTGATCAGCGCCTCTCCATTGTCGATGGGGCTTCTTACAGAACAAGGTCCACCCGAATGGCACCCGGCATCACCCGAGCTCAAGGTCTGATATTCTTCTTTTCAATTTTTTTTCCTAACAGTCATATCAAAACAAACTATACGAGACAAGAAATGGATAAAATAAAGCCGAACGCTTTCCTCATCGAGGCGGGGATATTTCGCCACTATGATTGCCGGTGTACCTTCTTGTATGTGACGGATTCTGATTGTTACAAGAACTGAACTCCTGTTACATGTTTCGAGCTTCACACACTGGTTCCCGTCTTAGTCTGAACCCGCATTGCTCGCTTCTGCAAATTTTTCATGACCCTTTCGCCCTTTCTTTCCCGTGTTTGCTCCGCAGTCTGCATGCAATGCCGCGGTTGCGCACTGTAAATCCAAGGGGAAGAGCATTACAAAGTTAGCAATGCAGTACAGCTTATCAGACAAGGACATTTCGACGGTTTTGGTCGGAATGAGCTCCGTGGAACAGGTAACCAGTTCACATATATCCTCTCAAAGCTCGCAGCTTTTTCTATGCCCTTGCTTTGCATTTACACCCGAAACCCGATTCTGCCCACCATTTGTGTCAGGTGGAAGAAAACGTTGATGCGGTTTCGGAGCTCGGATCGTCATCGGGCATAGATCAGGAGACTCTATCTCAGGTAGAAGCTATTCTTGAGCCTGTCAAGAACCAGACATGGCCTAGTGGAATCCCCCAGAACTAGTTTCTCACCATTGTTTGATGTCCATGATGTGAAACCGAAAGCTGGCAAGTCGCACGCCATTGTTGCTCTTGTTTGAAGCTTTTGTGTAATAACAGTTGCTAAATTCGATACAGATTCAGAGTCGGATACAGAAGAGGATGAGGATTCATATATATATATATACACGCTAATACAGTGTATCCTGAGTGGCTGGTATACACGAGAGTTGGATACTCGAACCCGTTATCTGTATTCATCCGAAGGGGATTATTTTGATTATGTCAGATAGAGAAATATGATGAAATTGGCTTCTTCTATGATAAAATCTCAGAAAAAGGTACCAAGAATCCCTCGTTTCTTCTCAATTTCAGGTGCAAATTTCCATTATGATCACGAGGTCTAATCGCCTAGCCTCATTGCGCATGCCAATATCTAGGGGCATTTATGTCTTTTCACTATGATTTTCCTAATTGACTACACTTGTCTCTCTCCTTGTCAAGCTTTGTCACTCTCTTATCCTCCCGCTCAATCAATGCTACGTGGCCCACCACATAACCATCTCACTGACCGATAACTCTAAAATCACATGACGTCTCTCCTTTTCACCAGCACCTCCAATCCACATTAGCCACGTGTCGAGGCCTTAAGGCACAATCTCGTGACTTTATCTTTTCTCCCTCGTGCTCATGGCATAAAACTCTCTCCGCGGTCTCTTCTTCCACTTCCCCTCCAATTTTTTCTCCTCTGATAGTTTTTTTTTTCTCTGTCAATGGAGAAATTATCGTACAATTCCTATCCTGACTCGGCCGGGTCGTCTCCGAGATCTCGCGAGATAGACTTCGAGAATCCTCCGCCATGGGAGGAGCATCAGAGCTACAAGGCAAAGTTCATGTGCAGCTATGGCGGTAAAATCCAGCCGCGGCCTCATGATAACCAGTTTGCTTACGTTGGCGGAGAGACGAAGATCCTCTCTGTCGATCGCGGCGTCAAGTTCTCCGACATGATCGCCAAGCTCTTCGCTCTCTCCTCCAACGCCATCAGCGGCGGTGATTACTCCGGTGTCACGTTCAAGTACCAGCTTCCGGGCGAGGACCTCGATGCTCTGATCTCTGTTACCAACGACGACGATCTCGAGCACATGATGCACGAGTACGATCGGATACAGCGAGGTTCGGCGAAGTCGGCCAGGATGCGGTTGTTCTTGTTTCCGGTGGTTTCTCCTGCCGGTGGATTTGGATCTGAATCGGCTATGCGAACGGAGCCGGAGAGGGTCGTCGGTGGTCATAGTTCCGCGGCGGCGCGTGTAGAGACAGAGAAGTCGATTGCGGCGGCTGGCACGAATCACGTGGATTTCCTGTTCGGCCTGGAGAAATCGATTCCGCCGCCGGTGTCTACGCCGCCTCCACCAACGTTTCCACAGCAGGTACATGTAGCTCCGCAGTATGCGGTGGTTGGAGTCGACGAGTCTGATATTCGATCGGATCGTGGCGTCAATATGATGGAGATGCAGAATCAAGTGCGTGAATTCCAGAGATTTCAAATCGCTGATCAGCAGGATACACGACATCACCATCACCAAGCGGTCAATCTAGCCGAATCCGGTGGTTTTTACCAAAAATTCCAGGAAAGCAGACCGGCGGAGTCTGTACAACATGCGCCATCGCCTCAGATGGGTTACTGGTCAGACAAACACGTGTCCGGCGGCGCCTTCCATTCTCCAGCCACCGGATTCTCCCAGCAACAAGTCTACGTCAGCGACGCCCAAGGGAACCTCTACCACTACGCGTCACCATCACACGCGCCGCCGCAATCCCTCTCGGGACAACAGCAACAACAACCCGGTCAAGGGTACTACAACGTCAACGTGCATCAGCGCGTGTCACCGGACGTCTACAATACCGCTTCCAACCCGACGACGGATGCGGCGTTACCAGTTCGCCACGTGGCGGAGCAGGTGTACGGCCACGTGATGTATGACGGATCAGGGCGACAAGTATATTACACAGCTCCGGTGGGTGGGGTTGCATTGCCGCCGTCGCAGGTTCACCAGTACGGAAGCAGCAGCGACGGAAGAGGCGGAGTGGTGGTGAGTCAAGAAGGGAGAGTGGTGGGTGGAGTCGGTGCTCATGTTGTTTCGAGTTCAAACTGAAAAAGTGTACGTACGAATGTGTTATTTGATATTGAAGATTAAAATTAATATTATGGTTAATATATGATTAAGTGGTAATTAGATATATAATTAATATCGGGGATGGATGTCATGTAGTAATGATGGGGTGTGGCTATGTTAATGAATTATCCTGTTTTTGTGGCTTGCAAGTGAAGTTACTAGTACGATCTTTCTGAGATTCTTACCTTGACCTTAACAAAACAAAAGGCGCATTATCATGTAATGATATATTATTTTATATGCAAAATAACAAATGTAATTGCAATTAGGTTGGACATATTGGTTCTCATTTTGATAGGACTGATCGGTCCGGTTTGATTCGGTTAAAGATTAATCTATTAATTTTAAACCAAGAATATATTTTTATGCCACTAAATGGATTTGATTGATTGAGACTTGGTTTCATCGTTTTCATTTGGGCCCAAAAATTTTAAAATCTTTTATAATTGTTCTTTTATTTTTCTTAAAACCTACAATGATTTAAATATGCAAAAATCAAATAAAAAAGAGTACGTGAACTCTTTCCAATGGTGTGGTCCTGATTTAATCTGGGTATAAATATCTTTTTTGTCAAAAGGGTGCTTGAAGAAAATATCTTTATTAGGATCCCCATAGATGGAAAAACTACTTGAATTTTCTCTGTCATTTGATGCTGCTGCTCGGATATCAATTATATCTTCGGTAGATTAATTTTGAATTTATTTTATCATTTTTAAATATATATAAAATCAGCTTCTACCTCTAAATCTATATATATAAAAAAGATTTTAAAAAAAAAGTATTTGATGAATCTCAGATTGTCAATGTGTAGAATGGGATCCTAAGGATCCAAATGAAGATGAATTCGGAGGTCGGATTCTCATCTTCATCTTCTGACTCGAACACAAATACCCCAATGAATTTCAGATATTCGAATATTCGAAAATGGATGTTTACCATTTTTTATAATAATATTGGGCTTTTTATAAAAATGAAACGAAATTAAATATATGCCGTCACGCCGACCATTGATGACGATGATGGACATTTAGTTAGAAAAAAAAAAGTTTAGTGCAAACATGAAACATACAACACCTTTTAATTGGCACAATCTATCTAAGGTTTTGAGATTTAAAAAATTTACAAATGAATTAAGATTTACTATATTCTTTTTTCGAAATAGTAAAGCCAATTAACTCACGTGTTTGACAAATTAAAACAGTACCAAAATAAATAAAATAAATAAAAAATGGTATGATTAGTGTTTCTTTGAGGTGCGTTATTACTTATTAGAGCTCCATTTTTACGATACATGTTTCCGACAAAAAAAGAGGGAAAAAACAACAAATGCAGTTTTGATTTGTCAAAATCATCATTGTCCATTTGAATCTGAAACAAAGTTTAAAAATATACGGAAAAAAAATAAACCACTTAAAAAAAAAAACCCCTCTCAAACTTTCTACAAATACCCAATTAAAATGTTGATCATCAATATATTCAAATAAATATTTATCTTTTATGATGTACATTAATTTTAAAAAGTAAAAAAAATACATTCAGATAAATTAAAAACTGAAAAAGATAAAAAAAAAAAAGTGAGTAGTTCTATTTTTAAGAAATTATAAAGTAATTGAAAAAATAGCGCACGCAAACACGTTCAAGAAGTTCAAAGAAAACTTTGAGATGAAAAATTATATTTTTAACAAACTGTATTTTTTTTAAAAAAGAAAAACAAAGAGAGCACAAAATACAACAAAAAAGCAACATCTTTTATTCTCCACCACACAACATATTCTCACGCCTACCCTAACATATTTAAATATTTTCACATTCTTCGGCGTTATATATATATATATATATATATATATATATTCCAAAGTAGAAGAGGGAATCAGAATCTTATTGAAAAAAACCTTTACAACTAATTAAAAATCATACCACTTTTCTAAAATTATTATTGGATGATAAGTATTTATAAATATGATGAATAAATTAAATTTAATGATTCGGTTCATACCTATTTTTTATTTCTTCAATTGACAAATTTGAAACCCGCCCGCCATATGTATCTATAGAAAAGTGAACATAGTCGGTGAAAACCCACCATAAAAATTTAATAATAATAATATCAATAATAAGGTATGCTGGCTCCGATAATATTCCCTGATTAAATAATAAAAAGGTAAAGGAAATAACTGCTTTTAAATCGTATATATTTTCATATTTTAAAATTACCATAAAATTTCAGAAACTTAATTATTTAATTTCAAATCTGTGAAAAAATAGATACTTTTATAAATTGTATTTGATTATTTTATATTTTTTTAATCCATCAATATCTAATATAATGAAATAACATTTTGAAATAAAAAATATTAACTTACAATATAAAATATAGAGATTTTACTAAAACTGAAACTAGAAGTGTTGAAGTTTATAGTTTTGTGTTTTTTTTTACATGGAATATTTATAGAAAAATTGTATATATTTTTATATGATTTGTAATAATAATAAACAATAAACAATAGTAACATATCTATTACATATTTTATTTTAATGATGAAAAAACCATGGGAAATGGCATAATCTGTTTGAAAAGCATTGGCATGTATAAATCATCACTGTACTTTCTCGAGTATTCTCGTTTTTTAATATATTAAATATAATTTAAAAAAATTCTCTAATAAAGCCTTTATATATATATATACACACACACATACTGTATCTCGTTCTCATCTCGTCTCGTCCCCCTGTCAAAGATTTAAACTTTTACAGGCGAAATATGAGCGACCCCAAGTACGCGTACCCATATCCGGCGCCCGGAAGTTACCCGCAAGGACCGCCGCCTCCGGTGGCCGCTCCGCCGCAATATTATGCCCCGCCGCCGCCGCAGCAGCAGCAGCGAAAGCCCGGTTTCATCGAAGGATTGTAAGTTTTCTATATCGATCTATTTGGTCATCGTACACGTACTGGTTGATTATATTGTTTTAGTAAGAACACCAGTAAATATCATATACTGTATCCATAATTAGAAAAATTATAATTTTTTAATTTTTAATTTTATTTTTAATTTTTTTATGGTTTTTGGTGAATCGCAGGCTGGCAGCTCTGTGTTGCTGCTGTTTGGTGGATGAGTGTTGCTGTGACCCCACAATCATATGTCTCGACTAATAATTAAAAAAAATTATTCCTTCTCTCTTATTCTTTGTAATATAATTTTATTATTTCTGTTTGCTTAATATATATTTCCCAGCTTTTTATGTAATTAGTTTGCTCATTGTAATTATTTGTGTTTGCTTAATACATATTCTCCGTTTTTTTATATAATTATTTGAGTTTCTTTCGTATCTTTTTCGATTTGTTTATTGTCGATTTTCATTCTCTGCCTTTATTTTTTTTTATATAATATAAAAAAGAAACAGAGAAATCTATGTAAATATTAAATTCTAAATGAGAATTTAAACCTTAAAAGCATCTCTTTTTTACGTCATCTAATCTTGGATGTTCTGTCTTTATCTTGTCTCATCTCTTTCGGACAACGCTACATCTCCATCCGATCTATCTAAATTGGTTTTTATATATTCGTAATGGGATAAAAATATTTTTAAAATCCAAACAATTCGAAATTATATAACTAAAAAAAACAAGGCGAAAAATTGAGGATGTCGTGTCTTTACAAGGAAAAAAAAACCTTTAAAGCACTTTTATGGATTTTCAAAATGCTCAAAGCGCACCATTGCTTTGATTCTTCTCCTCCATGATTTTTAGAAATAATTCAATTTATTTCCTTTTCGATTATTTATATTTTATTACATACTTTTTTAGTTTTATTTAAAATTTGTTTAAATATTATAATAAATTAATCTTTAAAATTAAATATGATTTAGATATCCAGAATCGTGCTCGTTTTTATGTAATGAATCCTATCTGCAAGCAACAGAAAACAATTGGTTTGTTTTCCTGGAGAACAACATAATACCTGCAATAAAAAAAAGTTAAGACCCAATAAATTATCCACTAATGATCATTAAAATATTCTAATTAATTCCGTAAATATATCCTCTTTCTCAAATAATATACTGACACGTGTATGAAGGATTCATGCCCCTTTCAGACGCTTCTTTTTCATCTTCTTTCTTCTTCCTAATCGTCTTCTGCATGTCTACGTGAAATTGTCGCTGGTTTCGGAGAATCGATTCACGAAGAAGTCCTGCTTGCAATTCCTGATTACACTGCGGAATGATCAGTACGTGAATTCCCATTTTTTTTCGTTCCTTTTGGGTTTCTGCACTTGCATCGTGTCTTCGTGATTTTGAGAACTCAGATTTTTCTCTTTCGGGTCTAAAAATTTCACTCGACCGTCTTTTGGGGATTTTGAAATTTGCGTGCTTTGCTTAGGTAAAGTTTGTCTCGGGGCTGAAATTTTCTCCATTGAGATTTAGGTATGTGTAGCAGTGGAAGCTTAGCGATATGATTACAAACCTAGGAGTTAGAGGAGAGCTCTGTTTCGAACCGAACTTGGTGAGAAAAGAGAGTGAATCGACTTGGAGATAAACTTTTGAGGTGATCGCTTGTCAATTACTTTGCAACAAATTGCAAAGCGTAGAACAAGAGGGGCTTCTCATGAACATTGTCACAATCCTGGTTATTATTGCATCATGTGTTTGTCGAAGAACCAAATTTGGAACAATGTGTGTAAGACCTGTTTGTATGTCCGCAGTGTCGGCGGGTTGTAGTTACGTGGTCTTCTGGTGCAGATATTGGCAAAGGATCCTTGAGTCATCCTCGCGTTTTGATGTCTTTTCCGGGAAGCTTACACTCTCAGTGTGCAAGAATAGGTCATAGAATATTTATCTGTTCTTGTTTCTCTTGCTTAGGTGATATAGACGCTGGAACAGCTTGAAGTGTGTGATTTTCCTTTATTATCAGCTTGAATTCCAATTGTTCTGGCTTCTTGCTTGGCATGATAGTTTTAGATCAATTCTGACGAGTTTGAAGGTCGAATTCACCTAAGCTAGCTTGATACGGGGTGTCAGTAGTTCATACACCAGCTACCAATCTCAAACTTTGTCTTTGTGTGATCATCGGACTTGCGATAACTTAAGGTAACTCGTCACACATCGTAATGAATTGGCTTACTCATCACTGTTAGACAATCTAGAATCGAGTAGATTTTGTGAGGCCAGGTGAACTAGGAAGTCCTTGCGCATTTAAATCCATAAAACTATGTCAAGCTTGTTTGTCTCACTGTTTGCCTACGGTGTGACTTTTAAAAGTTCAAATGTTGAATACATGGAAATGCCTGGCGTAGTAGTACAATCATTTTCATAGAGTAGAAGAAAATCTCTAGTGTCTTTGGCTTTATGCTTCCGCATGTGTAAAAGGGCAACCTGGTGCCAAAGCACCCCCACTACTGAGCAAATGCAATGACAGCAAAATAAAATACTACTAACTAGGTACACTACTCGGGCCAAGCAAAATTAGGGACATTAATCTTGGTCAATCAAATATCTTCCACTTCTGCTAGTGTTTGTCGAATATTTTTTTTTCATGTCTTCACACTGAATTCCTTATCCAGGGCCTCGGATGTCAATCTCATTAAGTTGATGTTAAATGGTTATGAATTCCCTTAATCATTACTTCATTATATAACCATCTACAGATCTCCTGGCCTTTTCTCTCTAGCAAGTTACCGTTTATGTTTGAAGCTTGTTTGTAGGTAGATAAACTAAAAGGAGTTGATTGTTCTGTCAGTGCTTGTTGATACACAAAACTGTATCATGCAGAGGATGGTGTTTATTGAATTTCGCAAATTGCTATAGACAAAAAAATGATTCCGAGCCACTTAACAACGCAAGCGACTTCTTTGCTTCAGAAATTCATATATCATTTCATACCCTGTAAAGTAGCTCATAAGTGATAGTACTTGTTGAGGAGCTGGCATGCTTGACAGTTAAAATGTGGATGACTCAGGGTGTGTCTGAGCAAGTCTTTGTCTGTGCACCACTCTCTGTAGCTTTTGCTAGGGAATCTGTAATCTGTCAACAGCATTGGGATAGATTGTATTAGGTTGGAATTGGACCCAAGAAGCTTTAACAGATCTTTAGTTTAGAAATTGGTTCTTTAGATAAGTTTCACTCGGTGTTCAGTGTGCATGACTAATGGAACCATGCTCATATATAGTAAACAAACATATGCTAGCATCTTTTAATCATAATAAATGCGTATATAAGACGTGAAAAATTAGGTATAGTTTGTAAGTATTAAATTCATATAGTCGCTTTTCCACAAGGATTTCTCTCGCCTTAAGTTTTTTCTTCTATCCCAGCCAGTTAAAAGGCTGTGGAAATTTTCAGTCAGTTGTATATAATGCTTGACAGGTACTTGAGGCTCGGAAATCATGTTTAGTAAGTAGAAACCTTTTGCTTAATGTATTTTAATACTCGTGCTATCAAACAATTGGCTATGCGGTACGTTATTTAATTGTTCACCTGGGAAACGTTTCGTTATGGAATGTGATTATATTGGTTTGATATATTTGTAAGTTTGTAACTTAGATATTTTTCTGGCGATTGCCAAAAGGTAAGCATGAACATAGGTGGGAAACCCTTTATTGTTCATTTACATCTGCTTTGTCAGCCATAATTTGATCATGTACACATACCGTGCTTCACATCACCCTTTTCTTCATTTATGTGATTTTTTGTTTGTTATGGTACTTTATTCAATTTGAGTTAGTTTATTCATAAAATCCCTATTTGATTTTGGTGGGATTAGTCATCAACTTGTTTGGTATATGTTTTTGTAGGGCATTAGATCGTATAATCATCTGTCATTCGATAATCTTTTCCTAATTCATGAATCTCTCTTAAAGTATCAGGCGGCAGAGTAGTGAGCTTGTCTGTATTCTGAATGTGTGATTTATTTATCAACTTCTACTGTTTAGGCCCCTAGATTTATGCATGTACCACAGTAGGCATGGACGCCGTAGTGAGTTGTTCTATTCATTTTAGCAAATTCCAATTGACAAGTAGAATAATATCCATCATGTTTGACACACTCATTATTCCATTCCACAATGTACATAGACATGTTACTTTGTCACTTTAAATATAAAAACAGAGCCGGCATTTTCATACCATGTGAAGTACTTGACAGGAGATAAGGGGCAGTGGATGAGCTCATCCTGCTTGATCGTTGGTGAAGACGGGCCTTTGACACGCCTGTGGAGTTACTTGTGTATGCCACTTTGTCCAAGAAGCTATTGCTAGGGAAGCTGTAATCTGGTTTCAATAGTCATACATATTCTATGAGACTGCATAAACCAAGTTGCTCTCAATGTATAGCATGGATAAATAAAGGAAGAGGTGGCAAGTGGAGCTTACACCAGTTTCATTGATTTTTCGGAAGATGCATCTTTGGTTGGCTGTAAATAGCCGAGCTGAAGATGAAATGGTGCCGGCATGTCATATGCAATGCTGGTGGGATTTGCACTTGTACTGCCTTCTGTCACATCCTGTGTTCCATGAGCCTGATATTTCAAGGAAAATGTTTCATTTGATTCAACCAGAATCTACCCAGGTGATGACTATCATCTCTCTTTTGATGCCCGCATAAGAGTTTCATATTTCGAAATACCTTCTTTTGCACTTTCGTAGTTTCTTCACGAATCATGTTTATCATGCTATGCAGCTCCAAATTCTCTTTATGGATGATTTGTCCCTGCAATAGAATCAAAACCCAGTTGATAGCTCTTTCAGATGAAAAAGTTGAAACAGACAATGAAATCTCTAGATTAGCAGAGGAGGGGTTAGTTTCTGGCTGACCTTCAGGTTAAGTTCCCTGATTTCTTCAGTGAGAAGCTGGTCCTGCATGAAAGAAGAACTTTTCTAAATCACATTCCTAACAATTGTAGTAGTTAGTCTTGGTCCACAGTTACCTGCTTTTGTGAGAGATGCATACCTTTTTCAGTCGAATGCCTCTCAAACTTGTTTCCAGTTGGTTTTCGAGATTCTGTAGATCGTTAACCCTCATGCCCGAAAGTTCTTCTCCGATCAGCTTCCTGCATATATAAGAAGTGTACATACGAATGCTTTAGGAAGTAGAACAACTCACCATGTTCCGGTTGTAGCTTCTCTGTACTTATATGATAGACGATCAATATTACTCCTACAAATATATCTCCTGGTGTATTTTGTTATGTATACCTTTTTTTTTTCTTAATCCCGGGCCATATCTAGTGTCAGCTAAGCTAATCAAAGTGGCGTAGTAACAATGGCTGCTAATATTGAGATTCTGATTTTTGTAGGCTGAAGAAACTGTACCTGTGGTATTCTTGCAAATACTGGAGCTGCTGCCGCAGGCTGGCGACCTCTCTTTGCCAAAACTGGTAACAAAAAAGAAGAGAAGAAAATTGATGTTGATATAGGAATGTCTGATTTTAAATACATGAAAAGCTAGATGAACATATAAGCGACTTGTTCCAAGTATCCTTCACGACCATTCTGAAAACACATTTTTTCGTTTTCGTAGTGAACAGGACCGATCTTGTTTACTGCTTTGATCCGAAGGTTTGGAAGGAGGGATCGAGGAGACAAACCCGACAATCGAGCAGCGGAACAATACGTCTGATTCCAACAAGGTTATATATCCTCTTGTCCTGAGGATCATTTTGTAGGAGATATAGAACAAGTACCAGAACAAGTTCGTTCACTCTGTCGGTTCATGGTGACAGCAATGTCCCTTTCCGGTTTCACGTAAGCAAAGTGAAGTTCTATTGGGGCAGTTGCCTTTGCCATGAGGATAGATTGCAGTAATGTCCCATAGTTTTTTTTTTCTGGGTATGAGAACTGCCATTGGGGATTTTGGCAATGAAGGAAAAAGGATTACGATTGGTGATCTTTGATCTTGTTCTGACCTCTTCCCGCACCCCGTTTAATCTATCTTCTCTCTCATACAATATATGTAGAGGTCGAAATCAACAATTTAAAATTTCCCAAGCTCTCTTTAAGATTTTTTTTTAACCATTTGTGATTTACTAATTATCTCATTTAAATTATATTTATTATGTGTTTAAAAGAACAATTGTTCTTTCTTCTTTTATATATATATTCTTTTTCTATCAATTGAAGCATAAAACTATCTTTATTATGACCTATTATACACTAAATTAGTTTTTGTTTTGTCAAACAACTAAATTAAATTTAGAACACAATAATTGTTTTAACAACCGGTTTCCTAAACCAAAGACAAACGGGCTACGAAAATCATTTATTTAATTGTCTAAACAAACGACATGTACGGTTGACAATAAATTTACTTTTTTTTTTACATGTATTATGTTGTTGTTAATAAAAATGATGGATATTAAGGCATGCAAGGCAATATGAATTATCATAAAAAAATTAAACTCCACAAAAATTCATCAAGACCCCTAAACGCTTTTAAAAATATGAAATTTTTAGGTATAACTCAATCGATTTTTGGTAATTAAATGAAATTGATCGCTTATGACCGGTTTAGTTTGGGTTGTAATTTTCGGACAATTTCATTTAATAGTAGAATCATTGTGGAAGGAAAAATAAAAGATAAAAGTGTAATGTTATAACTCTTGAATTTAGGTACTTAATCCAAACCCTAGCATACAAAAGTGCATAACTGAACATGTTCCAACATCCTCGGAGCCAATGAGAAAGATTTGGTCAGACACTGGTCTGTAATAATAAATATTAATAATAACTTTTTTCCCCTCACATTTCTAATTTCTGGTTTTTTATATGAAAAACATCTACTATATTTTTATTCAATTTTATGCCAATTACTTCTGTTTTTCAAAGTTTCAAATATGAATATTCTGAATTTAGGCAGAAATGATTCCACGAAAAGAAAAGAAACAACTCTTGTTACCAAGAAACCCTAGAACATACAAAGTTAACTTTAGGTGATTTTTCTAATTACAATTAGCCGAGCTAATACTATGTAATTAAATGAGTTATAATTAACGATTTTTAAATCATAATATTAGAATGCTATACAAGAAGAAAATACGTACCTTTATCTCTGAAGCAGGATTCAATAGTTGATGTTGGTCTTCTTTCACTTTGTTATAGCGCTCAATGATGCATTTCATGCTAACCAGATTTCAAAAAAGAAAAAAAAAAGATTATTCATTTATCCATAAATTCAAAGCCATTTATTATTGCAAAAGTAAAATTTCATTCTATGTTTAATTTTTTTTTTATAATATAAAGGCTTTGTTGATGAATTTCTATACATCTCTTATGTAGTTGATTTTAATACAATAAAATCCGTAATTGTTTTATACAGTTGATAAACTCCAAAACTACGTCTTAATTTGGTATCTGATATTTTTCGGATTTAAAGTACAATTTATTAGATGGCTTTGGATAACTAAAAGAAATTCCAGATTGATTTACAGATATATATTTTTTGCAAATAGAATATTCACATTACAAACAAGGTTATTTTACAAAAGAATTTATAATTAATATGACATTTCACTCATTTAAAATACTGTTTGCGCTATCTTAACAAAATCCACTCAAAGATAATGAAGTTTATATATACTTGTATATAGTTGAACTCAGCTTCGATTATTATTTACTGCATGTATAACCATATAAAAATACTACTGGGGCTTCAAATATACAATTTCTGGATCTTATTTTAAAAAATACAGAATGTAAAAACAAACATATTATTTTCGGAAATGAACCTTGCAATGTACGTTCGTTGAAGTCCACTAAGCAAACTGAAGTTGTATAGCTTCAATGTTCAAAGCTGTGATTTATGAAAAACGATTTGTCTGCTATGAATTTTCTTTCAAAACTCTTAACATAAACAAATGTGAATATATATATATATATGTATGTATTATGCATACATATATTGGCTCATCCCCATTAGCTCACGAGGAATGCGATGCTCTTGACCACAGACTTTATCACCCTCGAACAATGGAAAGCTTTGATTTGCTTGTATGTATGTATATACTAAGATATATATACACACACACACACACACACACATATATATATATATATAAGTGACACAAAATCAATTTAAAGAGACCAAGAATGTACATCTAGGTTAGATTCGAGGGTATTGACCACAAATCGAAACCTATATACAAATACCCATTTCAAGGAAAAGAGAAGCTACTAAAGTTTCATCATTAGATTGGAGAAAGAAGAGGAAGGAGCGGATACCTGGAATTGCTGGCGTAATCGTAGAGCCTGGAGGTGCTGGAGAATACCATGACACCGATCTCCGCGTCGCAAAGGATCGAAAGCTCCCTCGCCTTCTTCAGCAGCCCGCTCCTTCTCTTCGAAAACGTCACTTGTCGGCTCGTCGAATTATCAATCCTTCTGATCACAATCTTCCCTCTCCCCATCCTTTGATTTCCTGTCCACATACCCAATCATCATAACTATATATATGACGAAAGGGGGTGCGTGGATTCGCAAATCCCCGTATCGAACGATCGTATATCAAATCTGTATTCACACTGAAAAGGAGAATTGAAGAACCCACTTACTTGGTATAGCTAGGCTGGTAATGGAAACAATCGAGACAGAGAAGCTTCTCTTTGTTTTTTTTCCTTTCTTCTTTCTTCTTTTTCTTCTCTATAGATGCCCTATGTTTTCTGTTTTTGTATACATGGCCAAAACCGCTAGTGGTTTCGTCCATCAGAACAGACCCACTCGCGCGTGTACGGACAACTCTTTGTACTCGCTCGTAACATCCTAGGTCAGATCCAGTCAAAGCGTTTTTTGTTTATTTTGGCAGCTCAATGTCACGTTCACTGTTGGAAGATTCTCTTGGACACGTGTACTCGCGAGGAGGCGAGTAAACGCACCTCGGAATCGTGGGGCGTCATAAGTGGTTTGGGGTTAAGCGTATAGATGATGTACACGTGGACCAGTAACAAAAAGCTTTTGGGATTCCTGAGGTATTTTCGGAACTTGAAGCGTCCGTACTTTGCATTGTGTCAGAGATGACACTTGACAGTCTGTTTCTTTTCTTCTCTCTTTGTTGTTTTTATTTTATTTGTAGAAAACAGATGAACGCCGTTCGACTTTATTTAATATTCTTTCTTATCTACAGATTTTTTTTTATATCATTTCTTATTTATTCGCCTAAATTTTATATTTTTACGGGAATATATTTATAAAAAAGCATTTGTTTTTTCTTTCCATCTAATATCTATAACTACCCATTCACAACTTTCTCAGAAAAATAGTGAGTTTATTCTAATCTGATTTATATATTTTTGTAATATCGATGTATAAAGTATAAACGGCCTAATATTTTTTTATACAATAAACATTGTTTGTTGAAGAAAACTTGAGAAAATAATTTTATTTTCTAATTTATTTTTCAATATGAATAATTAATTGATCTGAAGATTAATGCGATTTCTTGAGATGAATCTTTTCAGAGTAAATTATTTCCAGTGACAGTGCCCAAGTTCCAAAGGGATCTCAAAGGTCGTTCTCTGACCTAAGACTCCATTTTTCTAACCAAAAATATTAATGCTGACAATTACCACTAGTACTAGAGTTTATATAATATAATTTTTTTATAAAGTTATATAATATAATTTTGTAATCAATATTTTATAAATGCACACACACACACACACACACATATATTTATCCCTAGAGTCGGATGCTAAGAAAGACTTGGTACACTAAATAAAAGTAAATATATTCTACAATGATGTAGCATATTAATGATTAAAAATTAATAGAGTTTATTTTTTACAAACAAATTTACACAACTAGAAAAGCTCCATGAATTTACAATTGTTGTCACATTCTAGTATATAGTGTATGTATAATGAAATTTTCCTTTTGTGTGTGTGTATATATATCAATAAATAATACATACATTTATTTTAATTAAAAATCGATTTGATATCAGTTTTTTAAAATCAAATTAATCTAATACTAATCGAATATAAATAATTGAAGAAATCAAATAAAACGAAAATAACTAACAAATATTTTCGTAACAAAAAATTGAATTCAAATCCAATCAAATTTATAATCTTAACAAAATCAATAACTGAGATAAAAAAAATTATTGATATGATTTTTATATGAATATAAAAATTTCATAGGAATATAACAGAAAGGATTTAAGCACCCGATATTAATGTATATTTTTTCTTACCATAACCATAACATTAAAAAATGTCGAGAAAATCTTATTCAATAGATTTAACAACTGACCGACCGTAAATATTTGAATGTTATAGACCAATAATTGTAGTATTTAACCAATTAAATAACTTTTACGTGGTCCATATTTTGATTGTACGTCCTCTATTTCATAAAGAATATTCAATGAAAATGTGTACGCTGTTGGTTCATGCCAATTTCAGTCTTGGGCATGTTTCATCATCAATTATCAATACAATATATATGTTTGTCATTTTGTGTAACGGTTAATACACACCACATTAGTTCATTTAAGATTATTTCTAGTTTTAAATAAGACCATTTAAGGGGTAATCCCATATTCCCCCACAAATTTTTGAAAATGTTTCAATTTTCTACACCAATTTTTAATTTGATTAAAAATTACATCGGATTTTAAACATTTCCAAAATCTCACACAAAATCTTAAAATGTGTTACAATTTCACCCATATCCATAAATGATATGACGTTAAGTTCCGTCAATTTTAATGCTGATGTGGCCTGTCACGTCATACATATCTTGCCAAATCATCACATTTCGCCAAATCATCATGTCACTTCAGAAAATAAATAAAAAATAAAAAATACACATATATATTTATATACATATATACATATATATACACATAAATACATTGAATATGTATATATATGTGAATATGTATGTATGAATAAATGTATATATATGCATATTCACACACATATATATATATATATTTATTCATATGTATATATACATACATATATATATATATACACATTTATACATACATACATATATCTATATTCAATATATATATGGATATATATGAATATGTATATATGTGTATATGTGTATATACATATGTGAATATATATATATTATATTTATGTGTATATATGTATATATATAATTGTGTATGTATATATATATATGTATATGTAATTGTATTTTAAATTAAAATTTTTAAAACTTTTTTAAAAAATTTTAATTTTTTTAATTTTTTAATTTTTATTTTTAAATTCTAGAATTTTTTTTATTTTTTATTTATTTTCTGACGTGACATGGTGATTTGACAAAATGTGATGATTTGATGAAATATGTATGACGTTATATGCCACTTCAGCATTAAAATTGATGGAATTTAAAGCGGTTTACGGATATAGAGAAAATTGCAACACATTTTAAGGTTTTGTGTGGTATTTTGGAAATATTTAAAATTTGATATAATTTTTTATCAAATCAAAAATTAATGTAGGAAATTGGAATATTTTCGAAAATTAGTGGGGAATATAGGATTATCCCGACCATTTAATAATGTGGACATGCGTACAAAGAGAGAAAAATAAATATTCACGCATGTTCTATATAATTATAAAATGAACCTAAAACAAGTTTCAAACGCCAAGGCCAATTAATTGGAGACACAGAGAATCAACATAGAGATTTGCTGCTTTGAAAAAAAAAAGTGAGTGGGAATATTAAAATTAAGAAACTGAATATAAAAAAATATCTTAAAATATAGATATTATAGTGACAATTTAAGGTTTCCTTAAAGAGAATAATTCTGATTTACCCTACTAATAATAAAAATAAAAAATATAAAGTACCTCCAACTTGTTTGGTTCGGGAGTTCCGACAATACCTGCCCATCATTTTCACCAATGCTTCACATAATAATAAAGAAATTAATACCTACATGTACACACAAACATATCTATATATATATATATATGTTTACATAGCTTTAATACAAATTCACTAAATATGCTTGTTTCCTGTTGGAATATTCTCTAAATGATCTTAAACAAAGATTAGGCTAAGCTTCCTGATGTCTGATTAGAGATATGCTGATGTAATTAGATTTTTATATGCTATAAATGGTTGGTTATATATTGTTGGGTTGGGCCACGAAACTCCATTCTTCTCTCAGCCATTAGGTAATTAAAATTATCCGATTAATCCGCGTGTACCGGAAAATTACAAAAACAAATTGTATTTAAGTTGTGTATACATGTGTATATTTGTTTAAAATATTACAGATATACATCTGAATTTTTTTATAGTTCTAATATGATTTGGATATATATTAGATCAAATCATATCGTAGTGAATTATGTGTCCATTTTGCTCATAGCATACATGTCAAACAATTGTATTTCTTACTTGTACAAAAAGAGAGATTTATTACCCATTAAAACAAGCTTACACATGAAAAAATTTTAAAAAACGAAATATTTTTCTATAATTACTATACGCTAATGTGGAGATTTGAGTGTGTGAATGAACACATTTGCAAACTTTAAAAATAATCATTAAATAGTAAGATCCGAATTACAGTTTTTCATACTCAAAATAATATATACGATTTTTTACATTAATTTCCAATCGATATTATCTTGAAAAATATTTACATAGTTTTAAAGATGGGACGAAATATTCGAAAATCTCAGTGATAATAAAAAAATATATATATTTTTTCTTTGGATGAATTTGAAGGGAGGAAATTATGAATTTTTCTTTAAGAGTAAGGTATAAATGTAAAAGGAAATCAGATATTAAGTAACTTGCATCCAAAACATATTCAGTGGAAAAAGGATTTCACTACAGAATTATTAAATTTATTAAATATTTATTCGTCTTACATCATGGAATTTCAAAGTAACAGAATTGAAAAAAAAAATTCTCAGGTGAAAAGCTGAAATATTAAAATATAGATCTTATGATTAAATAAAAAATTTAATTACTAGAAATATAAATAATTTTTGTTTGCCATAATAGAAAGACTAAAAAAGTTTAGTTTAGCTTTCTTGAGATGTAAAAATCTTACTAGTTCTATTTATTTTTTGTTTCCATCTCAGACAAAACAGAAGAAGAAATTAAAATATGATTACCAAAAAAAAAAAAAAATTGTGCGAAGGATGACGAAGCAAAGCACGCAAGATGAGACGGCTCGTCTTCCTCTATATCCTCGCTTTCTTCGCCTCTTCACTCCCACGTTTTCCAAAGGAACCCAAACTCTCACACACATTCCCTCTCTCTCTCTCGTCCATGGGATTCAGTTAAACTTCGAACTTTTTCTCTGGGATTGAGATACTTGGATTCGTGTTCATGAATTCCAACGACATCCTTACCAGAATCGAGGTTTTCTCGTCCTTGTCGGGATAAAACCCAGAATGGGGATTTTGTGTCGGTTGGCTCTGTTGATTTCTGGGTGTCCTGTTCTGCAACTGCACAGCAGGTTCCTTCAGAACCTTGGTTGCTCGTTGGTGATGGAGTTCGATCCGTTCATGAAGCTTCTGAATCAGACCGATGGTTTCGGGTGTGGGTTTCTCTTCTTCGGTTGTTTCTCTCAGGTTTTCAACCTGTTCTTTATTTCTTTCCTGTTTCTTTTGGGGCTAAAATTCTTGAACTTCAAGGGTGCTTCTTCTGCTGCGCACTATCTGAGTAATGTTAGAGAGAAAAATGGGAACTTTGATGCCTTCGATCGGAAAGATCCGGATTGCAATGACGGGTTTGTTAAAAATCCTCGTAATGTTGATGGGTTTGATCGGAAAGGTATGATTTCTCTCTGGAAAATCGATGCTGCTGCTAAATCGGGTAGGAAGAAAAAGTTCTCAACCCGGTTTTGTTCCGAATGTGAGTTACATGATGGGTTTGGTCGGAAGAAGAACATGACTGGCGAAGAAAGAAACAGAGGCGTTTCAGCTCTACCAGAGACAGAGATCGATGAAAACGACGACGTTGCAAGAGAAAAGGATAATGAAGAAGGGTTTCCCAGTGATGAAGACGAAGTAGTCGACGTTATCACTCTCAGAAAAATGGTGAAGAGAGAGAGGAATCGAGGGGATTCTCTCTACACAGAGCTGGAGAAAGAGAGAGTGGCGGCTGCATCAGCAGCAGAAGAAGCCATGGCTATGCTTCTCAGACTGCAGAGCGAGAAGAGCTCGGTGGAGATGGAGGCGAAACAGTACAAGAGAATTGCGGAGCAGAAGCAAATTTACGATCAGGAAGTGATACAAGGGTTGCAATGGATGGTGACGAAGCACGAGGAAGCGAGGGATGCGCTCGAAGATAAGCTGAGGCTGTGTGTACAAAAGCTGAAAATGCATTCGAATGGTGACGGTGAAACCGACTTTGATGGATTCTTGGAAAGCTCCATGGATGGCGGAAGGGATCAGAGGAACATCATCGTGGGTTCACCAGAAATAGAATCCGAGGGCTTCTGAGGTTGTATGAAAGCTGGAAACTGTGATAGAGTTCTTAGGGGGTTGAACTCAAATTCAGTCATGTAAATTAGCAGCAGTAGATGTATCTTGAAGTTCATGGATATGCAATAAATTTTCATCAGTGGATTCACCTGAAAGGAAGGTGAAAACTTCTGAAAGCTTTTTGTTAATGTTATGATATTGCAGAAAGTTCCTTTGTACTTGTACATATGGTTCCAGCCTTCCAGGATTGGGTTAACGAACTTGCCTTAGTGCTGTTAATAGTTCACACCATTTGCCATGGAGTCTAAGAGATCACGGATTCGAATCAACTTTTCTCCATATAAAAAAACAGGAATACACTACTTAGTATATTCCACTTTTTATTCATGTGTTTTGGAATATGCGTTTCCTCTTTAAATTTGAGATTGGAATCCGGAACGAAACAAACGTTTTACACTCTCATGACGTAGCCAATAGATGATGGTGATGGTGATGATGATGGAAGCCTGTGACGTCTTTGGGAGCAAGGATTAGATTAGCATGCCCTAGAAAGATTTCCGGTTAACAGAGGTATGTGTGTAAAATTGTAAATACTCGCAAACCGGTTCAGAATCAAATCATTTTTGTGCGATACGATTTAAGTTTTTAAGACTTTTATTATTTTATTTTTTTATATCTTTATTACTGTTTTATTATAATTTATGTTTGTTTATACTTTTTTTTATTTTATTATTATTTGTAAATTTTATGCTGTGTTGGTATTTGAATTGAAACATGATTCTATGGCATCAAAGTGAAATCTAAGAATGAATTGGTTTTCGTATCGTAATTTTGTTTTGAATTTCGCTAGCTAAGTATTTTTCAGCTCGCTAAAAAGCGAGATGGATGAGTAGTGGTGTATCGAAGATCCGTTTCTCAAACAACATATAGAGTATTTTTCTTGAAGGGACATTCAATTTTAAAGATAAAAATGAAATTAAATTATATCTAGAGAAATATATTGGATTCTATTGTAATAATAACTTTTAAATTCGGAGTCTCCAAGGAAGGTTGACGAATAAGGTCCAATATAATATCATTTTTGAAACCATTATAAATATGTAGGATTACAATTGTCTATATAAAAAAATACACTAGGATACCCATGTATATATGTTTAAAAAGTATATTACTCGAATTTGAATTCAAATTTATGAATATGTGTGGATTCAAATGTAAATATTTAGAAATCAGATTAAAATTCGAATTAAGATGAATATTTAGAAATCGCATATCTCGAGATACCTATTCGGGTAATTTTGTATGGATCGACTTATTTGACTTGTAATATGGCCATGTATGTTAAAAGAGTGAATGTTTAATGTAAAATTTTAGAATTTAAATCCTATATATATATATATATATAACATTTAAATAGGATCAAGTGATTCAAAATTGGTTATTTTTGCTCTGCCCTAATTCTGCAATCCTTCTCTTTTCTTGAGACATGACTGGGGACAAGTCACGTGAGGTGCATCGTCAAGGAGAATTCGTCATCGCAGCCAGCCAGCCATGATGCTCTTGACTTGAACCGGAATCTCGAGTGTGATATCGATATCGATATCGATTTCGATTTCGGTTTTCCGTACCATTTTCCGGTTCTAAATATTTATTCCCGGTTCGGCATTGTTGCTCCTCTCCATAATCTGCGCAACGCGACGAAGCGAACCACCACCCCGTTTCCGTCGTCGAAATTGATCGGAAATTCGGCGATGCCTCTCTTTCCGGTGAGTTTTCCGGCGATTTGGTGCTTTCTCAGTTCAATTCTCTCTCTTGATGATTTCTTGTTTCGAGGATGAATTCTTGTCTTTTGCTTGATCATGTAGTTTGGATTTTGTTCGTGTTAAGGTGATGCCGATTCCTCCTGGTTTGTTGGTTTGATTTCTTGCAAATCAACAGTGAGATTATGTAATTACTAAACATGGTGTTCGTGTTAGCTTTAGATCCGAGAGCGAAATTTGCTTCAGTCCGAAGAAGGCCTTGGTGGAGACATCTTCTATTTTTTGTGATTCTGGAATTCTCCGACTCAGTGGGACAAATGTGAAGAAAGGTATTAAACAGAGGTATGATATTAATTGTGCTCACATATGTATTTATAGTGTTACAAAGATTGAGTTTCATCCTGTTGCAGGACTCTTGTGGATTGGTTTCTGCCTGATGGAAAAACTCTACTTTGACTGAAAAGCATTTGAGTCCCACAGCGGGAATCACATATTGCTACACAATGGAGTCTTTATATTGCTTGCACCAAATTGTGGGTTTGAAATACGAGGATAAGGAATTATATGGATCACTAAATGAGTTGGTCCTAAAAAAGAAGAAGTTCAATATTAGACCTCAATCTCGGGATAGGATTTAGTACAGTTGCTTAGTGTCTTTGGATAAGGCACTTAACAATATTGACAGTGGCATGTTGTCTGCTATATCGATCAGTATCAATTTGGTCTTCTGTGTCTGCAAGTATGTGTTATTTTTCCTGTTTATTAACTGGGTAAAGAAGAACTTACCTTTTGCATGTACACTTTTGTGCAGGGTATATATTGTGCTTATTCATGATGGATATTGATAGCCAAACAGACATGGAATTGAGTGGAGATCCTCAGATGCTCCCTCCAACACCTGGAACTTTTGTAGATCGCGAAGAGCTTATCCAACATGTTGGTGAATTTGCTGTATCACAGGGATATGTTGTCACTATTAAGCAGTCAAAGAAGGACAAAGTGGTTGTTCTTGGCTGTGATAGAGGAGGTGTTTATCGGGATAGGCGTAAATCTAAAGATCAGTCCTATGGTGAACCCAGCCGGAAAAGAAAAATTGGTTCTCGCCTTACCAATTGTCCATTTGAATGCGTTGGAAAGAAGGATGATGGTTTGTGGGTGCTTATTTTAAAAAACGGAACACATAATCATGAGCCCATTAAGGATATATCAGAGCATCCTGCTGCTCGGCGTTTCTCTGAGAAAGAAGTTCTGCTTATAAAAGAAATGACAGAAGCTGGATTAAAACCTAGGCAGATTTTGAAAAGACTCAAACAGAACAACCCTGAGCTTTTGTCAACTCCAAAACATGTTTATAACATCAAAGCAAAACTTCGGCAGGGGAACACAACAGGTGCATCTTACCATAGCTATAAAAAATTTATCTGCCAGATCTATTTCCTCGAAAGCATAGTCTTATTCTTTCTTATTCGTTTTGTGAGTCATTTTATTACCTCAATTTATGCGATCTGTGTAGCCAATGCATGACCTCAGGATGATGATGCATTTGCTAGACAGTGTTGCTGCTTTTGTCATGTTCCTAGTTCTTAGTAATTCTTTCCGACCACTGTTTTGAGGAAGAAGAGTTGGAAAAGATTAATTTAAACTGCCTTCTATCTTGGTACCAGATTTTCGTTGTTGCCAATTCTCATATGCATTTTTATTTTTTGGAATTTTCTAGAAAAAGGATTTAATGTGAACGAGGTACTGATTTGTAGTGTCGATTTGATTAAGCTTTACTTTAAGCTCCTTAATTTGGCTTTTATTTGTGATGAATATTGTAGTTTATAAACACTTTTTTCCTTGTAAATATCTTCTACCACATTGTGTGGCAGTGAGGATGTTCAAATCATTGAAGCCCGAGAAATGTGCTGCAAGGAAAAGTCACCTATCAAATACTGAGCCATCTTGGAGGCAGTGCTATCCCCAGGTAAGTTAGAATCGAGTATAATGCAAATCCTAGTTACGATAGAGCCTATGTGCTCCAGGAGAGAACAGATAAATTTCCTGCCATTATTGGAACTCTGTCAAAAATGGGTTTTGACATCTTTCTTTGTTGTATCTCAGAGGATTTCCAATCTTATTGGAGGTAGATTTGTAGATTCGGAGTCTTTTGCATCTATTGATGTCATTAACCCTGTAAGTTCGAGAGATAACTTTTGTTTTCAAATGAGTATCTTTGTACTCAATATTTTTATTATTTTCTCAATCACTTATCACTTTTGTGATAGGCAACACAACAAGTTATTTCTCAAGTTTCTTTGACTACGAATGAAGAGTTTCGAGCTGCTGTGTTTGCAGCTAAACGGGCTTTTCCCTCTTGGAAAAACACTCCTCTTAACATCCGTCAGCGCATCATGTTTAGGTTGCAAGAGCTTATTGAGAGGGACCTTGTAATTTTCTTGATTTCATTTATTTATGTGATTTTGTCTTTCGCTTACATTTTATTTGGACTCTTCAACATATCTTCTCTTGTTATGAGAACCCAAATCGTAATTTATAGGATAAGCTTGCAATGACCATCTCCACAGAGCATGGGAAGCCGTTAAAATATGCATGTGACGATGTGGTACGTGGACTAGGTACATATCTCTCTCCTGAAGTGCTTCTTGATTGCCTTTTTTGGCATGATCTAATGTAGAGTTTTTCCATAGAGGCGCTGGAATACACTTGTGGTCTGGGGTCTCTGCAGGTTGGAGAGTTTGTATCCAATTCATCTGATGGGGTTGATTCTTATAGCACAACAGAGCCACTTGGTGTTTGTGCTGGGATATGCTCCTTTGACTTCCCAGCTATGATTCCATTATGGGTAACCTTTGCAGTGCTTATATTTTTCCATGTCCCTTTTGTAAATGGGCTGTCTTTGGATGGCTTTAAGTGTATAGGTATAGAAAATTAAACAAAATTAGTGGATCCAGTTTCCTATTGTGTAAGGCGTCACGGTGCTCTCTTGGTTCCTTTCCTGCTATCTTTCTTCCTTTCTGTTTCTTTAGCCAACTTCAGGATTGTTTTTCCTTGAGAGATGCGAGATGAGAGAAACACGATCTTTTGATTTAAGGCAGCGGTTTACAATCTATTCTTCTCTCATTAATGTACAGATGTTTTCTATTTCCGTCATGTGTGGTAATACTTACATCCTAAAGCCTTCAGAGAAAGACCCAGGTAATGATAGTTTCTGTTTTGAATAAATTGCAGAATGCATACAACCTCCTCGATCACTTCCAATAATGTTTCTGATGCTAAAATCTTCAGTATTTTGTTTTCCAGACTTAGTAGTTAGTAGACTTCCAGGTCTATTGTTTCTGGTTCACCACTGATCAGGCTAAGATGATAAATGAAAATGTTGTACCTTTGCTTGTTGAGCACCTTGCTAAGGATGAGGCAAAGAGCATGAATGGAATTTAACTTGCTAAAATGATTTGATTCACAGAATTTTCTTTGTTCTTTTCATGTGTTCTCGTTAAGTGTAAGTCTTACATTCTTTTTCTCTATTTACAGGAGCTGCCATGTTGCTTGCAGAGTTGGCAGTGGAGGCTGGGCTGCCCAGCGGTGTCTTAAACATTGTGCATGGTACCAATGTAAGTTCTCTTATTGTTGATTTGACTTCTTTCATTTGTAATTCTTGTTTTTCTTGTAATTTTCCTTTTTTTTTGGTAGGATATCATTAATTCAATATGTGATGATAATGATGTCAAAGCAGTCTCATTTGTTGGTCCAAAGACGGTAAGTTATTGGAACTTATTTTTCCTTAATCTACTGAGAGACTTTAAAAAAGGATATTTTTGTTAAATGAATTCTGATACGAAATCCTTTATTTTTCTTCCTTAATCAGGCCGCTGTCTATGTGCACACAAGAGCATCAGCTACAGGGAAGAGGGTTTTGGTAACTGAGCAAAATCTCACAATTTTTTGCTGTGCACATCATGTCAATTTTTGATTCTTAACTGACATTATTTTCTTGTTGAGTTGTTTTCCAAGTGTAATGTAGGAGGCAAACATCATGCTGTTATCATGCATGATGCAAGCATGGATACTACTGTGGGCACTCTAGTTGCAGCTGGTTTTGGCTGCGCAGGACAAAAATGCGTGGCAATATGCACGGTTATTTTTGTTGGAAACTCAACTCTATGGTATCCATTTTTGTGGTTGATCTAATTCGTAGCCAATGTTTTTACATCACGGGTGTACATTTTTGAGGGTGGGTCTAGGACCTGAGAGTTGGGGATCCTTCTACACCTGCGGTTGGAACCTTGGAGAAAATGTATTCTTTTTCTCCTTCCTCTTGTGTTGGTTTCATATGTCGGTGTATATTTTTTGTGGCCTTTTTGGCAGGGTGGATAAACTAGTGGAGCATGCTAAAGCACTTAGAGTGACAGCTGGTACTGAGCCGTGTGCTGATGTTGGACCTCTGATTAGCAAGCAGGTGGAATCTTTGTTTTGCATCCTTGATTTTCAGATACATAATTTATCTGGTCCCGAGAAAATTGTGAAAACCTGGCTAAATGATAATGGAACTGAATTGACAGGCACAGGAGCGAATGTGTAGATTGATCCAAACGGCTGTTGAAGCTGGTGCGAGATTAGTGCTTGATGGCCGTAACACCATGGTCTTTGCTCTGCTACTTTCCTCTTTGTAAATCATTACCCTGTATAGTGATCTAATCTCGTATTTACCCAACAGGTCCATGGATATGAGCAAGGGAACTTTATTGGCCCTACAATATTAACCGGTGTAACAACTGAAATGGAGTGTTACAAGGTGTGCCAATGTTGATGCCTTTCGATTTTCCAAATATCGGCACGATGAACATTATATAATGGATGTCATGCTTGGACGTATTATTTGATATCGGAAATCTTGGTCGCTGAATGTTCATTACATCTTTTGCAGGAAGAATTGCACGGTCCAGTGCTTCTCTGCATGCAGGTCCCTTTTTTTCCCCCTCGTATTACAGTTCTACAATTTTTGAACTTTTTCGTGTTTTGAAGATCTTATTGGGATAAATCATTATGCAGGTTGACAGCTTAGAGAAGGCCATAGAAATCATAAACCAGAATAAGTAACCATTATTTACCTCACCGAGTAGTACGCATTCCATGAATGAGGAACATATCTGAAACGTGCTGTTTATATTATCAGACATGGTCAGGCTGCTTCAATATTTACGACATCCGCCATGGCTGCAAGAAAGTTTCAAACAGATATCGAGGTTGGGCAGGTAAAGGACTATCTTTTCATCCTGTCCTGTATCTTTGCATAGTCCAATTAATTGTACAAGCTAGCACGAGTTCTTTGCCAATTTATGCGTGAAGCTGTATCTTTTCCGTCGGGGTTTCCTAACGAGAAAACGTGGGTGTGAACAGATTGGTATAAACGTTCCAGCTTCAGCTTCATTCCCATATTCCTCTCTCATGACCCTGAGGCCGAATTTCTCGAGCGACCTCTCTGACGACGGTGAGGCAAAAGCTTTTGCATTTGCAGATGCTTCTTGACATAGCGGACCGACTTAATTTACGGAAAAACTCCGAATGGGTAATGGTGGAAATGCAGGGAAAACGTGGGTAGAGTTCTACACGAAGACGAAGAGAGTGAGACGACAATGGGGAGACTTGCAGATACAGAGTGAAGGAACTTCATCTCATGTTATGGATGCTTTCTGTTGAGAGTGAAGACGACGAGGCTTGTGGTTCATAGAAGTATCCGTTGTTGAATCAGCTTGGTAAGAACTAGGGAATCAATGTATATACATATAATGTAAATTCAATTTAATCTTCCTTGGTCTAAAGCATGGAACGGAGGGAGTAACCTAAAACAACAATGGGAGTATCCGCTGATTCATTTAATATAAAATCACTTAGAATAACAATTATTTTAAAATAAAAATTATTTTGAAAATGTGGAAGTCATTAATAATTTAATGATAAAATAATATTATCATTAATAATTTATTAGAATTTGATAGGGATAAAATTGAAAGTTATTGTAAAAAAATATCTTGAAAATGTAAAATGACAAATATTTTAAAACATGAAAAATAATCTAAAATTATAAATATTTTGAAACGGAGGAATGCAGAAACAATTCGAGCTAATAACATGTTATAAAATTGATCGGTAAAGCATTAAAGGTTAGAGAAATAAATACAAAATAAATTAAAAGACTCGTCTGTAATCTTGGTTTAATATTTCTTTCAACAAAAAAGAGATATATGAGCATTCATTAAACTACTAATATTAAAACTAAAATTGTTAAAATATTAACTTGTGTTTTTTTATAATTGATAACGTTGGTAAAATATGGACAATAAAATTTTCAAAATTTTATATATATTCGTTAGTTTTATAACATAAAAGCCGCAATTGTCGGGAAAAAAGGACAAAAAGAATTGTGAGATTACCAGTAAAATATAAATCGGGTCAACCCGGAAGCGAAAATGGCACTCAAATTCTGAGAGATCGGAGCTCGGATCAGTAAAAAGCCAAAATCTCCGGCATCGGTGATTTCTCCGGCGGCTTCAGTATCATCGTCGTCTCTCTTCGTTAGCTTTATCGATATCCAGCGAGGCAGAAATCGACTGATCTCTCAATTCCTTTCCGATATTCGCCAACGAGGTGATATTTTCTTCACTAATGATTTTGATTTTTTCTCGATCTGGGATTTGTGAGTTTCTCTTTGCGTCGAAGTTAGATCTTAGGGTTGTGAATGTCTATTTGTTGTCTAACTGAAACCCGTTTCATGGAATTGTGGATTCTGTTTGCCCATTTTGTCTGATCTAGCAATTTTGCGCGACTAATCCGTTGAATGTGATCAGTGAAGGTTTCTATGCGTATTGTAGTTTTTCTTTTCGTTTATGTTAGATCTTAGGGTTAGATCTTTGTCTTTGCATTTCTGCTGGAATTTCTCGAAACCCATTTTGTGGAATCCTTGATCTGTTTTGCTCAATTTGTCTGATCTAGCAATTTTGGCTAATCCTTTGAATGTGATCAAGGAAGCCTTTTTGTATGCATTTTGTAGTTTCTGTTTCATTGGATTTAGATCTTAGGGTTCTAAGTGGTGTACGTATTGTCACCTGGAATTTCTCAAAACCCATTTTGTGGAATTACCAGTTCTTTTTGCCTGTTATGTCTGATCTAGCAATTTTCCATGAATATCCATTGCATGTAATTGGTGAAGAATTTTTCAATGCATTCTAGTTTCAGTTTCTTTGCTCGTTTTTTTTATCCTGATGCATTCTCACGGAAATAATTCTCGTTACTGCCCAGATTTTTTTGAGGTTATGGAGATTCAGATATTCAAATTTGAGGGATCTCGGAAACAAATTTATTAATATTGACAAATCTGAGTTTTGCAGGGAGAGAAGAGGACACATACATAAGGGAAAGA
>NW_010963495.1:215081-243762 GCF_000463585.1 Tarenaya hassleriana | reverse complement strand
GGAAAGAGTTTGAACTTCAAAATCCATCACTTTTTCTCGGATTCGTCAAACTCCAAGTGTCATGGCTCTCAATCTCCGCCATAAACAGACTGGTAACTCTGTCTCTCTCTCCCTTTCTAGATGAGTTTATGGTATCAGTCTCTTTGATGGATCACTTCCTCATTCAAGCATCGGGCACACAATTTCTGTGTTATATGTTTTGTCTGGTTAAAGCCCTTGCCATGTCTCTGATTTACATTGCACCCCATATTTTGTTTGAGTTCTTGAGATCACATCAGAGTAAGAGAGCTACGATAGTTTCCATTTCTAAGAATGTGAAATGAAGAGAAATCTGGGTTTCTATGGATGCTGATCCTGGATCTATGTTTTCCTGCTGGCAGAATGTATTGTTCGGATGCTAAACCTGAACCAACCTTTGAATCCTGATGGCACGTCGAACGAGGAAGTTTACAAGATCTTGATCTACGACAGGTTCTGTCAGAACATTCTCTCGCCCCTGATCCATGTCAAGGATCTCCGTAAACATGGAGTTACACTTTACTTTCTGATTGACAAGGACCGAAAACCTGTTCATGATGTTCCCGCCGTGTACTTTGTTCAACCTAGTCAATCTAACATCCAGAGGATCATAGCTGATGCTTCAGGATCTCTCTATGATAGCTTTCATCTGAATTTCTCGTCTTCTATTCCCCGACCGCTCCTAGAAGAGGTTGCTTCCGGGACTCTGAACTCAGGTTCCATCGATAAGATAGCCAAGGTCCATGACCAGTACCTCGAGTTTGTGACTTTGGAAGATAACTTGTTCTCTTTGGCACAACAGTCCACATACGTTCAGTTGAATGATCCCTCGGCGGGGGATAGGGAAATTGAGGAGATAATCGAGAAGGTTGCCAGTGGGCTGTTCTCTGTCTTGGCCACGCTCGGTGTGGTGCCCGTTATCAGATGTCCTCGGGGAGGACCAGCAGAGATGGTTGCATCTGCATTGGATCAGAAGCTGAGGGATCATCTCCTATCCAAGAACAATCTGTTTACAGAAAGTGGAGGTTTTATGAGTTCGTTTCAGCGGCCGATTTTGTGCATCTTTGACAGAAACTTTGAGCTCTTAGTCGGGATCCAGCACGACTTCAGATACCGGCCTCTTGTACATGATGTTCTCGGGCTGAAACTCAACCGGTTGAATGTGCAGGGCGAGAAAGGAGGGATGAAATCATATGAGTTGGACAGTTCAGACCCGTTCTGGTCTGCAAACAGTTCTCTGGAGTTCCCCGAAGTAGCCGTGGAGATAGAAACACAATTGAACAAGTACAAGAAAGACATCGAGGAGGTTAATAAGAGGACGGGAGGCGGGACTGGTGCTGAATTCGACGGGACTGATCTGATTGGTAACACCAAGCATCTAATGAATGCTGTGAACTCGCTTCCAGAGTTAACCGAGAGAAAGCAAGTGATTGACAAGCACACAAACATCGCAACCGCATTGCTTGGGCAGATCAAGGAGAGATCTCTGGACTCGTATGCCAAGAAAGAGAACGAGATGATGATGAGAGGCGGGATCGACAGAGGCGATCTTCTCGCCGTTCTGAAGGGCAAAGGTTCAAAGACGGACAAGGTAAGATTTGCCATCACGTACCTGATTTCCTCTGAGACCATCAACCAGGCCGAAGTGGAAGCTATTGAAGCAGCACTGCATGAAGCCGAAGCAGACACGAGCGCGTTTCACTACGTGAAGAAGATCAAATCGCTGAATGTATCTCTAGCAGCTTCAGCGAACTCAGCCAGCCGAAGCAATATCGTGGACTGGGCCGAGAAGCTATACGGGCAGTCAATAAGCGCTGTCACGGCCGGGGTGAAGAACTTGTTATCAGGTGATCAGAAACTTGCGGTGACACGAACCTTGGAAGCTTTAATGGAGGGAAAACCGAACCCAGAGATCGATTCCTACCTTATGCTTGATCCGAGAGCTCCAAAGTCAGGATCGAGAGGCAGCCAAGTGAAGGGACCGTTCCGAGAAGCCATCGTTTTCATGATTGGAGGCGGTAACTACGTCGAGTACGGAAGTTTACAGGAGCTGGTGCAACGTCAGGAGACACTGAAGAACGTCATGTACGGAGCAACAGAGATTCTGACAGGAAGTGAGTTCGTCGAGCAGCTCGGTCTGTTAGGACAGAAGATGGGACTCGGTGGCGGTCCGATGGCTTCTTCGCCGTCTACGTTGGCACACTGAGTGACAATAAAATGTTCTTTTTAGAAAGTTGGTACCACATTTCTTCAGATGAAAGGTGATTTCTTTGTCAATATCGCTATATATATATATATAGCCTCACTTATCTTGCGGAGTTTAAGATAAAATATTTTTTTATTAAATCCAATATATATATATATATATATATATATATATATATATGTGTGTATATATATGTGTGTGTAATTTTTTTTTTTTTAAAACGAAAGATTATTCCGTGTGTAGCGTGGATTTGAATCTTTTATAACTACAGAAAAGGTTTACGGACAAAATTAACACATCAGTGACATCACCATCCCACCATGTAATTAAATTAAATTTAAAATTTTATTCTTATTGTATCCTAACATATGAGTTTGGACCCGTGAATGGATAGGATTGCCACTGGCTTTATTTATATAACATCATTTGTTTATTTGTTTATATATTTGGTGGTAAGTATGGACTAATCGTTGCAAGAACAATACAAAATTGTTAGAAAAGTGAGAAAATGGAATCCGTGTAGAAAAACATTAAAATAAATCAGCTTACATACAATTATTTTAAAGAGAAAAAAATAGGTGTTAAAATAGAAAATCTGAGTATTGCACATGAAATCATCATCTAGTCCTAAAAAACTTCTTATGTTAAAATAGTAATTAATTGCTAATTACACCATTTTAGACACAAAATGACAATTAAACAAGAGAATCAACGTTGGGTTTTTATAATTGACAATCAAAGAAATATTATTTTCCTAGCCCGCTCGATTTATATTCCACCTAATTACCAAAATAAAATATTTTCTAGAACCAGAACAATTACCCCTTTAAAAACTGTAATGGTTAAAAAATCTATAGTTACCAAACATTTCTTTTAATTTTTTAAATGTCATCATTTATCAGTTATCATTTTGCACTTCTTCGCAGCTGCACCAGCGCTGAGTCAGCAGCATTTCTTTAATTCATAATCCGCCAGGGGAGAAGCCAAACCAAACGACTCAGCGAGAGAAACGATGTTGCTGCGATTTTCGATTCAACAGGGTACTGATCGAGTTTTCGTTTTTTTTGGTCTGATTTCGTTTTCGAATTCGAATTCTGTAGTTTTTTTTTCGATCCGATTGATTGATTTGATTCGGTGCTTGCAGCGAAGAAGAATCTGAGGACTTTGAGGCCGGAGATCCTCGCTCTCCGGAGCTGTGGTTTCTCCATGGCGGCGGAACCGTCTTCTCAGCAGCGGAAGCCTCCGGTGAGTTTCTTTGTGGTTTTCTCGGTGCAATCTGTTTGGTTGCTGAGAGGCGCGTAGCAGGAGATAGAGAAAATTAGCTTTGAATAGGTTGAGTTTTTGGATAAGTTGTAGTGTATAATCAGTTCTAGCTCTCTGTTTTTGAGTTGATGTATACTTGGAAAGTGACGCAGTGAAAGATTCTCGTTCTGAGATGCATAAAGAAAACAAACACTCATGTGTTATAGAGGTTAGCTGAGATAAACCACGTTAGGTAGATTTCGGGATGTTAAGATTATCTGCAAAGCCCAGTATGCTGATTGAATTATGGTTTCGCAATCTCTAGATTCCAGGATGCCTAACCTAGGATTTCTTTGGTTTGGTTTCACAATCTCTCGTTCCTTGTAACACGGGTGTTCTATTTTCCTTCTCCTTTTATGTACATGTCACTTTTCTTTTAATACAAATTACCCTTTTATAAAAAAAAAGATTATCTGCAAAGCCGAACAAGATTAGTTTCTTGTTCTGTTATTTGGCTGATTTTCGTGAACAAAAATAGAAGTTTGAAGCTGAGACATTTTGTTTCTAAATGTTTCTGAACCATGGTTGCTTTTGTGGGATAAAACTTGTGTTGGCAGAGGATCTCAAAATTTTGGTTGTATTAATGAAGCCTTGCTAATGTGTTCAGAGGGTGCCTAATCTTATCGGAGGTTCTTTTGTCGACTCTCAATCATCATCACTCATCGATGTCATAAATCCTGTAAGCTGCCTCATCATCCATATGTTTATCAGTTCTGTTTGTTATCGGTTGCTTTCTGAAATCTGATTAAAATCATGAAAAATGTGAAATATTTGTCATTCAATATAGGCAACACAAGAGGTTGTTTCACAAGTTCCTTTAACTACCAATGATGAGTTCAAGGCGGCGGTTTCTGCTGCGAAGCAGGCATTTCCATCATGGCGAAACACACCAATTACTACTCGCCAGCGTGTCATGTTAAAGTTTCAAGAGCTTATACGCAAAAACATGGTAAGCCATTGGTTCCATTCCGTTTGATTTTGTCTTGTTTGTACCATGTCTCTACTGGGCTCAAACTTTTGATTTGTGGCTTGAATAATTCTTTTGAACCATTTGATAGGACAAGCTTGCATTGAATATCACAACTGAACAAGGGAAGACCTTAAAGGATGCACAGGGTGATGTCTTCCGTGGGTTAGGTCAGTTTCATTGCAGTTTTGATTATATGATTAGCAAGAGTTAGCATAGCTGCATTGGTAACTTCTCGATATTGAAATTGGTCTTTCTGGATGTGTCACACAGAGGTTGTGGAACACGCATGTGGGATGGCAACCCTACAGATGGGCGAATACGTCCCCAATGTATCAAATGGAATCGACACCTACAGCATCAGGGAGCCGTTAGGTGTCTGTGCCGGCATTTGCCCCTTCAATTTCCCGGCAATGATTCCCTTATGGGTAAGATGCTGAAACCTTCTTTATTGAAGTTCGTTGGAACTCACGGATTCATCCTGTTCAGTCTAAGAAGATTGCACATCCTTTGTGACTGAGATGCGAATGTTCATTCTTTGTATGTTACCACAGATGTTTCCCATAGCAGTAACCTGTGGTAATACGTATGTTTTAAAGCCATCGGAGAAGGATCCTGGTAAATTGTTCTAGACCCATATTTTATTAAATTATTATAATACCGGGTAAAAGTACAGGAGTTAAAAAAAATGATGGTATCTGAAGAGAATTCAATTCATCATTTGGACTACTCAGGGGGGTTATATGAATACTGGCACCAACATGTAAAGAAATGATCATAGAATGGTATATTTAGAACTTCAAATATATGTATGCATGTGTTCGTGCGTGATATGTATCACATCACACGTATCTGTATGTTAAATTTCACATAAATTTAAAACTAATCGAGCAAGTAGGTTTTGAAAGTCATGAAAATCCAGGATGCTTCACGAGCAGAGCATTCAAATTAACAAGAACATCTGATCACGTGTAAATAAAGTTGAAAACGAAAAATGCCATCATCTTACATTTTGATGATGTGGTTCTGTCTTTACTCTTGGTGGGTCACACATAGTGTAGCTATCCATCTGAATTAGAAGGGTGTTATTTTACCTGTGGGACTGAATTGATTTTACTTTTGTTTCTCCAGGTGCTTCTATTTTGCTCGCAGAATTGGCGATGGAAGCTGGATTGCCCAATGGGGTTTTAAATATTGTGCATGGCACCAATGTACGCTATCATTTTAATTTTCTTCTCTTGGTACTTTTCCAATGTGCCTAGAATGTGAAATGTATAGTTGGTCTGTGGATGTCTCCTTGGAGGTTACATTGGTGGATATTTATTGTTTCGGCACCTTAACATTTCATTGATGTGAAAGATCCGTCGTAATCTTTTTAACTCTTTTTTTTATTTTATTTTAACTATTGCTTCATGACTATGGCAGGATGTAGTGAATGCTATCTGTGATGATGAGGATATCAGAGCTGTTTCTTTTGTTGGTTCTAACACTGTAAGTTTCTGAATTTTATCACTACTCTTCTTTCAGTTGAAGTACTTCGTTCTCTAATATTCCTGGAGATCGGTGGTGAATGGAATGGATGATAAAGAAAAGGAATGACATATCAATTCATGAAAAAGAATTACAGCTGATAGAAAGAAATGGAACATGTTACTTCACACTTTGATGCAGAATATATAAATTAAATGTTTAGGAAGAATTCATCTGTTTTTGTTTCGATTTTAGATTGCTGTTAAAAAACTGATAATATCCGATCTCGTTTACCTTTGAGCTCACTTTTTCTTCTACTTGTCTACGTATGCTTAAATGGTGGTAAAGGCTGGAATGCATATATATGGAAGAGCATCAGCAAAAGGCAAACGTGTTCAGGTAAACATCATATCGTTTGCATCTTCTGCCATGCAAAGTCTCCTTATGTGTGTCATAAACGCTTTAGATTAACTTGCTAACTAATTTGTATGCTCAGTCAAATATGGGGGCAAAAAATCATGGAGTTGTCTTACCTGATGCCAACGTAGACGCTACTTTGAATGCTCTAGTTGCTGCTGGTTTTGGTGCTGCTGGACAACGATGCATGGCACTAAGCACAGTTGTTTTTGTTGGGGGATCACAATCATGGTACTTTTCCTTTCCTTTAATCCGTATTAAACCTTTCGGACTGGGTTGAGATTTTCTTATTTCGAGTGGAAAATTTACTCTAAAATTGTCCAATCTTTCTAACCAGGGAGGAAAAAATTGTTGAGCGAGCCAAAGCCCTTAAAGTCAGTTGCGGCACCGAACCAGATGCAGATCTCGGGCCAGTTATTAGCAAACAGGTGCTTTCTTGTCCAAAGCATTGCGGCAAAATAGAGCGTGTCTCATACTGATTTGAATCATGGCAACATGGATATGGTGTCTAAGCCTTCAGTTCTGTAGTCTTTATGGGTCCTTCCATTATTAACCTGTTTCGTGAATTCCATTTGAACAGGCCAAAGAACGAATATGCAGATTGATCCAATCTGGTGTTGATAGCGGTGCTAAATTGCTGCTTGATGGAAGAGATATAGTGGTATAGTACATTATTTTCATGTTTACTGCTATTGCAATCGATACACTTCCAGTCGTGAAATCATTTGATTGTTTCTTAAACTCCGGTGGAATTCTCTTAGCTTCTCTGAGAATGGGAAAAGGAAATGGCTTGTAGATGTTTGAGTTATTCATCGGATCGGTTTAAGATTACCTCTTGATATTCATTGGGTTTCATTTATTTTTGCTCGTGACAACAGGTTCCAGGGTACGAGAAAGGGAATTTTATCGGTCCGACCATTTTATCTGGTGTTACTCCTGACATGGAGTGCTACAAGGTATTCTTCTGTTCTTTGAACAGATCTTTTGTATTTTTAAAGACCACATAAAACAAAAACAAAACCCTTACCTTCTGTTCTTCTCTTTGGCTCTTCTCAGGAGGAAATATTTGGCCCTGTTCTTATTTGCATGGAGGTTAGATCAAAACATAATAGCACCACATTTCTCTCCGATAGATTTTATTTATTTTACATTACAATGTAACATCGGTTTCTGATGTCATCGGTGATTCACCTTGGCGGGCATATTCAGGCCGAGACCTTCGAAGAGGCCATAGATATTGTCAACAGAAACAAGTATTAAACCTTTAACCCCCTTCTATGTGTGCTAACCCTGGCATATGTATTACTTGAACACACTCTATTTACGCTTCAAATTCTGCGTCCCGAAACAGGTACGGGAACGGGGCTTCACTGTTCACGACATCCGGCGCTGCGGCTAGAAAGTTCCAGATGGAAATCGAGGCAGGCCAGGTATCGACCTCAACACTACATAAACGCTCGCACATCTTTTATATAAATAAATATACCGTATCGTATCATTTGTACTTGAAAACAATCGATCTCTTTACGCAAATTTCCGTGTTACAACATAGGTCGGTATAAACGTTCCTATCCCGGTACCGTTGCCCTTCTTCTCGTTCACCGGATCCAAGGCGTCCTTCGCCGGTGATCTTAACTTCTACGGTATAACATCTCATGAAACGAAATTTCGAATTTAAAACTCGGATTACTGGAAAGCGTTACAATGAACAAGGAAACTGGTGGTTTTGCAGGGAAAGCAGGAGTTCACTTTTACACACAGATTAAAACTGTGACGCAACAATGGAAGGATCCACCAAGTGGCAGCGGAGTTTCCCTCGCAATGCCCACTTCTCAGAAGCCTTAAAATAAAAAATGGTAAAAACCAACGTTCACGACGAATTTAAAAAATAAATTAGCTCGTGGAATTTGAACCTCTGGTTTCTCTTCCTTTGGGAAATAAATAGAAATATGAATAATAATTTTATATTTAGACGTTCTCATCCATATCCACAAGTGGCCACGCATAGGTTTGGTACTTAGGTTCTTGGTCGTGTGTTATTAAGATAATTTTTCTTTTCAGAATTATTAGAGAGAATTGCAGGATTCGTGAGGAAAGTTCAAACCTAAATATTTTAGATAAATGAAATTACCATAAAACCATAAGGGCAATGTGTGGTACACCCTGGTTAAACCTCTCAGATTTGTCCTTGAAGAAAATAAATGTCAACATAATGCGCTAATTTATCTTTCAATTGAAATTAATATCCATATCTGTATAGAATATTACAGGTATAAGATTATAACAATGTCATTAAATATATAGTAAATATATTTAATCAGCTGTATATGGTCCCTCCGTAAATAAATTATATTTTGCGAGAAAATTAATTTAAAAATAAAAAAAGGAATCGTTGTATATCTGTAGAAATGAATGAATATTTAGAATATTTAGTGGTCTTAAAGGAATTTTATTCTCAAGAAATAAAATAAAATAAATAATTGTGTATGTAAAGGAAAAATCATAAACAAGATAGGTATAAAATTCTTTATGCTAGAATTGCCTGTAATATTATCATATCAAACTTGAGAAATTTAACAAAGGATCTAAAGCTTTTTAGGAACATAGCATTTTTTTTTAAAATACAACATTTGATTTTGGTGCGAATTTGAATTATTTTCTAAAATACATACTCCCACCCGGAACACTAATACCATGTAACTATATTTTGCAAAATATATTTTGGGGAGTAAAATCAAATACCTAAAAAGGAGTTTGTTGAACAATTTTTTTTATTATAAAATAAGTCGGACGGTAAAGAGATAAATGATATCAGATTGTAAATTAGTTAAATTCTATGGTTATCCATAAAATTTCGTTAAATTTAATAATGTAGATAATGTACACGTAAAAATGACTGTTTTCTTAACCAAAAAAAAAGAGTGACTGTTTTTTACTGTTGTTTAAGAGTGGAAAAAGGAAAAAAAAAATCCGTGGTTTCCAATCTGCTTACAGGGGTAAATTGGTAAATAGAAGATAGAATAGGGAAGGACAGAATTGTAAATAAGATGAAAAACACGCCTCATTGTGAAACCCCCTCCTCACCACCCAGTTTATAAGCACCTTCGTGTAGAACCCCAAAATCCATCATTTTTCTTTTCCTTCATCTTTTACTTCGTCATCAAATCCTTGGGAAACCTCTCCGATCTCTCTCTAGAGGAAGATCAGTCTCCTTCTGGTTCCCCACATTCTCTCTCTAAGTCCTCCGATTTTAGAGGGAACTGGAAGAGGAACGATCTCTCTCTCTCTCTCTGATTTTGAATTTTCCGTCGTTCGGAAAATGTCTCAGCCCAGCGGAAATAGGTACGCCGTTCTCCTGTGCGCGGAGGATTCCGAGTACGTAAAGAAGAAATACGGAGGCTATTTCGGCGTTTTTGTGAAGTACCTTTCGGAGGAAGGCGATTCGTGGGACGTGTATCATGTGGCAACCGGAGAGCTGCCCACCGAGGAAGAGATCAAGATGTACGATGGATTCGTCATCACCGGGAGCTGTAACGACGCTCATGGGGACGATCCATGGATCTGCAGGCTCATGGAGTTCTTGCAGAGATTGGATTCCTTGAAGAAGAAGGTTCTCGGGATTTGTTTCGGCCACCAGGTAATTTTGCATTATTACCGTTTTACCCCTTGCCACGCGTGCATTTTTTATTATTTATTTATTTATTTATTGTCAGCGGCTTTAAATTTGAATATATTTGCAGCGAGATTTGTGAGATGCTGTTTTGACTCCATTGAAATTTGCGTGTTTTTCTTTACTGATTTTCCGTGAAAATTGTTAGAATCCGGGAAAGATATGATTCCCTTAAAATTAGAGAACGTAAATAGAAATTTGCAGGAAAACAGCATTATAAGTTTAAAAAAAAAAAAATATCGCCCAGATAAACTATCATCGAGTTCAGTAACAAGTTCCACTTTTTGTTCGTGAAAATGAGCGTTACATTATATTATTAGCGTTTCATTTTCAATCTGAGAAACATATATTGGTTTCAAAGTCTTTTTTTTGGGGGTAATGATTATTGTTTTGATGATAAATAATATATATATGTATATATAATTAAAAAAAAATCTATTACTCTGGTTTTTGTTCCTCCGCCTACAAATGCAAGGTGCCGCGTGGAAACGTTACTCTTTAATGCAGAGGTAGAAAAATAAATATTTAAGAAGGTGAAAATAAATAATTTGAATGCATGAATTAAAAGGAATAGTGGTACGGAGAAATATAATATATATAGTAAATGTCAACAGCGTAAATTAAAATGTCAGAATGGGTTTTGGACATTTGTCCACGACTCAACACTAGTTGGGCAAATACTCAACTATTATAATTAATTGCAATTAGATGGTGAAATTTAAAGTGGGGTGCTTTTGGTTAATAAAATTTCGTTGTAGAATCTTAAGTATCTCAATAAATTTTGGAAGAATTATAGTAAATTTTTATTTTATTAATATGCAGGAGGTATGACGAATTTTGAGATTCGCCTGGCTTTTGTTCTTTTAATTTGTCTTAATTGTTTGGGAGATAAGATTTAAATATAGCATGAACTTTTGAGATTTTCTTCTTTATGTTTCTAAGGTAATTTATTTTCAATTATCAAAGGATCTTTGATTGAAATCATTAATCCCTTGAAAAAAGCGTGCAGTTTTTGCCCGTGATGTTGATCTCTATACAACAGAAGTAGCTTTGCTGCGTCATTGTTTTACTTTCCATCCGTATCTCTGTGTCTATGTGGTCCAGTGTCCGTACGAGTTAGATCTGAATCTTTTTCACTTTTTTTTTTCAGATTCTTTTACTTAAACTGACCTCTCATTGATTGCGTCGTTTCCGGATTAAGATAATTTTCAATTTTTTTTAAAGTTGGTCTTCATGTGGGTTTGGGAAGAAAAGTGACCCATGACAAGCTTGCTTGCTTCTCATATGAAAAGATGGTTTCTCCTTTATACACACAAAAAAATGACTGGAGCTGATTTCGGAATCGCAAGGAATCTAGAAGAAGAAAGAAACATGTACATATGGACAAATTCCGTTTATCATATTTATTTGTTCGGTACATTTCATTTTTCCTCCATGTTGCTTTGCTTCTCCTTAAATAATGTCCAAACATTGCGTTTGTCTGCAAGCAAGGCTCACGCCGCTCATGGGTTACGTTACCCATTTCCTCTGTTTTATTCTCCTTCACATTGTTTTCTGCATCAAAATCTCTCTCTCTCTCTCTCTCTCTCTCTCTCTCTCTTCTGCTGATGATGTTGTGGTATGATGATCGGTTCAGGTGCTGTGCCGTGCGCTAGGAGGAAAGGTGGGGAGGGCGAAACTCGGTTGGGACATTGGAGTCACCAACATAAACTTGTCCCCGTCAAGCACGAAACTCTTTTCTTCCCTCCAAATCCCGACCGTGCTTTCCGTGATCGAGTGCCACCGCGACGAGGTTGGTTTAGTGCCCTCTTGTATCGACGAAAATTAGTCAGTCAAGTCTCAGAACAAAGGGTTTGTTTCGATTTATCTGCTTTGACAGAGGTTATATGGTTGCATTTTAGGTCTTGGAGGCACCACCAGAAGCCGAGATACTGGCGTGGTCAGGTCAAACGGGGATCGAGATCTGCAAGTACCGTGAGCACATGATGGGGATTCAGGGTCATCCCGAGTACACCAAGGACATCCTTCTTAGCATAATCGAGCGTCTTCTTCAGCGCAATTTCATCGTTGTAAGTAACATTCGCCCACTAGTTATAGTTATGAGTGCAAGGGTATTCTCGTTATCGTGTAATATCATCAAATTCGATAATACTACCATAATATTACGTAATGAGAGTGTTGATTCGATTCGATATGATTGCGTATAGGAATCGTACGCAGACGAAGTGAGGGCGAACGTGGAGAAACTGGAGCCGGACCGAGAGGAATGGAAGAAGCTCTGCACCAACTTTCTCAAGGGAAAGTTATGGTGAAGACATAAAAACATAGACTTTAAGGAGGAGGGAGAAAGAAAAAGGCTAAGACTAGAGCAAATGTGGAGTAAATCTCACTCAAGGCTGATAGGTAAATTAGATTTTACCTTTCGAGTTTGGGGATATTTCCTTTTTAAGTTATATTATATTATGCGTTTTTTCATTGTACTCATTGAAACGTCTCTCATATTATATTAGAATATTAAAAAAAAAACTATCCCTCTGTGATTTTTGACAGTTTTATTTTTCATAGTAACGAGAAATTTTGTGTGGAATATTAAAATTGTTGATCTAAAATATGATATTCGTTATTGCTCCGTGTTACATTATTAATTAATGTTTTGAATGTTTGAAATCAAAACTTATAACTATACTTAAGAAGGTTGTGACCTTCACTAATCATGGTAATCAGGGGTATTTATTGGTGAAATGCTTTTGTTACTGGTCCAAATATTTTGTTCGTAGTAGCACATGTTTAAATTTCTTTTAGGAGATTTATATTTTTAGTTTGAAATAGCTATTTAATATTTGCTTTTGTGTTCAGATTTTGTTTATGGGTAATTTTTTATTTCGATAGTTAAAAGCGTATTTAAATCGTTCTAAAAATATATATTAAGAAAATATTAACTTAAGTTTTGAATCTAAACAGATATAAAAATAATTTAAAAATTAAATAAAAATAAAATAAATTGTTGAACCAAAATCTAATATATAAATCAATTACCATATTGACACAGTTTTTAGAATTTAAAAAAAATATACGAAATATTTTTCGAATTCTAATTAAAATCATAGAAGGATTTTAAAAAAATAAGAACGTTTGAAATCATTTATAATTATTAAATTTAGTTTAAAAAAACAAAGTTATATAAGAGGGCCGAGTGCCAGCCCACAAACCAACGACCAGTCATAAAGAGGATAAAAAATAAAGCATTAAGGGGAAAAAAAGCAATAAAAAAAGGAAAAGGCTTAGAACGGCCGGTGAAACAATCCCGCTTTCCAGAAGAGAAACCACATCGGAAGAAGAGAAAACGGACACAAAAAAGCTTCGCACCCCATTTTCTTCACCGCGAACTCCTCCGATTTCGGCATCTTCCAACTGTCAACGATTGGAGCGGACGATATTTCTGTCGGAATTTTGGGTTTTAGATGGAGAGGAGCGAGGAAGACGATCGACCCGTCGCCGGAGCCTCTTCTTCAGGATCCCTAAGATCGAGGCTCAGAAACAGAGCAGACCCTTTCCTCGTTGTTTGCAAATGCTTCAGCTTTGTCACCTCTCTTATAGCGATCCTCTGCGTTGTCGTCAATGTTCTTGCCGCCGTTCGCTCCTTCAGGGATAGTCACGATGTCCGCTCTCTCTCTCTCTCTCTCTCTCTCTCTCTCTCTCTCTCTCTCTCTCTCTCTCTCTGTGTAGGTTGCGGAGCCATATGGGTACTCTGATAATGCTGGTTTCGGATCGTTCTCTTGACCGTGGATTTCTTGGTTTTTGTTTCTGATTATTGATCAGATATTCGATGGAATCTTCAGATGTTACGCTGTGTTGATTGCTTGTTTTGTTGTTCTTGCGGAGACAGAATGGGGTTTCATCCTCAAGTTCTGGAAGGTATTGGATCTTTTGTTCAGTATCTTCCTTTTCTCTTTGAAATTCTCTCTCGATGCATTTGTCAAATTCCTTACATGAACAGTATTTGCCCAATTCATAGATTTCTACTGAACATCGCTGCAGGTATTGGAGTACTGGGCTGGTCGAGGAATGCTTCAGATTTTGTATGTTGCATCTCTGTGACCTCTCCTTCTGTTTCCTGGGTTTGTTTGTATTTGCAGAAAAATGATAATCTTTTGGTTTCTTTTGAAAGGTTTTGTCTTGTGCAGCTGTAGCCTTTTAGTATGATGAATTCGGTTTCTTTTGTTATGCGGAATTAGTTCTATTGATCTGAAACTTCCGATTTCAAGAACGTTGAGGAACTAAAAAACAAGATTGGGGTTCGGCTTGTTCAAGTTAGTTAACGTATGTCACTGTTTCTGTCCCATTTCAGTGTTGCTGTGATGACAAGAGCTTTCCCTGACTACATGGCTCAGAAGAAAGATCTCTTGGTTCTGCAGAACATTGCCAGCTACATGCTCCTCTCTTGTGGTTTCGTCTATGTTGTATCGGTAAGAGGATTTGTCCATCCTAAATTAATCTCAGCTGCGTATTTCCTATTTTGTGCTATTGATACCATGAGTTAGTTGGTTCTCTATTCATTTAGCTTTGAGATTGTTAGAAGTGTCTTGATCGAGACTTCGAGAGCGTGCCTTATTTCCACTGTCAACCTTAGGCTCCTGTTGTTCCTGTCCCAAGTTTTACCTCAAATGAAGAGGCTTCTGCCTTATTCATTGGCCTCTAACTCGTGTTCGGACCCGAGCCATTTCTTACAGCTTTTATGTGGTATGGTTTTGTTCTAGTAGAGTCTCGCATTGCACATGAAGTTCTGCTAAGATTTCAAGCCTCAAGGATCAGTTTTGATGGCTCTATAAATTTGACCCACTAGATGCATATGTTGCTTAATACAAATTTGCAGATACTCACGGGCAGAACTTGTAGTTCTTTTGCCTGAACCGATTCCATCTGTTGTTATGTCGGACGATGATGAAACTCCTAAACCGCGTTTGGGATTTCACTTGATTTCCCGGCCATACTTGGGAGTTCATATATTTCATTTGAATCTTTATGGCAACCATTTTTTGAAGTAATCTTTGCTACTTAGCGGCTTGTTTCTGTTTCAATCTCTGATCACTGTCTGATCTTTAGGGGCTTTTATGCATCGGCTTTCTGAAGCGTGCACGGCAGCAGAAGGAAATTTCAAGGGAACAAGCCATCAAGGACCTCGAGGTAAGTTTTTTGACTGACGCTCTCGTGGTTTCAGCAGCGATGAATTATCGAATTACATTACTTTCTAGAACCCGTTCTGCAATTGTTCATTGAAACTTTATCGGAGTGATGCAGGACATAGAACGCCGCAGGGAAGAACTCGAGCAATTGCTCCTTCAACGGCAGGGTAGAGATGATGATGCCTGATCTTCCTCTCTGAGAAAAAGATCATTATGTATGTGATAGGATTGTGTTTGCTCACTCTGTTTCATCCTGCCTAGGGTTGTTGCTGCTTAGGTTGTTCTTTTTCTTGTTTCCTGTTCAAAAGCTTGATTCTTTTTTTTTTCAATCACATAGCAAGAAAACATCGAGAGATTCACGAAATCTGTTTGCATCCATGAAAGTTATTCCGCAGTGTATATGGCTAAGTGAGACAATGTTGGTCATTCCCCGACCTCAAATGTTTGTTCGGTTTCTGTCAGTCCTCGTCGTCTATCTCGGATGATGACTTTCCTGAAAACTTACGCCATCTCTGCTTGTTCTTCTCGATGTTGTTCTGATTTTGTGCAAATTCAGTGAGCCCTTGTCTAAATGCTCCAAGGGTAACCCCGTTTCCCACCAAGATGCTTGTCACTCCCATTTTCGATACCTGCAAATTTCGTTTCGGTTTTCGTGGGCAAAGGATTTGATCGGTCTCGTTGATCTTTGTTTACATGTTGCGGAAAAGAATTAAAAATTGGCGAGAAGAGAGAGATTGCTTACAGATTTGATATTTCTGTCTTCATCATCGAAGAAGAGCATCGAGGTGAATGGCACGCTTGTCCTTGCGTGTATCCTCTGAAAATGTTCCGTCTTGTGACTCCAACTCGAAAAGATCTCCTGAAACAATCCAAGAGGAAACAGAGAAATACATCTCACTTCGACTAAAAATGCTAGATGCCGTAATCTACTGAATGAAGATGCCCGTAAGAAGAACAGTTTTCGAGCAAAACAAACATCTACACTCTTCAGAAATTCACCTCTTCTGAACAAGAACAACACTTACTAGTAATGTAAAGAGGGTTTATCAGACAAGATATGAAGTTGTGTCTGTTGGTCTCACCTTGGTAATGAACATCGGTTTGATGTTTAACTTGTCGAGGAATGTGTTAGCTATGTCTGCAGTCGGAGATCTTGAAGCGATTGCCATATCGATCCCCTTTTCTTGCAGAGCTTTCAGGATGCCCTTTGCATTCGGATACAAAGACGGCATTTCGCGTTTGGAGCGGCATTCGCTGGCCGGATAACACAAATCAACAAAGACCATTTCAAACATTTCATTGCAAAAGAACACACTAGTCATCATCTTTGTCGCTTTCGTTTTCTCATTTTCCGGTTACAGAGTCAGATAGACAAATCCATTTACAGATTCAGATAGACAGAAATTTATTGAATCATGCAGCTTCAAAGACATCTGCCATTATTTCAGATTCCCTTTTCCTTCTTAAACGAAAGAAATCAAAAACAGCTTCTTCACAATCGTAGCAAAATCACTCTTCCGTCACCCCTTTATGACAACTAAAAGAGCATATACACCATAATAATGAACTTCACAGAATGATGGGAGTTTGAATTTCTTCAAATTCACCATCAAAATCAAAATCGAAAACCCTGGATGATATTCTATAGTTATTCGTCGATTTCCCATTTGATCCCTATGAGATATCAAACAAGAGAAGGATTCCAGGAATTTACCAATAAAAGGGCCAGAGAGTGTAATCGAGATCGAAGACCACGAGCCTCGGAAGAACTTGAAACATTCCCATCATCTGCATCGCCTCGTCTCTCACCTTCTCCTCCGCCATCTCTCTCTCTCTCTAGAAATAGACAGGAGGAAAATGGCCGGGAGGAGAGAGAAGTCGCTGAGAATCTCTGTTCGTTGAGAAAAATTGCAAGAGCAGAAACGCAACGCTATTGGCTCCTTTATAAGATTTCACTACGTTAGCCAGAAATATTTCCAAACGACTCCCTCTATTTTTCGAGTTTTACAAAAAAGGCCTTATTTAATTTTCATTGAAGCCGTCGGGTGATATATCGTGACTTTAAGATTTGACAAACTGTATCCGACACTGGATAAAACGATTATAAGACTTCAACTTCCTTTTCCCAAAAATGTGAGAGTACCATACGTTAGCAAGTAAAGGGAATATAGAGAATCATTGCCTCTTTGGCCGCTTAGTTATCTGTTTCTCCAATGGCCGAGACACCAAATCTCGGCTTCTCGCTAAGACATCATCCTCACCACCTCCTCTACCTCTCTCTTTCGAGCCACGGTCTTCGCTCGACAACAAAACCCGAGAAGAAGCAGAATCTTTAATCCCATCGCTTCCTTTGTCGCTAACCTCGAGTTCAAGCGAGTCTTCAACGACGCAAAGAGAGAGCATCTCAACCGACGTTGAAGGAGACTGGATTTCGCTTCTTCTGTGGTTCTCTTCAACAAGTAGAAGCATGTCATCTTCGTTTTGTTTGACTTCTGATAAGTCCGGGGACTCGGGAATAGATGATATTGAGACCAGATCTTCCTCGTCGCTGTCTTCTATATAAAGCGTACATTCCTTGTTCCGACATGTTTCCACCCGTTGATGATCATTGCTGGGAAATAAGGTTGTCCTAAAAGTGTTCGTCTCGTCAACCATCTTCGATGTACAATTATGTGTATCCGGTGGTGAACTGGTTGTTGCATTCTCACTGATTTCTTGGACTTCCTGATTCGAGAAAAGATACAATTGCTTATAACAGAATCATTTATGTAAGAAGCGGTAGTGTTACGGGGCAGAAAGTTAGTTACCTTGATTGGCGACATGAAAACCTTTCGGCAGTACTTGGATGCGTTGGTTTCATAACCTCCTTTATCGAATTTTTCTTTGCGAGGAATCAGATCCAGAGGCTCTCCAGAGCTTTTCCTGCATCTTTCAATGTGTACATGTTGAGTTGTTGATGGCGAATTCTTGGCTTGGGGGACAGAGTGGGGGGTCGGTGAGGAACCATCAGATGAGTTTCTCGAGCTACAAGTTTCCGTCACGGTGTCAGTTTCTCGGGGAACAGAGTTGGTAATTGGTGAGGAACCATCGGATGCTTTTCTCGGGCTACAATTCTCCTTTACGGTTACCGTTTCTTCTTCTGGACTGATCTTATCAGATACTCCAGAAGAAGACTGGGTACTCTTGCAACTAACATTTTTCCGAGAATGATCTTTCTGGAGACTGTAAAGCAACTCTCGGATGTATCCACGCTTCAAAGACGCTTCCGCAGGAGGAAACCATTCCCTTGTTAGCTGAAAGGAAACATATAGAACATAAAAATTTTGTCCCAACTGACAGTAGTTTCATTTGACGATTGATAATCACCTCGAGTAAGGTATTGTAGTTGACGTTTCTCGACACAATAAGACAGTTATTAAAAGTTCAATGTAGTTATCATCAGCGCCAAGTTAGGATTCATACTACATGATATAGATTCTTCTACTATATCATTTTTATTTTCTCAAAGTTCTTCAAGAAACACAACAATAACTAACAACCCGAATAGATTAAAAATGTGCATTCGGTAGTTATAAGACAAGTAAAACAATGGTACACTAACAATTATCACTAACGGTTCACTATGGCATAGTCCCCTATTTTAACACTCCAGATGCAACTTAACCCAATCTACAACAGACGAAATGAAATACTTACAAAACTGGTTGACTTTGAGATAATGGAAGGGTTGAAGTTAGCAGGAGCTTGCCGAAGAAAAAGTTCCAAATAGTGGAGTAAAAAGAGGCCACAATCGAATGAATTCTGCTGCTGAGGGACCTGAAATTTTTAGTTAAGCAACAATATGATAGAAACCGAGGGCTTCTTTCAGGATAGTTTCCCTCACACCTATGTACTGGAAGTCTATCAAAATATCAGAAAACCGATGAAGAATTCTATAAAGTTCATAATTTGGCAGGCATTTTTGGACACAAATCAACCAATTATTTCTTTGACATGCCATACGGCCATATTTCATCAAATTTTGTCTTTGTATGCACACAAATATGCCAGAAAAACATTGTAAAGTATCCAATGGTCCTAACATCGAAGTTTTCAGGATAATTAGTAGCATAAGTAAGCAATTACTTTACATGACTTGGTCCAAATCATAAGTCTAAGGCTGAAGATGATTTCATTCTCGGTAGAGAAGTAATACCTGGAGTGGAATGAACTGTAGATTTAAAATTCTCGCGGAATCATCTGTTTTATTATTGCCATGCCTCTCTTTCCACTCTTCAGCTAGATAACTACGACCACATGGGCAACACATAAACGATACCTCAATAGAAAATTACCGATTAATAAAAGGAATCTTCATGCCAAAATCTACGAATTCGAAATAGAAATGTTATATACAATGAGCCGGAAGGGTGAGCAAAAGAAACAATAAATAGATGTAAATAGGATGAACAAAACCAGTCTCAAACAGCAAACCCAACACCATATATTAAGTGTCAACATTAATTTCCAAAGAAAAAACAAATAGGATTTAAATTTTATACAATTTCTGTAGATCGTTCACAGCTCAATAGCATCATTAGCACCAGGTAATTTCAACATCAATCAAATCTTAACACATCAGAAACCAAGTTAATAATCTAATGGTATATAATCCATTTCAGAGCCATCAGAGTTTGCACCTTCTCTTTTAGTAAAGCACAAATCTAAGATACCATATAAAAAAAGCCATGGAACTTAACCGGACATCTTGAAACACAAATGACAAGAAAGAAATAATGCATGGCATTTCAACATTGAGGAAAAGATCTAAAATGTACCTTGGAAAAATACTTTTCAGGCCTCTATGGCTTCCCTTAATTGAGTCCATATGCAAGATGCAAGGAACCCTTTGTGCGTTATGAGCTTCAACATCTGCCAGTGAAGATTTCTATGATGTAAAGTAAATTCAACAGATTCAAGAAGATTAATGCTGTCGTGAATCTGACCTTTAAAATGAACCGCTTCACCAAGATGGCAGATGACAATCAGACTCCAATGAAGACTGCAAGAAATGCATGTATAAGACACCTTATAAGCCCTCACAACTATTGACATGGACGGATATATTCTCACTTGAAGTTAACTGGAATGAATATGTAATCCTTCCCGAAAAGATCCACATTCTTAGTCCACTTCTGCACACGTTCAAATGCTTCCTGGCCGCGAGAAGTGCTACGTGAACCTCTGTCTATGTTGGCCAACTTGCGGAAAAAGAAACAATTGAAGAAGTGGAATCTGCATTGCTCTTCTGTTTGAATCTGATCCTTAAGGTATCTGCAAGAATCATACGCAAACTTACAAGCTGTGTCTAACTGGCATATGTACAGAAAAGTGCAATATAAATGAAAAAGATATACTTTGTAAAGGCTAAAACACTATCAGAAAGCTTCTGGCCCCAAAGCCTATCGTTAGGCAAGATGAAAGTAAGGCCGATGACCAGATGGAGAGCACTACTAACAAATTCATTGATACTCATTCCAGCTGATCTGAGGCCTTTCCTCGAATGAGCACATCCAAAGCATATGGAATGATGATGTAAACCTTAAACCTTGGAACATGTATTAGAAACGAAACTTGCCTGATATAGAAATCGATTATGGTGTCATTGACGAAGCTCTCTGGCTGTAGAAAATCAATGTCTCTCTTGCTAATTAGCATAGCATCTGGATCCCCTTGAGGGTAAATTATATCTTCAAATGACTCAGTGGGACTGATAAAATCAGAATTTAAACAGAATGCATCAAGAGGTAAGGGATTGATATAATAATGTCATAATCCATTCAAGTCATGAAGTGTCATTCTGTCATTGAGGCATCAAGAAACTATTCATTGAAAAATGCAATACTTTATTACAAGTTTGGTAGCCTTTCAAGCACAATAGATGGCGCCACAGGAACCTACTCATCATATAACTTGCCTCTGACATATCAAGAGCAAACTCTACAAGAGATATCCCCTAAAATTTGATGATATTAGGCACAACTAATTCTCAGGTACTACCCCAATAACATAATATGACGTTAAGAGTGTGACACACAATTTATGCAACAAAGATGAATTACATGGCATGTTCAATAAATAGCAGAAAGATAACCGCGGCAGGTAATAACAGGATTGCTAAGTGAACTTACGTCGTCAGACAACATTTATCAACAATTATATTATACTGAGTATTTTGCATAAATATATGATAGTTTTATACTCACTTGGTGATTAAAGTTCCCGAAATTTGGCCTTTGAAAGCATGTTCCTCACTTTCTCCATCAACACTGCAAGATGCCCACTTAAAATCTGTAAACATATCTTCCTAACTTAACCTTTTAGGCTTCAGAGCACAAACTTTCCTAATTCATTTTGGGATATGAAAGGCTTAGGTACAATTTACATTTAGAAGAAAAAAATATTGGAAATCAATGAGCAGTGAAATAGTCAAGCAAAAGTGTATTTTAAGAAGACAAATAAGTGCTGAAAAAAAATTGTTTTCAGGAAAGCAGTAAAAGCAAAAAGTAAGGTACAACTACAGCTAGAGGGCTTGTTTTGTGACCAACTTTGTAATGTCACCGAATTTGCCTATAAGTGTCGCTGGAGTTCAGCAAAAGAATCATATGAAACATAAAACTTCAAGATAATTCTTCACGATAAGGAAGTGAACTGTCATTCACAAATAACAAAAAGTAACATAAAATAATGCAAATTAAAAAAAAATGCTTAGCTGACTTACACAGAAATATCAAACCACATGTCCTTGTATCTCGAGTTCAATGATTTGATGGCTTCTAGTGCTACACACCAATTAGGTTCATAAACAGCAAATTTTAACAGATCGATACCTGTCAGCATGTTTGTAGATAGCTAAATAAGAGTTGATTTTGACAAATATATACAAATAAACTTGAAAGATAAAATGTGAAATGCTCCACCAAAGGTTGAAAATATCGACCATTTAATGCATATAATAAGAAGAAGCAGTATGTTTTCACTTTACTATTGAAGAAGCATCTCACGTAAGAAATTTGAATAAAATCCGTGTTCAGGTTATGAAGTTGTACTTTTAACAACCCCCTAATGGTTAAAAAAACATAACATGGCCCATTAAGAACTTTTGAGAGAATCTCAAACCTGTAGTCTCATTGGCACAGACAACTCCTTTTGGATTCCTGGATTTGATAATTAAGTTGACAATGGCAGTCTCAACCTGAAACTTATTGAAGAGTTCCAGTATCAGAAAAAAATCTATCCACATATAAATGAAGAACTGCGTTACTCACCTCTAGAGACCATTGAGACTCAATTTTGAATATATCTTCTACTGCCCATTGACATCTAAAAGTCCCTTTAGTCGCATTTACAGAAGAACCTTCAACCTCTACGTAGCTATCTGAAAAGGTTAATTTTGAATTTGTACAGTATATATCCCCATATATCACAACATCAGGGATTACAAGAACTCGCAGATTTTCAGTGTCCTGCCAGCAAAAAAGGAAAAAAAAAAAGAAGAAGAAATAAATAAAAGATATATTAGCACTGTTAATAAAACATCAGGAGGAAAAGAAAGCCTAGACATATGTGTTGAAGACAGAGATGATATCCAGGTAAGACTCACAATATGAAGTGCACCAGAAGTACAATCTGAGTCTTCTTCTCCAGATGACACTGAGACAATGCACAGTTCATTAAATCAGGAAATTTTCAGGCAAGAGGCAGCAGAAATATGCAGCTAGCTAAAATAAATAAATCAAGGAAACCTTGCTTGTCTCTGAAAGAAGAGGTAGAAGTTGATAAGCTAATTTCTGTCCTTTCACGGTAATTATCAGAAACCATATCAATCATGTCACCCTGCAATGATATTAAAGGACAAATGACAGTTAGAAGTAACCAGAATAATTAGCTGGAGATCAGTTAGGCATTCATTTCCATGATTATTAGCTCCTTTGTGTCTACATAGTACATTGTTATTACTTACAATTCCATATCCACTTGTATCACACCTTGTTCCTTCTTTGGGGAAGACTGCATAAAAATAACACATGAATAAATACACATCTGATATGGAGGGGAGATAAGAGTGGGGTCAAGAAAAACGAACATAACATTAACACAAACAGTGAGTTCTTTTCATCCTTGGAACAAGAAGGGACACAGATCATGAACCTTGTGCACTTTTTTCACATCGTTCATCTGAGATCACATTGATTATTTGCTTCTGTGATCACTCATAAAGACAAATAGGGACAGTCAATAATCCTTTATCTGAGTACAGTTATGATAGATGAAGGGAAAATTCTGAGGGCAAATGAGAAATTTACTTCGGTGCCCAAAAGAGGAGATTGTAAATGAGGAGTCAAACCATGAACCCCCTCTTTAAAGGCACCTCTGTCAGATGACATATTGGCAGGATTACACGCTAACTTTGAGCATTGTTGATCTACCACGCAGGCACAAGTATCTGATGATTTGCTACTCTGCCCCATTTCCTGAGTCCAACCCTCATTTGCAGCTGCAAATAGAAAATGTGAAGGAGCTTAAGAAGAAGTTCTGCAATAGAGAAAAGGAAGTGGTTGTCTCTTTTACCTTCTACGTCAATAACTCTGCTGAGGGGTTCCTTTCTCTCACTTGTGGTGTCCTGTGAAACTACCAAAACAAGAAAAACGTTAAAGGAAGAAAACATAATCCGGAAACATCGTGTAGTAAGCCCACAGTTTCAGAAAATCAGCACAGAAGCAAAACACATAAAAGGAATGGTTAACAAACCAATACAGAGCAGAAGCATAGATTTTTCATAGCAGTTATCGAACATGGACACAATATACAAGTATTAAGCATCAGATTGCAACAAGAGCAACTTAGCCAAATGAGTGATTCCTAAAGACCACAAGATAAAAAATAGTGTTATTTTGATTTACTTAACTGGCCTCATCAATTACTGAAAACAAGCATTCAACCAAACAAACAAACAAATCAGACAGGTATCATCATTAAGTTTCATCCAAAATATGCATAGACACAGAAATATATACACACGGACACATTAGCATGTATCAGCATAACGATCAAGACCATCATTATCATCATTACGATCTCGATCACCACCACCACCACCACCACCACCACCACCACCACCACCACCACCACCATCATCATCATCATCATCATCATCATCATCATCATCATCATCATCATCATTTTTGCCACCAAGAAAACGGTTATGGTTACCCAAGCATCAATTAGCTAGTCACTCTTATACTTCATTGGCAACTCGAGTACTAAAATTCTTCAGAGAACACAAATCACGATCACAGTAATCCTTCGGCCTTCTAATGATCACACTCCGACGCATCTTCCACACCAGATTTTGCGAATAAATGATTAAACAATACAAGTAGGGACAGAGAAGAAACACTCACAGTACCGAAGAAACTCATACTTGTTGATGGCGGAGGATGATTCCGATCCTGAAGACTCGAACCTTCGCAGGAGCTTCTTTGACTCCTTCTCGATCTCGTCCTCGGTGAAATCGAACACTCGGAACTGCTCCGACTTCCCAGGAGAGGGAATAGAAGGCCGAGTCATCGCCAGGCCGATGCTGAGTTACGAACTCGGTCGCTGGGTTGAGGATCACGAGGCGTGTTCCGTACGACGCACGAAGAGAATAGAGGAGAGGAAGGAATTTGAATTTTGGGGTTTTCGAGTGCGGGTTCCCAATTTCTCTGTGTTTACCTTTTCTTGCTTCTTGATTGACCTTTTTCGGAGAAAACCATTTGATTTCCGGAGTATTATTATTTTCTTTTTAATTTAGTCTGTTTTCGTTTATCCCTTCTAGTGTTTCTTTCATCCTCTCCCTCTCTCTTTTTCAAATTTCCAAAAAAAAAAGTAATGAATTTATATTTATATTAAAAAAAAGTAACGAATTTATCGAGAAGCCACCGTAGATATTAAGAATGAAAAAGATCTCAGCCGTCGATTCACTCACAGCTTTTCGCTATATAAATAAACCCGCCATCATGTGATCGATTTCATTTCTTCCCTTCTTCCGTTGCCAACTGAACCTTCTGGTTCCCGCCATCGGCGAGAGGTATCTCTCTCTCCCTTTCTGTGTTTCTTCGCGTATACATACACCTACACTTTTCAAGCGCTGTGTGAACATTTCTTGAGATTGTTCTTGCGGATCGGGCTCTGTAATTCTTCAATCTTTGTGGACGTTGCAGAATTTGCTTGTGATTGAAGTCAAATTAGCGATTGCTTCACAGAATCACAGGTATGCCGATTGATATTTCACCATTCTTCGTTTCTTGTTCTAGAGATGGAAATTCCCGGTTCCTTCTTGACGAGGACGTTATCTGCGTGGTGTATTGTGGTTGAATCTCACACTGATTAATACAAATGCGATTTCTTCTTGCCTTCTTCTTTCGAAATTGTTTTCTAAGCGATAAGATCTTGAACACTCGAACAGATCAAGAACAAGGGTTCGAGATTGGATATATAATTTTGAATGCTTCGCGTAGGCTGTAGCATAATCTTGATCCTACTCGATGAACGAGGGTTCAAGATTGGATAATTTTCATGTTATTTAGCTTTTGGTTGTTTGCTTTCTGGTTTGGTCATCGGGAAGATTGGATTTTGAGTTCATTTTGATTTTCGCAAAATAGTCTAACTTTGGATCCAAAATCTTTAGACTACTTTTTGTTAATCTTTGGACAGACGCCGGCGACTTTGCGTAGTCATCTTCATGGAATATGTCTGAACATCGGTTTTGCTTTTCTGTTAGATATTGAAATCCTAGTATGTTTTCATTTTGGCTCTGATTGCCACTAATAGAACTTTAGAATGGCGAGTGAAAAAAGCTTGAAAGGCGTGGAGATTTCACATGGCGGATCTGTGTCAAGAGGGGTTGTTGCTGAAACACGGTATCATTGTCTCTTCGGCCTTTTTTTTGTTGTTGTTGGAGAAGCAGATTAAAAACATTTGGATGTGTATCAATGGTAGTTTGTGTCTTCTCATAGGAAAAATGCCGACAGCAAGGAACTGACAGATCAAGACTCCACTGACCAAGTACATTTCTTGTTACTATTCCTCCTTAATGATATTTTTACACTGGTTGGCAAAATCTGAGATCCTTTATGTCCCCTCCGATGGATCCTTCTGAAATTTAGGAGCATGAGCAAGATGAGGAAATTTTGGAAGGTGAGGGCAAAACCAAAAAGTTCATGAATGGTGAATCTGATGTACCGTGACTCATGAGCTCCAATTCTCTCAGATTCAAAGTCGCGTGAGTTTGCTCAGAGTGCACTAGAGAATGAAGAGTCATCCGACATGGAATCTCAGCTTCGTGATGTTAGTTTCATAACTGTGTATCTCCAATGGTTATGTTTAATTTTTCTCCTCCATTGCCTGAACCGTTACAAATTTAATCCTCCACCCTGCTTTTTTTTATGCAGTTGAAGGAGTTAGGCATCAAAGTTGAGGAGCTGGAAAATGACCATAAGCAGCTTCGACAGGTGCTCTTAGAACTTCAGGAAACAACAGCTAAACTCAGGGACAGAATCATAAAGATTATGGTCTGCACCTCTATAAAAACGTGTTTTTTTTTCTCTATTTCTCTGTCACCGATGTTATACACCATCACGGGTGTGTCGTGGTTGGCAAAAAGATGATATCTTCTTTTCTTTTCTTTTTTTTATCTCTATGCTCATTTTGGATGGATCCTTATTCAACCTTAGGACTATCATGAGCAGCATACGATGAATTCAGAAGGTGAGTGCACTGCATTCTTGAATCTTACCAACCATATCTCATAATAAGCTGCTTTTGTCTCCTGACATATGCGATCTTTCTTTACTCAGATTCAAGGTCCCTGGGCTCTGCTCAGAATAAGTTGGATAGTGAAATGACATTCAGCCTGGATTCTCTGTTTGCTATGGTTAGTTTTGCGGTGCTGGTGTTTTTTTTTTTTCTGGCATTCGTTTACGATTTTCAATCCTTACATTGCTTATCTAACAGATAAGGCTGAAGGACTTGGAGGACGAGCATGAGAAGCTTGGGGAGAAGTCTGAGAATCTTATGCAGGAGCTGAAACTGCTTCGAGAAACTACAGCTACGCTCGAGGAGGTCACAAAAGAGCAGTTGGTTTGCTCCTCTAAAACTACAACTAAGTTCATTGTCTTCCTTTGACCAACTTTTTATGACTACTTGAGATCAAGAGGGAAGGCCGTTTCTCGATTGAAACAGGACCAGTTAGGGGATCAACATGGGCTCCAGGCAATTGCACACATGATTGAGATGCGCACCGGTCACGAGGACGTTAATGCCAATCACAGGGATCGAAAGGAACGATGAGCAGAGTTGCAGAAAAACTATCAGAAAGTGTCTATAACGTAGTGAACATTAACGCATTCTCTCAGGATGAACCACAGTTTAGATTATCCCACCATGGTAGTGCTCGTTGAGTCATAAGGAGACGTTTGGGGTTTAGATATGCAAGACGCCTTCCCTTTTCCATTCCAAAGCTTGAAACACCGTGCCGTTTTATTCACACCCGGAATCAGAAATACCCTTACGGCCGGTCTGTATTTCCTGTCTTAACCTGACTCTAAGATCAAGTCGATTACTGAAAAGCGCGGTCCCTTTCTCGTCCACTGGAGCACAAATTCTCTCTCTCTCTCTCTCTCTCTCTCTCTCTCTCTCTCTCTCTCTCTCTCGTTCAAAGGGTTTTACCCTCTCGCCCTCTCCCTCTTAAAGAAAAAGTCAGAGCGGAAAATGATGGGCGGCGTCAGTGGCGGCGGCGGAGGCGGAGGTAACAGAGCGGAGGCGGAACGGTGGTTAGTGACGGCGGAGAAGCTACTCGGCACCGGTGACCTTCACGGCGCTAGGAACTTCGCGATCCGCGCGTGTGAGTCTGATCCCCACCTCGCTGAGCCCGCCGAGTTAATCCTCGCCGTCGCCGAAACTCTTGTCGCTGGAGAATCTCGCGTCGGAGGCACCAACATGCCCGACTGGTACGGCGTTCTACGGCTCGTCCGATTCACTCATAACCCCGAACTCGTCGGAACTCAGTACAGTAGACTCTCCATGCTGCTTAACCCCAACCGGAATCGGTTCCCGTACGCCGACCAGGCGTTCAGGCTTGTCTCTGATGCGTGGTTTGTTCTGTCGGATCCTTCGAGGAAGGCGTTGTACGATCGGGAGCTGCAACTGAGTCACTTTGGCCAACTCGGTCAATTAGGGTTTCAGCTTTTCAATCAACCAGTGCAGCACCAGCACCAGCACCAGCACCAGCACCAGCAACCGCAAACGCAAACACAGACACAGGCACAGACGCAGACGCAGACGCAGACACAGACTCTGTCGTTTCAGGACCAGCAGTTGCCGTTTCAGCTTCATTCACAGCCTCCGCCGCCGCAGTCGCAATTTCA
>NW_010963495.1:186806-214948 GCF_000463585.1 Tarenaya hassleriana | reverse complement strand
ATCCTTGTTGATGATCAGTTCAGCAGCAGCAGCAGCGCCAGCAGCTTCAGCAGCCGTCGCAGCAGTATCTACATGTAAGGCAAGAACAAACGGAGTCGATTAGAAGTGGTTCTAGTGGTTCTAGTGGTAGTAGGAACTACAAACAACCAGTGAAGGAAGATAAATTACTGAATTTGAACAATGCAACCGAAAGGGCTCAACCAACTCAATTCCCTGACTCGGACAAGCTAGGCTGGTCCATCGGCTTGGCTCATCAGAATCGTTCGTCTGAGACATTGTGGCCGCCTGACTCCACTCGGTCCTCAAAGCCAACGAGGCCGTCTGAGCCGATGTGCCCGGTTGAGCCAATGTGCTCGGTTGAGCCTATGCGGCCCTCTGAGTCTATGCGGCCATCTAAATCGTCACATCTGTCTGATTCGTTGTGGCCAGCAAAGTCAACCAGGTCTTCAGAGCCAATACGGCCCTCTGAGCCAGTGAGACCATTTGAGCTACCGAAGCCAACCGAGCCTCTGCTGCATGCTGAGCCTATGCTGACCTCTGAGCTTATGCAGCCATCTGAATCTGTACATTCGTCTGAGACATTACGATTATCAAAGTCAACTCGGTTGTCTGAGCCAGTGAAGCTGTCTGAGCTTCTGCGCCCATCTGAGCCCACATGGCCATCTGAGCCTATGCAGCCATCTGAATCGGTACATTCGTCTGAGCCAATGTGGCCACCTAAGCATTCTCGGTTGTCGGAACCAGCACAGGTGTCACAACCAGTACAGCCATCTGAGCCAATGCCGCCGTCTGAGCCTACCCAACTGGCTAAACCCATACCCACGAGTGAGGTAACGCAGCTGCGTGAGCCTACTCAACCCAATAAGTCTGTGAAGTCATCCGAGCCAAAGGGCCCTTCTGAGCCACCTACTAGGACATCTGAGCCAGTCAAGGCATCAGAGTCAGCTCAGCCCTCGGAGCCGCCTCTCGTCTCTCGGCCTACTGGTCCCTCGCCACCACCTCCAGTCTCCCATCCAACTCGTGTCTCGGAGATACATATGGCTTCCGAGCAAACACTGCCACCGTCCATACAAGCTAGGCCAAGTAGGGTTGCACAGTCTACTACTGCTTCTGAGCCCAAGGCACTGAGTTTCTGGACTACTTGTCCATACTGTTTTGTGCTTTATGAGTATCCTGATATTTACGAGGAATGCGTGCTCCGATGCCAGGCTAAGAGCTGCCGGAGATCTTTTCAGGCAGTTAAGCTTCCTTCTCCACCCCCACTTACTGAAGACGACCGTTATTATTGCTGTTGGGGTTTCTTCCCGATAGGGTTCTCAAAGACGACTGAAACCTCTGATGGGGTTTTGCCAAAACCGGTGCAAAGACAGTCTTCTCCGAGGGTATATTATGACGATGATGATGTTTACGTAGAAATTTCTGAACCTAGTGAGGAGGACGAGGATGACCATGATTGGCGGTGGAACGAGAAGATGAAAAAGAAAGCAAAGATAGGTCAGCCGAAAAAATCACCTGCAAAACCTACTAAGAGGAAGCTTGGAAGACCTCGCAAAGTAATTCAAAATCCATCGACTAGCGAAGCTATTGGGCAAAACGGTGCAGAGTGTGTACCCAAGAGAAGGCCTGGGAGACCTAAGAAACAAGTTCAGAATCCATTATCATATCAAGTTAGTGGAGACGGACATGGTGGTGGATCTGTGGGTCAGTGGGGAGGAGAGTAACATTGAAGGAATTGGCATTTTGAGAAGCTTGATGAGTTCTTTTGTAGTTTGCCGATACTTTCATCGGTGGCAGATGATAAGGTTAAAGGCTGCTGATTGAAGTAAGGCTCTCTTCTCTTTATCTTTCTTTTTTCGGTTTTATTTCTCGTTGGCTGTTGTACTTGTTAATTGTAGTCCTCATTCAAACAATTGTTCGATGTAGCAGTGTTTTAGGTGTATTGTTTTCCTTTGTATCGATCTAGCTTGGGTTTTGTTGTATATTTATCGGGCTATAGGTAGCCACTGTTCCCCTTTCTATAATCTTGTTTTGGTAAGACCCAGTTAATAATGTATTATCTGGGTTTTTTTTTTCGGGGAGCTAATGAAAAGGACGTTATTTAGCGGTTTCATAACTTTGTCTCGATCTATGTCGGATCTTTGGGTTTTACGGATGCCAGATTTGTTGGTTTATGCCTCTAAACTTGGAATGATTTACTCAAAGAAATATGGCCTCTTGAGGTTTTTTTGGCTTTTCAGTCTAATTGATAATATCAGGAATAATGCTTGCCTAAAGGGGTTGAAGATATCAAATGTTCAAGGTGGGTGATGTCCATTTTAGCTCGTTTTTTGTTATTTATGTTTGCGCCATTAGATTCTTCTGCATTGTTGGTAATTTATTCAGTAGCTGTTGCAGGATGCCAAACTATCGCCCAGACGCTGTATTGGTCTTGTGCGAGTAACAAAGTATGTTCTCCTTTTGCTCCTTATGATGAAAATTATGGCTCTGAACCATGTTATATTCGTGTTTTACGACTTTTTTTGCGATGTTAGTGGTAGGTCATAATTGAAAGATGGTTCTTTCTGGATCAAATGTTTTATCGAGTTCTTAACTTTTCGTTGCTGTTTCTGTTTATACGAGTCGAAAGTGCAGGTCTTTCTCAAACTGACAGAAGCGGCAGGATGGATGACCGTCTATCGTTGCCTGCGGAAAACAGACTCGGCCTTTTTCCCCATTCACTCTGTGCCTGAAACACAATAACAAGTTTCTACGATGGGTTGGATTAATACTCTGCATCTTCTATGTTTTCTTTTCTGATTATTTGCCTTGATGACGATTGTTCCTTACGACATCTGGATTCGTCAAGACGGCGATCCAATTCCAGAAGCTATTTACGATGTTTTTTGTTTTAGTTTGGTGCAGAGATAAGAGCGCCTTTCGTCGCCTTTTTTGAGCTTCGAGTATCGAATCCAATTTACTACAACACCAAACATTTGGAACTCATAACGGGTAAGTTGTTTATCGGATTTGATAATGCAAAACCTGGCGAGATCATCTTCACCGTTATATTGCCTCTGTTTTACTTAAATATTCATAGGTTCTACTTCAATTTCCACTTGTTGCTCAAATCTTGGTCCGTTTGGTTATTCGTGGAAATACCCCGCCGTAAATAGTTAAACTCTGTTTTAGGAAGCTAATGGAATGTAGGATCAGAAAGAAGAGAAAATCTTGTGAACCATCTAACTAGTCTTTGTTTGATTGAGAACTGTCTTGATCTTATGAATCATTTACATGTTTCTATTTAAGTTATTAACTCTTTTTTTTATTTATTTGACATAATTTCTAAGCCGTCCTTATAACTGGCTTGATCATGATTTGTTGAAGTACTGTGGTAGGCTTGGGGCGAGACATGCAAAGCCTGTTGTACTTAAATGAAACTGGGTTAGACTCGGCTGGGTTTGGTTTGGTTACAAAAAAATAACAATCGTGAAAAAAATACTGTTTCATTTCATAAATGTAGCATATGACACGTCCAACTTAGTAACTCTTCCATCGATGTTGGGTACAATATCTGAATATAGAACATCAGAAACACCATGTAAATATTGCAAAGAATGTTTAATAGTATTCCAAATTTAGGGTTCGGATTCAGGCTTTAGAAGGTGTTGAGAAGAACGGTATGGAAGGAAAACTCGGTCTCGGAAAACCAGGAAGTTGAGGCAAACCAGGCCGCATCGGAAGATCGGAAAAGCTGTGGAAAACCAGGAATCTTAGGCAATCCAGGCCGCTCTGGGAGGAAACCCGGGACTTCCGGGAATTTCGTCGCAGGAATTTGCTGGAAAAGCTGTCTCGATGCAAGAGCGGAACTGATCATGCACAAAAACGTAAGAGCCACCAAGAAGGAAGTAACTGAGAGAGGATCTTGAATGAAGCCATTGTTGTTTTGTTGTCTCATCTCATGGATCCATGAGGTTTATATATAGGAGAAGAGCTTGAAGGAAGTAACTGAGAGAGGATCTTGAATGAAGACAATAAGAGGTTGTGCTAGATTTGTCTCTGATGGTTTTAGGGTTTGTCGCTTTGACTTTGAGATTGAATCTTTTGACCAATTACAAGAAATACTAAACTGTTAACCTTCACATTCGCTGGATAAACAAACCAAAATCTTATAATTAGATAGTGATTATCCAAGCCTCATAAGGTTAACGAAAGCATATTTCTTTATTTTATTAGAACATCTGATCTCGAACCTGAATGATTGTTTTTATAAATTTCATGGGTTTAGGTTATAACTGTTGTTAGCTCACGAAAAAGGCTCTCTTTCAAGAAAAAAATTTAAATTTATTTTTGTATAATTTTAATGGTTAGTCCAAAATCCTTTCTAGCGTTTTATTTGCCGTGAGCAAACAATTTGACCAATATATGGGTAAGGACTTGTTGAACCAATTTACTCGAATCTATCAGATGTGAAGCAAACACCTTTAGAAGTTGAACTAACAATTATATTTTAAATATTTTACTAAACCGATTAATAATTAAGCCCATGTACGTAACATTTTGGATAATGCAGCTATATATATAATTGCTCAAAACTCTTTTGCAACAGAAACCAGCCAAGAGCAATACAATGGCCTCTCGCAAGATCATCTCCGTTGTCTTCTTCGTCGCTCTCTCCTTCTCTAATATGATAGATATCGGTGTAGCTTCTTCACGTCTTCTCCTCCAGCTGCCTCAGATTCCTAATCTGCCGAATCCCGGGACAGTGGGATTGCCTCCGTTGCCATTTCCGACTGCTCAGCCTTCCCCCCCGACGGTCCTAACCGCTCTCCCTCCGCTTCCGAAGGTGGCGTTGCCTCAACTCCCGACGACAATGCCATCCCTTCCCACCAATTTCCCGTCCATCCCTTTCCTCTCCCCGCCTCCTTCCGCTTCTGCTTCTACTCGTCCTTGAGCCATCATCTCATTGTCCATCTTCTCAATCTTTTTATGACATATATATATATATATATATATATATATATTGAGTGGTGTTGTCTTATGTATTTCTTGATTTATATATACAACTTTAATCGGGGCATATAAAAAAAATCTATTTGAAAAAATAAATAAAAAAAGTATCTTGGTACTCTTAGTTATAAACAGAGCCCTAATACAAAGAGTAATTTGTCAATTATACGATCACTTTCAACATGCGACATATGGTTTTTTGTTAACAAACAATTAGTGGTAAAGAATAGCGAAAAAAAATTCAAAGATGCTAACGACTTTTTTTTTTAAAAAATTATTATCGTAATTTGTTTAGAGAGATGAGTAAAACTAACGCACTAAAAAATCATTAATCCCAAAAATAGAGCCCAACGAAAACCTCAAATTCTGACCATCTCGTTGAGTCATGCTCTTATATAAACCCTAATTCAGAGGAGAAAACCAACAAGAAAAGAAAAAGAAAAAGAAAAACTCGCAAACACACAAAAGCATAAACAATGGCTTCTTCATACAAAACAACCTCGGTTACTTGTCTTTTGATGGCTGTGGCATCCTTGTTGATGATCAGTTCCACCCTCGCGGCAAGACCACTTTCCCAGCCATCTCACCTAACCCCGAATTTTCTGGTATTCCCGATAAACCCTAAACCTGGTTTTCCTAGCAACCCCACGCCTATTCCTGGTTTTCCAAGCATCCCTACGCCTATTCCTGGTTTTCCGAGCATCCCTACACCTGTTCCTGGTTTTCCGAGCATCCCCAGTTACCCTTTTCCTAGTTTCCCCAAACCCGGTTTTCCGACTATGCCGTTCGTCTTCTCGCCTCCTCCTTCTACCGCTTCCACCAAAGCTTGAGTAAATTTTGTTGAAAATTAAAATCTGCAATGTGGGCAAACAGTGATCTAAACTTTTGTTTTGTCCTCAGGCCATGTAACCAACATTCATGATTCATGTATTTTCGTATTTAATATATCGGTTGTTTGCAAGCGTTATATGAATGTATGGTATGGTATGGTATGTTTTGCAAGATAATCCAAACTTGGTAGTTCAACCGATAACATGGGGGCACAAAAGATATATTGCTTTCCGAGTTCGAACCTTAAATTTGGAGAGAGTGTATATTTCAAATCAAATGATTGTATACAGCCCCCAAGATTAGTTTTCGGTTTCAAAAAAATTGTTTGCAAGATGTTTTAGAATGTGACAAAATAATCTTACATAAATAGAAACAAAGCAATTAACCGCCAATAACCGTCTTTGACCAATTCAATAACTCTAAACTAATTAAAAACTGGGCCAACTCTTCCATTTACAGCAAAAAGAACCTCCAACAAAGAGTAGTTTATTGCCAAGGTTGTAAGAGATGAAACAACTTTAGTATTTTTTTTTTCTTTTTGGATTAATAGTATGGTAAATTAAACATTTTCCCAAATATATATATTTGATTTCACTAGTGGAGAGGATGGACAATTAATTGCGTGACTAAAAATTTACTCTGAACCTAGAAGATTAAGTAGCCGAAGACCCAGTGAATTTTCTGATTATAAAAAAAATATATTTGTTAGACATCATTTCATGTTATAAGAATAGCATCATCGTATAAGAACGTCAATGACATAATTATGTGCTTAGCTCGATCACATTGACACCGGGAAAAAAAAGAGGCGAAGTGAATTTTTAGAGAGATTTTGATTTTTTTAGGGAATCGACTCCGATAACTTATGTTGAAAATTTAAACACAGACAAATTTCTGATCTATAAATCATGTTGGACAGGGTTATGTATTTTCCTTTCTTAATAACAATAAGGAAATTTAATGAACGTACATATATGATATGTTTCTATAAGTTAGGGATTTATTTGACAAGAAAAAAAGTTGGAGGTTCAATCTCGCAAAATTGAGAAATTCATATATTTTTTTTCTAATTTCCCTATCAACAAATCTTTAAGACTAATTTCTCACAATTTTTTTGTGGTTTGTTCCAAGAACTCGTCACGTGACTCCTATATTAATGTAAATGCACCCCATTAACTCAATCTCAAAATGAAAATTAAAAACTGTATGCATCAATAAACTATAAGTAGATTTTGGATATGAAAATATTGTTTTAGTTTGAACATCACATTCGTACCTTATGAAACTTGGGCTACCACTTTGCATTGCAAGATATAGTATGTTTTTTTTTATCAAAGAAATAGTGATATAATAACTGAAATATATTAACAATTTTTTATATATATTCTTGTAATTTGTAAAATGAAAAACAATCGAACTCACCTTAGAAAGATCCAAAAATAGGGTCTAACAAACCTCACATCGCATCAACACTCTTTTGCTAATGTATAATGCTATTACCAGTTTTAGTTGTCGTTTTCTATTTTAAAGATGAAACGAGTGAATATTGTGACTTCGACAGTTTAGGACATAACAATGTGTAATATTGACATGGCTATAAATAAGAGAAAGTACGGGCAATGTTCATATACCTCAATTAAAAAACACGACAAAAATCTTGAGACAGAGAATATAAACCATGGCCAACATGAAAGTCATCTCCTTTGCTTTGCTCGTTGCTCTTCTCTTCTTCGCCGGTTTGTGTCTCTCCATAATCGAAACACGATAACGATACGATAAAATCTCGATTGCTCACACTTTGACATGGCATTCATGATCTGAATTTCATTATCTATATGTTATATATTTTGCGATATTTTCAGATGTTGAAGTGGCGATGGGCGATGATTCCCTGTGCTGCAACACTCACCCGAAGTTTGGGAAATGTAATACAAATCACGACGAAGAAAGATGCAACCAGTGGTGTCTCAAAGGTTGTTCGAACCAGAAGGGCGGCTTTTGCAAACACTTTTCTCATGGCGGGCAATGCCACTGCTACTGCTAAGAACCAAACCAAAATACTATCTTTATTTATAACAATATGTTCGCTTTAAATATGTCATGTACTATACATATATATGTTTCAATCTGTAATGACAATGGATGACTCATGAATAAAATTATTATTATTATTATTATTATTATTATTATTATTATTATTATTATTATTATTATTATTATTATTATTATTATTATACTTAACATTTTGCTCGCTTTGGTACATATCATGATCATCTACTACAAGCTAGGTCTAGGATTTAAAAAAAAAACAAAATTTGGGCAATCGAGGAGATGAGACACGGGATCGAATAATTAATATAAGTTGATGGTACAAGAAGACAAGTCTATGATTTCAGAAGTAATGGGACGTGAAATTAGAAATGGATACAAGGAATAGACGGTGTAATATATCTAGGATAATCCCGACCTAGGTTCAAGTCTCCATTTGCGAAAGGAAATTCACTTGAACTTTTCCGATCCTATGAGAGATGTAGTTGGGGTGAAAGATCGGTTAACTGATTATAAAAAAAAAATTCAAGATAATGCACTAACTTGATCAACACGTTAAAAAATAAAGTCGATTAACAATATATAGTATTGACGACTCTGAATGAGTCCACGATATACCCTTTTGTTTTTGTGTCGACTTAAACCATAAAGTTATTTCAGTATCTAAAAAGTATATTATATTTATATGTTATATTATATATATTATATGAGATGTTATCCTTAGCATTTTGATAAAAACTTGTACATTTCTAAATTAACATATGTTATTACCAAACCTTGAATATAGGACTGTAATTAATTTCTTATAATTGTTTTGTGGTTTTCTAAGAAATCGTCACGTGACTCCTACAATGCAAATGCACTTCATTAAATAGTTCTAAACTCAATCTTGAAACGAAAAATAGAAATTGCATGCATCAATCATCTATCTATATATATAAAAGTAGAGTTGATTGATACGGGGATGACACGTGTCAAATATATATGTTAATGTAAAAGGCCATAAATAGATTCAATCAATATATTTATTTATAACCAATAATTTTATTGTCATTAGACGAAATTTAATTCAATACCAGACTTAATTAAATAAAATATTAAAATTTATATTTCTTTCTCAATATCATAACTTTATTAATGTATAATTAATTTAAGTAAAAGTCAGCTTTGAATTTATTGAATAATAATTATTTCATTTAATGAATTTAAACTATAAAGGGCGGTGCTTTCAACCCACATTCATGATAAGTATCAATCCTTTTTTTTTGATAATTGGCAGTGTTTGAAATCAAAGACGGAGTCCGATTCGTTCAGGTTGGTAATTCGATTTTAAATTGTTTTGTTTTCTTTCTTCTTTTTTTGGGTAAAATTGTTTTTTCCATCTCGATTCTTATAATCTTTCGAGATAGTCAAATGCTTTTGTAATCTACATATACGTATATTATATTTGTTTTTATATTTACTAAAAGTTAGTATCTAAATATGTACGTTTGTGTATCTATGGTTCTTTTCACAATTCACGCAATAACGATGTATCTTTAAACTGTAAAAAACTGGAAACAAATTTAGTAATATCGTTATTGATCGAATTAAATTAATTATAGGAATTGAAAAATCAGATACAGTTAGTGATTTCAACCCATGCGTGATTGGATCGGATGAATATATATCATAATTATCGGTGTATTATGGTCAGATTTCTAAGTATATGGGACAAACAAAAGATTAATAGACAAAAGATTTCTAAGTATTATGGTCATGTATTTTTAGAGAACTCTACTGCAAAATCGATGTTGACTTCCTCCATTATAACTTTATTAATAAATAGTCAATTTAGTTTTTGAATTCAGTGAACAATAACTACAATTACTAATTAATTCTAAGTTATAAATAGTGATTATGTTTTCATGTACGATATTCATCAGCACCCAATGTACGAATAGACAGATTATTTTTGTATTTCAGGTTAGTGGTCCAATCCAGTTTTTTTAGGTTGGTATATATATTTTTTATATTTGTTTAGTAAGAATTTTTTAATTTGCTTTGATAATAATGAAACTTAATCAACCAAACATATACTTTGGTATTGTTATCAATTTATTATGGTATTGTTATCAATTTATTTAATATATGTAAATATAACATTTTATTGGTAACAAAATATATATTTTAAATTTTTTACCGTTTATATCATAAATATATATTATATATGTTTATATACTGAAAGTGAAAAATTATTTTTTTGTTTTTATTTTCTATTTATTCTATTTTTTTTATATAGAATCAATTTTTTAAATTGATTTTAATAACAATGAATCAATCAACAAAAATAGTTTGTTAATGTTATCAATTTGTTAAACATAACTTTTAATTTGTTTGCATTATAATTTTATGTGTTTATCAGAACAGTTGCAAGTATGAGTCTTATAGATCGTTTTGATCAAGAAGCAGGTGGCAAACTTGGAGAGAAGGTATGTGTTTTTGGTTAGTTTTCACAATGTTTTGATATCATTGTGATTTATCCATTATTAATATTGAATCAGGAACTAACTATATAATTATAAAACGTTATGCGTAATGTAGTTGTAATTTTTGGTTAGCCAACATTTGAAAAGACAATCTAAATAGTTATAATTTTATTTTATATAATAACATATTTATTCTTAATTTTTTTTTTCAATTTTTACCTTTAATATTTGCTGTAGAAAAATAATGGTTATTCCACATTTGATCAACTTGATAGAAGTCATGGTAAATGGAAAATAGTTGTCCGTGTCATTCGTTTTTGGGAATCGCGGAACTCATGGTATATCTCTTAATTCAGCGGTAGAATAATAACAATAATATTATATTATATTATATTATATTATATTATATTATAGTTTTTTGTTTGGGTTTTTTTATTATGAATATAGTATTTTTCTAAAATAAATTTTTTATTAGTTTCCTATAGAATTTGGATTAGATTATTTTAATTTTTAAAAAAATCATATCCCACCTATTTTAAATCAGATTTAATTTATATATATAATGTATAATTATATTTGTTTCTATGCAATTTTGTTGTTAACGTTGAATTCAAATAATGGTAAATAAAATTTTTTATTTAAAACAACTTGCACAAATTAGATTTATTTTGTTTCTATATTTAAATCCATACTTAAAATTTCATACATATACGTATGTGAATATGTTTATGAAAAAAAGATTGATGGATACTTTTATAACTTTGTAATCTAATATTGTTATGAGAATCCTTATAGAATAAATAAGGTATATTTATTTATAAGAATTTAACGCAAAAAAACTTCTATATAAACGTATATTTTATTATCTTAGTTTTAAACTCTTATATATACAGAGATATATTTTTAAATATTATAGAAAAATAAAATAGATCTGATGATACAATATATTTATATTATTTTAAAAAATGTATAATTCCAAGCAAAATTCTTTTTAAAATTTTCTTATATTAATATCATATATAATATGTAATCTATATCTTTATTTTATTTATAAAAAGTCAAAGAATATGTTTTTATTTCTTATTTTTTGTTTAAACTGTTTGTTTTTTATATTTGATTAGTAGTATTTTTCTGAATTTACTTTGATGACAATGAAGATTAATCAGCCAAATATATCATTTGGTTAGTGTTATAAATTTGTTAAATGTAAGTAAACATAACATTTCACTGGTACCAAAACATATATTTAATTTTTTTTATATTTATATCAATATATATTATATATGTTTATATATAGAAGTAAAAAAATTATTTTTGTTTACCAACTTTTGTTTAACATGTTTGTTATATATATATATATAATTTTATTTTTTGATTTAAGTTTACTAACAATGAATCACTGGTTATATAGTTATTATTCTCCACATCTATATATATAAAATTTCTATTTAGAACAATTTGGTGGATCAACCTAAACATCACTTATGTTGCATTTTGTTAAATTTTATTAATTTATATAAAATATAATATTTATCTGCTAATCATATTTTTAATGTTTTAAATATGATATCCCACCAATTTTTGTGTGTAAATACATATATTATTTCATTCAACGATTGTCTAATTCATATAAATATAATGAATAAATATACTATATTGCAAATAATGTTGTTATTGATCAAATAAAATTTATTGTAGGAATATAAAAATCAGATGCATCCAGTGATATCAACCCACGTAGGATTGGATCAGATAAGTATACATCATAGTTATCGGTGTATTATGGTCAGATTTCTACGAATATGGGATGAACGAAATCCTTTCAATGGGAATAGGTTCAATGGTATCGGATTCTTATTAATTGATGAAAATGTACGTTCTAATTAATATTGATTTTCTTATACTATGTTTATTAAAAATCTAATCTTTTCTACTTATAATGTTGCAGGAAAATGTTGTTGAAGGAAAAATATTTGAGGATCATGCAGAAAATTTTAAAAATATAATAAACGAGAGAGATATATTTTTAATCAGACATTTCAAGATTCTACCAAATAAATATATATACAAATTAACGAACAATAAATTTCGTATTTATTTTACAGAATATACTACTATTGAAAAAGTTGTTGTAACTACTTATAATATTGCCAAAGAAAAATTTCGAATATGTTTATACGATGATTTGTTGGCGTTGGCAAACAAAAAACACGATCTACCAGGTATGTGATAATATAAAAAAAAACCAAAAAAACAATATTGGATTTTATAATTAATATATTCTCTAATGTTGCAGATATTATTGGAGTTTTAGTCGCAATATAAGGATCAAATTTACGAATGCCGTCGTCAACTCAGAAAATTATTCTTCGTTTATTATTGGAAGAGTAAGTTTTTAAATTTTATTTATACTGCAAAAAATATCATTTTTATAAAATTTTAACTAAATTAGTTTTATACAAACTAACATATAATTTCAATTAAAAAACCAGCAACAATATCGTCAAGCTTTCGGTATGGGATGATCTCGCTGCTGAACTCCGTTCACAAATTCATAGATTGAATGTCAGAAAAAGTATCGCAGTCATTACGGGTGTAAATCCAAAGATTATTCACGGTAATTATTTAAAACAAATTAATTTCTAAATATTTGATAGTTTAATATTTAAAAACCATTATTATTGTTATATTGAGTTTACTAATACTTTTTATGTATCAGGTGTTCTATCACTCAACACATCAACATCTACAAAGATTTACATAGATGAAAAATTGAACATTATCAAAAATTTCCGTTTAAGGTAAATAAATTATATCATTCTTGAAAAAAATCTATATTTATAATATTTACCAAAATAATTTTTATTATTACCTAATAACTGAATTTTTGGCAGGCATTGAAGAAAGTCACACAAGTACTAAAGACAACCATAATAAATCAGTTACAGTGAAATGGTAAAATATCTATGCAGTAATAACGATATTATGTCATTGATTTAATTTTGTTTGTAAAAAAAATATAATAATATTTTTATATTATTAAAGTTTTCTATTTATATTTAGTTCAACTCAAACAACTTATCTTAATTTTTACTACAATCATAATAACAAATTAAATACAAATACAAACGTCAAGTGTTTCATATCATACTACAACTCAAAACCATCATAAAATCATTACAATCAACCAAACCAATTGATTTAATAAGAACCGAAAAAATATTCAATTTTAATTTACTAATGTGGCATGGTCACGTAGTAAATTTTAATTATCTGTCCTATATTTACTTATCGCAATTCACCAAAATTTAACGTCATTGGAGATGGTGTATCAAATTGTTAAACATTTTGAGATTCGAGATTTCAAGTCTATACGATACATGCAGATTATTACCTAGATTAAAAATAAAGACTTAAAAATAAAAACGATCAACAAAATATAAAAAATGATAAGAGAAACATATAAAGAAAGAAAATAATGGTAAACATATTACGGATAACTACAAATTTTATAAAATTTATGAATAAATTATATTTTACTAATTATAGAATGGGATATAATACCTCATACTATTATATTTAGATTCATCCTTATCATCTTATTATTTTCACACTATGACAAAAAAATATTTTAATAGAATAATTTAAATGATAAATTTCAAACAAAATTTATTATATTTAATTTTAAATATAATAAATTATTGAAATTCGTAAATATTCAGTTCGCGCGATTCGCGCGGGTTATTACCTAGTATATATAAAAGTAGAGTTTGTGTAAGGGGGGTTTGATCACGTGTCCTTTTTTGTTAAGAATATGAAAGGTGATTTTCAAAAATCAAATCTCATTAAAAAAACAAGGGAATACACATTCATTGAAAATGTTTAATTATAGGATACATTAGTTACAAAGTCCAAGGAGTCACACGGAAATTTAGTCTAGCATTTATGGCACATATATATCTTCTTTTTTACTCTTTATTTATAATAACTAAATAGTTTATACGTAAGAGATATTTATATATATAATAATTATATTCAATATTTTAATGTTTAATAAAATGTAGTTGAAAAGTCTTCATATTTTTTGTGTATATAATAAATACATACATGAATTTACATTTATAATATCAAAGATGCTTACTATTATATAATTAGATTAGATTCCATGTTCTTTTATTTCATATGGTGACCTCTTTGAACAATATTTTTCCATGGGAGAAAATTACACATCCGCCACTTTTCTAACACTTGGAACCAATCAGAGCGATGCCATGAGAAGGAGATGGTTTCATTCTTCGTATCGTTGATCATCTTGAGGTACGATTCCATTCATATTTTTTAATTAGCGATACGTTTTTTTATCCGTAATAATCGCTCGGTTTTTTCCTTAAACTTTTCGTTATTTGAGGTAAATCTCTCAAAAAAAAAATTTCCCTAATATTATGAGGTGGAGAAGAAGCCATGCAGCTCTTAGAGCACTCGGTCAAAGATTCAACAAGTAATTTTATCTGCACTGTGTGATTGTGTATACTAAATGGTTTGAAACATCAAATTCATTGGGATTTTTTTTTTCCATAAGAATCGAAAAAATCCGAATAACTAGAGATTTCAATGAAGTAATGAATGAATTCAGCGACGAGAGTTGGTCGGTGATAGAGTGCAACGATGAGCAAAATGGTTTGTAGTCTGGGTGAAAAAATTATTAATTTATTCATCTGTATTTTTTAACTAATCAAATCTTTTTTTCTCATATTGTATTTTTTTTCTACCTTTAGACTGTTTTTTCTAGGATTGAATTAGTTTGAAATCTGGTTTACATGTTAATGTTGTAATATTCTTAATTTGCAGATTTTACTTTTACCATAAAAATGTAGAGTTTATATAATTTATTTTGTTTTGTATAATGTTATTATGTCTTTGGGTTGTTGTCGTTGTCGTGTGACACAATAGGCAAAATTTAAAGAATCTTAAAATAGAAGCCAAAACGAAGAAAGACGTTCATGTTGGCTAGGTAGGAATGTAGTAAATAGTTTTTTTTAGAGTTTTCATTGAATTTTACGGTTAATTTTTTTTTATTGTATATTTTGTTAGATATTTTTGTTGTCGTGAGAAACATCAAATGGATGGTTCTATTTTTAAATGGTATGCGTCGTTTGTCCATAAATTTAAACAATATTTTTTCTAGGGTTTATGACGATGACGTGGTAGAGCTCCCTATTAACGAGAGAGTTCCATAAGACCCTTTAAAAGAGAACAATATTTTCTTAAAGTTGGCAAATATATATATAGTTCGATAAGTCATTGTTATATGTGCAGATTATTGTTGTTGTTGTTGTTATTATTATTATTATTATTATTATTGTGAAGTAGATTATTGTAAACTTTCAGTTATCTTTCTATATTTTTCTAAGAGTTCATCTTTAACATTCTTTATATGTCATTTAAACTATTCAGTAATATTCAATTTTAAGTAAGAAAAAAAAAAGATTTCTCATACTACAAGAGTTAACTTTTTGGTTTATTGAATATGCTTCGCCTTGCAAGACAACCTCAATTTTCAAAGTTCCAAAATATTATTTCACATTTCTCCGATTTTATTCCTTATGTTTTTTTACCTAATTTCATGTAAATTTTGATAATGATTTGTATTTATTTTCTAATCAACTATTTTTTTGAACAAATTATTTGAAGAATTTTATTATTCTCATTGATCAAAACATATTTTTAAAATTTTAAAAGTTATTATTTAATGGGTATTTTCTTATTTTTACAATATTCAACTAAATGAGACCACAAAATAAATTGATTTTAGATATAATTTGATCGCTTATGATTAAAATATATAACACATAAATATTACATAATATTAATTTTATTTTTTATAATAAAAGTGATCAAATATTATTTGTATATAATTTAATAATATAAATCTAAAAGTAAAATATATTATATTTAATTTTTAAATTAACAATAAAATTATTTAAAACTTGCATATATATTTATTCCACACAAAAAAATTAGATAAGTTTTTCAAAATATATATTATATTTAAATTCATTTAAAAATAATAATAAATATATATTAAATTTTATTACCAAATCAACCATAAAAACGAAAACCATAATCAAATTACTCTTTCCTATTTATTCGTCTTTTCACAAGGGAAAAAAGTTGTACTTTTACCACGAGAATTTAACTTTGGCTTTGAATGGGGATGAATTTTATTTTGGATTTTTAGTTTTAGTTTTAGTTTTTGGTTTTTAGTTTTTGGCTTCTATAATATTTGAAAACTAAACAAAAAGTAGCTTTTGATTTCTGTTTGATTTTTCCACTAAAATAGTTTTCCAAGTTTTTAGGAAAAATAATTTTGTAAAAACCTGAATGATAGTTTTTTTGGTTTTTAAATTCTAAAAACTCCAACCATTAAAGGTCTTTGTCTGTAAGAAAAATCATTAGTACTAAATCGAAAATTCGCATGATAAATCTAAAATGGATCTAACAAAAACTATAAATTGTTGAGGTTTTGGTGTGAAATAATATGAAATATCAGTTTGATCGGATAAAATTCCCTCAAATTTTACTGAGTTTTTATTTAAACTTTCAGATACTTATCAAATCGAATTTGCATATTGTAACAAAAGATCAGACGGGCAGGCAAAACCGTATCAAAGTTTAAGTCTGGTAAATATCGTTAATTTCTTTGAAGTCATAACTTATATGATGGATAATTTGCGAGATGATAATAAATTTGTCATATATATGAAAAACTAAGTCAATGGTTGCATTGCAGAATAAATGAGCTTATAACAGATTGTGAATGGTCAGATAAATCAAATCGAGATGATTATAACAATAAATTTTTTTTTAACAAAGTATAGGTTAAAATAAATGAAAAGATAATAATAAATAGTCTCAATTCAAATTTATTTAAATTAAAAATTGATCGATTTTATATATAATATTATTATGACAAAATATATATACTAAACAAATTTAATATATTTTTATTTTTATTTTTTTGACTAAAAGTAACCAAATTTTATATTGTAAGCAAACTAATACAATCAATTATATTGTAATGAAGTAAATGAAATAATCATTTGATTAGTTTTGTATTTTATGAAATTGGTTGAATTAAATTCATAGATATAGATTTAATATTATAATATTATTTACTATGAGATGTTTATTGAATTAAATATTTATTTATTTATAACACCAACCAAATTTATATTGTTTGTTTAAAATTATATTTGCTAAACTAATGTTACACATATTCTATGAATATCCCTGAGTTTACAAAAAAAATAACAATATTTCATTTCGAGCCATAATTTTTTTTAAATCATTCATTCTATAATCTATATTTAAACCGTTGCTTGTATATCATAGCATTCATAATATATTTATCATTCCGTTATATCCACATTTAAAAAAAAATATTTATATCGATTTAAGAATTTGAATATCGATTTAAGAAATTGAATTAAATTCAAAAATAAAATAAATTACATTTAAAATTTTAAAACACATAACAAAATTATTTAAAATTATATATTTTTTTAGACCGCGCGTTGTGCGCGAGATTTTTTCTAGTAGACATAAAACTTTAAGTAGATTTTAGATATATAAAAAAAATTGTTTTAGTTAGAACATCACATTCGCCCCTTATGAAGCTTGGACAACAAATTTCCATTGAAAGATTTAGTGTTTTTATCAAATAAATATTGATAAAACAATCAAAATATATTTTTTTTAAAATGATCTATTCTTGTAATTTGTCCAAAGAAAAAAAAAATCCAAAAATAGGATATAATTAACTAACCTCAAACTCCATTAACACTCCATCACTAAGGTATAATGTTATTACCAGGTTTTAGCTGTCAGCTTGACAACCATTTCTATTTTAAAGATGAAATGAATGAATATTGTAATTTTGACAGTTTAAAATGTAACAATGTGTAATATTTACATGGCTATAAATTAAGAGGAAGTACATGCAATATTCATATACGTCAAATTCATCGAGATCGAAATCTGAAAAACATAACAAAGATCTCTTGACAAAGAAAGACAAAACAATGGCCAACATGAAAGTCATCTCCTTTGCTTTGCTCGTTGCTCTTCTCTTCTGCGCCGGTCTGTTTTTCTCCATAATCAAAATACGAAAAACACGATAACGATATGATAAAATCTCGATTATTTTCACATTTTGACGTGACATGCATGATCTAAAATTCGTTATTTGTGTTATGTTTTGTGATATTTTTAGATGCTGAAGTGGCGATGGGCGATGGTTCGTTGTGCTGCAACACTCACCCGAAGTTTGGGAAATGTAATACAAATCACGACGAAGAAAGATGCAACCAGTGGTGTCTCAAAGGTTGTTCGAACCAGAGGGGCGGTTTTTGCAAACATCTTTCTCATGGCGGGCAATGCCACTGCTACTGCTAATTAAGAACCAAACCAATATACTACTTTTATTTATAAACATATGTGTTCGGTTTAAATATGTTACGTACTATACATATCTATGTTTCAATCTGTTATGGAAATGAATGAATCATAAATAAAATTATTATTACTATACTTGATATTTTTTTCTGGCTTTGATACATATATCATCATCTACTATATATTTGGGATAAAGAATCCATGTCCACTAGGGGGCCCTTGAGACCGCAAGAACCCGAAAGGTGGCGGTATCAAGATGATGTTGTTTTACATCATGCATAAATTGGGTCGAAGAATTTAATCACAAAGCATATATTGGACGGTAACAATTAACTAAACGTAAAATATGTGAGAACGATATAACTCAAGATCCAAGAAATACTTCGCATGAAACAAAAATATGATGTTGTTTCAAAACTATATAATAAAGGATACCAAAATTTAAAAAAAAACATAATTAGAAAAAAACCATGCATCAATAGCCCTAAAACCATTAGTGTCCATCATCTTCTTACTGGATCTTCTTATATTTATAATTTGCTACATTTTTCGGTGATATATTATTATTGTTTGCTTGGTTTTATTATTATTAGGGAAAATAACATTTTTCTACACAAATTTAATCAAATGCTACCTTTCCATACACATATTTTTAATTTGACAAAAAGTATACTTAATTTCAAAATTTTCCAAATGTCTACACGAATTGTTAAAATTAACGGTAATTACATACATCATCATCATTTTCGTTAAAATTTTTCGGACTCTGTTAACTAATACACTGACATATGATAGTTATAGTAATTATCTAACTAATGCATTAGTTAACAGAATCCGAAAAAATTTAATGAAAATGATGATTACGTATGTAATTACTGTTAATTTTATCAATTCATGTAGACATTTGGAAATTTTTGAATTCAAATGTGGTTTTTTGTCAAATTAAAAATATATGTATGAAAAGATCACATTTTGTAGGAAAATATCATTTTTTCTTCTTATTATTATTATTATTATTATTATTATTATTATTATTATTATTATTATTATTATTATTATTATTATTATTATTATTATTATTATTATTATTATTATTATTATTATTATTATTATTATTATTATTCGATAACGTATGGTTTCGTTTGTCATGCGATTCATCGAGTTCTCTACGAAAGTCTGCAGCTTTATTAGGCGGAGCAGCTCTCAAGAGCAATTTACCATTATCTTCCTCACGAGTTTCTTGCATATTGCTAAATGCTGCAAACACATTAATTCTATCTGCATTATCGCTCCTTCGATCTACCGTAGTTCTTGTCTGTCCTTGCGTAAGAACTCATTCACCATGATTAGACGTTGCGTATCCTCTCCAAAGCTCAGTTTCCATGTCTCCTGTCTCATAATCGCCGTCTTCCTTCTTCTCCAGATCTTCTCCTTCGACCTCAGCCTGTATCCGAAGCAACAGAAGGCAGAAGCCATGAAAAACGAAACCCTCTACCTGGTGGAGAGGCTTCGTGCATCGGTGACCTTTCTTCCCCTCAAAGATCTGCGCTTTTCCGACAAGCCGCAAGAGGGGCATACGTGGTTCATGAGCTCTTTTCATGATAAGCGAGAAAAGGGCGAGGTTCAACACCAAGAGTTCCCGTCCGAATCTTCGAACGGAAGGTTGCTGTGCTTGAAGGGAAACGACGGGCACGATGGATCGTGGAATTACTACGCGTTGGCTTGGCCCGAAGCTCTTCCTTCCAACACCGATCTCCTCGAGGGATTGACGTTCGTTTCGTATAACCATTACAACTATGATAACTTGTGGCATGGGCTATCAGCTATATTTCCTTTTGTTGCTTGGAGCTTGAGAAACAAATGCGAGGAGCCCCAAAGATGGGTTTTGTATCATTGGGGTGAGATCAGGACCAAGATGGGGCATTGGCTCACTGAGTTAATCTCGGCTACTTACAGTAAAAAACCCGAAATTCTTCAGTTAGGTAATGAAAGACCGGTTTGCTTCGAGAAGGCGGTTGTTATGAGACACAATGAAGGAGGGATGTCAAGAGAAAGAAGAACAGAAGTCTACGATCTCCTCAGATGCAAAGCAAGAACCTATTGTAATCTTACCGTACCGAATCCATCATCAAACCCGCATATCGGTATGACATTGCTCATGAGGACAGGCCCGAGATCGTTCAGAAACGTCTCGGCAGTGATCGGGATCTTCAGAAACGAGTGTGAGAGGACGGGCATCTGCGAAATGATCGTAGCGAATTCGGGCAATCTCGGATTCTGTGAACAAGTAGAGCTAATGAGCAAGACAGATGTTTTGGTCTCACCGCACGGAGCACAACTGACAAACATGTTCTTGATGGACAAGAACAGCAGTGTCATGGAGTTCTTCCCCAAAGGGTGGCTGAATCTTGCAGGGGTCGGCCAGTTTGTGTACCAGTGGGAAACTAACTGGTCGGGGATGAGACACGAAGGCGCATGGCGTGACCCGGATGGCGAGAACTGTACGTACCAAGAGAACGATCGGAGATGTATGTCCATTTACAAGAACGGAAGGATTGGATGTAATGAGACATACTTTAGGGAATGGGCAAGGGGCGTTTTAGTTAGGGTTAAGGAAAGAAAGCTAGAGGAGCGTTTGAAACGCAAACGCGTTTTGCGTTCTATCCATACCTGTCAATGTTGATGGAGCTAACTGGTCTTCAAAAAGTTCAGACCAAATACCAATAAGCCATTATACAGTGTCACATATTCTCTCCCCTGTGGAAGATTTAGGACCGAACAAAACCACAACAAACACACAGAGAGACAACCTAGTCTCCAGATAACTCAGTTTTTTTTCCGGCTGATTTTCTCGTAAATTATGTCAGAGAAGAGGAAATCGAATTGCTTATAAAAGTAGAGAAGAGTAAACTTAGCACCAGACTGACCAGTCTTTGATGGTGATTCCCTTTCCTTCCTCGCCAGTTGTGCTTCCTCTGTAGTCAAGCGTCCATTTCTCAAACTTACAGTCCACAAAATCATAGTAGCCGCCGTGGATGGAAAGCAAACCCTTCTTTACTCTCTCTTCGATCCACGGGTAACTAAGCAGGTTCTGCAGTGAACAATTAACCGACTCCTGTAGAAAACGAGACCTCAAACATAAGATTCTCGTTTCTAGTTTTCTTGAATATGTAAAACGCATATCACAGCGAAAGAAACATCAGTTGTTTTCGGTAAGGAAGATTTTCACATGGCCATCAGACAAAGACCTTATGTTAAGGAAGACAAGAGCCAGCATGTAATACACATTTACCTTCTCGCAATGCTGACATTGATGATCAAAGTGGAGGTCGGAAGCAACAGTTTTCGTGCTCGCCCTTGCCCTCTTTCCGACAATTACCCAATTTTGGATGAAACTGCTGAAACGTGAAGAAACTCGATATAGTGAGTATAAACATATCTAGTGCAGTTTTTTCCTGTAATAACAAGATGGGAAGTCCATATAACCCATGAATACCTGGAATCTGCTTCGTCGTCCATGCTCATAAGGGCCCGAATTCCCCCGCAGCGGCTGTGGCCAATAACTAAGATATTCTCAACCTACACAATGAAATGCCATGATCCTTAGCTTCCCAATCGGAAAAGCTCGAAACTTTACATTAAATATACATACAAACGCGTCTTTTCTTCTCCCGGTTTATGGTTCTATTAACAAGGAAAAAGAACCCCAAGGCTGACAAATATTGATCCTTTGCTAATTTCAGGAGTTGCTAAGGAGTTTATCTTATAGAATGCTGAAAGAAGATATAAAGGGAACTACTCACATTGAGAAAATTAACCGAAAACTCCAGAGCAGCTTTTGTTTCCGAAGGTCCTGACTGGAACATCAATTAGACAAACCGGTCATATCATCAAATTGCTGCAATATGCAGAAAAATTTAATGCTTGATGAATTTTGTATACCTCATAAGGGGGTACTAAATTTGCAATGTTCCTAACAGTGAAGGCTTCGCCTGGCTGAAATCCAAGGATGGTGGAAGGACAGACCCTAGAGTCTGCACAAGCAATCACCAGAAACTGTTCCTTAAACCGTTAGCAACAAATCCCTTACCAACCTACCAAAAAAAAAAACTCTAGAGCCGAAGCAAAAAGCTGCAAGATTCAGACAACCTTTGGAAATTGAGCATCTGAAAGATTCTTGAAATGTTCCAAGTTCTCCCTGCTCAAAAACGTATTATCTCGTGAGACAACAAAAAGGGATGATACTCCTCACAAAGACAAAGCGGGCAGAAAAAAGAAAAAGAGAATCTCAGGTCTAGGTGTTCTGACACTAACATATACTTATGCTTTTTAAACATGAGAAAATGTTGTTTCATCTCATCGAACATATCAGCCTTCTTTCCAGTCTCGGCTTTAGCTTCCTGAGTTATTACAGGGGCCTTCTTTCCTGAAGCCATCAATTTTAAGTTTGGAGTTCTCCTGCGAACACCGACATGCACCAATCGACAAAACATTATCGATACAGAAAGAGGAGAGCGAGGGTCACATTGCTAGGCAGAATATCATCGGTTAGAAATCTTTTATCTTCTACCATAATATCGAATGAACAAAACGGAAAATCTAGAACTGTCACACGCAAGATCTTATCTGCGAAATTATTAGAACAAGATATAGAAATTAAGTGGCTTATTCCGACAATGACAACTTCGCTGCACCTCAAGAACGGTGATTCAGTTACAAGAAATTCCGAGCCCCGGAACAAGAAAAGAACAGAAATTTCGAGTTTTCCATACTTTACTGTTCCATTTCTGGTTACTGCTCCGAGAAAGACAAAACTAAATCATTCTCAAGGTGGGATTGCTAAGATGCTTAATTGCTTCAGGCACGTTATCTTGTTCACAATACCGAAAATTCGGGAATGCAACACTCAACCAAAAGATATCAGCCACAACACCAATCCAAATTCGCTAAGTAAACTAACACAAAAGCAAAAGGGCAAATGTACTGCCTTACTGAACCAAGGATCTACGATCTGAGTATCAGACAACAGAACAAAAAATTTGCGAGATGTTATAGAATTCGGACAAGAAAAGTTCATCAAGCCCAAATATTACCTGAACGAAGCTGAAAAACTCAACTGGGTTTTCTCAATTTCCCTCAATTTCACCTCGGAGCCAAAGATCTGCAGCAAAACGCAACAAATTGACAAACCCGGAAACTAAATCGAACCTATTTCAAAATTGAGAGGAACCAAACAGAAAATACATATCCATACCGCTTGTTTTTGCGAGTGAGCGACAGGGTTGGAACAGGCGCGATCTTTGGAAACAGTTAGGTGTCCGGAAATGGCCGCCATTAGAGGGCTTTACAAAGGAAACGCGGTGATGGGTCCGGGAATTACCAACGCTGCATGAAGTAGAAAGGATCAAAAGAGGCTTCATCCGAGAAAAAGAGAGGGATTGAGATTTAAAGTTTTGATTTTTTTTCCCAAAGGGAATAAAAAAAAAGGGGGTTTGGAAAGAAGTGGATGACAATGTTTGTTGTGGCATCGAAGAACATCTCCAACAAAGACGGAGAAACCAAAGCTTTCGTGTCATGTGAGTGTGGTCCCACCGACAGCGTCGGTTGTTTTTAGGTTTCCCTCCCTCTTTTATTATCCTTTTTTTCAACAAAAAAAATTACAAATACCATAATTTTAACAAAATAATAGAGTTCTAATAAGTAGAATTTGACGACTAGAACTAAAAAGAGGTTATTTGATTATAAATAAAAAACAATTAGAATTTGAAGGGTTAGAAAACAAGAATTGTTAAGGTTTTGTGGGAATGGGTGAAACATTCCTCAGATTTCAAAAATCAAATACCATGTATGTGGAAAATTGGTGAAAATTTCGTAGTTTTAGGAGTCAACTTTTTTATAGGTAGAATTTTTTTGGCGAATAAATAAAATATATAAAACACGATCGATAGTAATTGTAGTCTGCTATATAAAATTAAAATTGGATAGTATTTGTTTTATGACATTTTAATATTTTTTTTGTAAAAAAATAAAAAAATGTATATATTTTATTTCCCGATCAGAAGATAGAGAAAAAAAATACCTTAATTTTTTTTTTTTGGGAGTTAGCACCACATTTATTGATATTTGGACTGCAATAAAGTTAAGTTCCAATCTATTAAAAGTCCTTTTGTATTGTTGGGCCTGATGTGTCACTAATGGGGGTATGGCCCAATAGTATCTCAAGGTCCAATCTATTAAAAGTACTTTTGTGCTGTTGGGCCTGATGTATCACTAATAGGCCTGTATGTACGGGTATGGCCCAATACTATCTCAAGGTCCAATCTATTAAAAGTCCTTGTGTTGTTGGGCCTGATGTGTTACTAATGGGCCTGCACATAAGGGTACGGCCCAATACTATCTCAAGGTCCAATCTATTTGGTGTTGTTGGACCTGATGTATCACTAATGGGCCTGTACATATGGGTATGGCTCAATTAGGGGTGGGCACGGATCGGATATCCGGAAAAATCGAGAGATTTGGATTCGGATCCGGGAGGCTCGGGTATTTAACTATGAGATTTGTATCCGGGATTTGGTATTTACGAGTATCCGGGGTACGGGTATCCGGAATAATAGTCGGGTACTCGCGGATATCCGGATCCGGATTTATTTAAGAAAAACAATAATATTCATATATAAAATTTTTAAAACATGAAGATATATTTATAAAAATTGATGAATTATGATAAAATATATAAGACAAAAGAGATAATAAGAGACAAATAATAATAAATTTAATTTTTTTGAATTAATATTAAAAAAATATGAAATTATTTCATCTAAAATAATTGTATTTTATAAAAATGTTATATAAATATAAGATATAATTATTTATAATCATAATACGCGGGTACCCGCGGATATCCGGTTTTAAAAATTCTATTATCCGGATTTGGATCCGGATTCACGGATATTGAAAAATAAGGATTTGGATTCGGATTTGAAAATTACGAGTACCCTAAAATCGGGTATCCGTGAGACGAGTATCCGACGGATACCCGATTTTCGGGTATTTGTGCCCAGCCCTAGGCTCAATACTATCTCAGCCTCAGGGTCCAATCTATTAAAAAGTCCTTGTGTTGTTGGGCCTGATGTATCACTAATGGGCCTGTACATACGGTTATGGCCCAATACTATCTCGGGAGTTTTTCATACCGAGTCGCCGACTTTTCCGGCCGCGACGTTTTATTTTTCTCTGATAATTCCAAATTCATTATTTTTGGTATTTTGTTTTCAAAAAATTTCCAATTTCACCATTTTCAGAATTTTTATTTCCCGTTCCTTTTGGTTTCGCCGTTTTTTCTTTCGTCAAATTTACTGCTCGGACGAGTTACGTTTTGATTATCTTCCTCATTTCCCATTTTCTTGTTATGGGCCAAAATTTTGGACCTTCGATCTTCTTTTGTTTTCCCTTTGCTTATTTTTTTTTTTTTACGGTGGAATTTGTGTACTGATTTTCCTTATTTCCATTAATTCTTTGGGTTTTCGTGCGTAATGCCTTTCGCTTTTTTTTTTCTTTTTTTTTTTATAGAACTCTTCACCATTTGTTCTTGAAGAAATGGTTTCTGATTTGCTGTGTTGTAATTTTTGGTTTTCGTCTTACATAAACCCAAAAGAAACAGCACTTGTTTTGGGCATGTAACAACATATAAATATGTAACGTGTAAATATCATTAATAATAAATATTACATTTTTTAGACGATTTGTATATTTATAACACAAGTATACATTTAAAAAACTCGGTCGTCCATCCCTCTCCTGTCTTCGGATTTGGAACACATTTCTTCATTAAAGCTAGAAAACAAAAAAATGTATCAATTTCACTTTCTTAAAATTAAGGGTAAAATCCCGGAAAAGTCTCGAACTTGCTAAAATGTAGAAAAAAAAATCCTAAACTTAAAAAGCTATCATTTAATACCCAGATTTGCAACTTATAAGTTCACGTAAATTGGTGATTTAATAAACCATTGACTACTTTGACCAATTTTTCAGGCGAAGTTCATGTCGGATTGTTAATATCAGCACATACACGTCATCGGCTTATTAGTTTATTAAATCGGTTTTGGGATTGTTAATATCAACACATACACGTCATCGACTTATTAGTTTATTAAACCGGTTTTGGGATTGTTAATATCAGCACATACACATCATCGGCTTATTAGTTTATTAAACCGGTCCAAAACCAAAAAACCCTAAATCTCGAAAAAGAGAAATCGAAACCCTAAATGTTGAACAATAATAAGAGATTTGAAGGAAAATTGAAAAAAAAAATCCCAAACATATTCGCTGCTTCCGACATCGAGATCTTACTTTTCATCGTCCTCATCCTCCTCTAGCGTTGCCGTCCTCCATCGCCATATATAATCACCATTACCATCTCTTCGATAAGGAAGAAGAGCAAGTGATTTTGATAACAGAGATAAGACAAGGATATACGACGGCGTTTCTGAATTCGATTGATGATGGCGAAGAACTGGAGATAAATTTTTCTGGCGGCTGGACAGAGAGTTCAACAAGGTTGTGAGGTTTTACAAGTCGAAAGTGGAGGAATCCGACGAATTTAGCAGACAATTGAATGTTTCCATTGTTCTCAGAATCAAAGTGGAGAATTCAGTCGCAAATCTTCCCGACATTAATGGCTTTCACTCTTCCTTTTTTTCTCCAGAACACCAGAGCAATAGAAATCCAATGAGTTTTAGACAAATTTAGCGTCTATGTTTTTAGAATTTCTTCGAGATAAACTTAATTTTTGGTTGGATAATGGATTGATGATTCTGGGTTCCTGAAATTCCATTTGCATTTCTTCAAAGATATCAACTTTTCTTTTTTGGTACAAATTTACTACTTTTGGGATTTGTCACCGGTATTTCATTCTTGAACCACCATCTTCATCTTCACCAAATCTCTCTCTCTACACACAGACAAGGGAGATGAAGAAGGCTTGGCTTGAGAACCAGTTTGATATGTCATCGATGATCACTATGTTGCATATTGGCTTTGAATCCTTTGGGTTTGCGAAAGAAAAAGTAAATATAACGAACGAAATTTTAAAAAAAATGAATTGGGAGTTAGGTGATAAGATTAAAAAAGTTCTTGAGAAATTTGTTATTTTATTGGGAGTCTTTTAGTACAAAATAAAGGTTTGGGCAGAATTCGAAAATTTCAGAAAATATGGAACTAGACTCCAATTTTTACTGGGGTTTCTTCTTCTCTACCTTTTTCCTACCTCGCCGATCCTAGCTCTCCTAAAATCATAATTTTGCTCCAGTTTGCCTCCTTGCACGTCGTGGAATGCCGCCCACTGCCCCATTG